>NW_006295385.1:5569-17023 GCF_000327345.1 Myotis davidii | reverse complement strand
GCCTGGTGGTCAGTGTGCATCACAGCAACTGGTCGAACGGTCAAATGAATGGTCGGACACTTAGCATATTAGACTTTTATTATATAGGCTTGTTCCCCTATATGTTATTACTTGGATTATAAATAAAGTTTTACTTCTCAGCCTGGTTTTATAATAAGGCCTGATGGTTTTAACAATGCCTTGGAAATTAAGTTTTCAGAACTGGTGTCATTCTTGCTTTCAGGTATTTCTAATTTGGAATGTTTCTCAGCTATATAATGTTCTTCTTCCCTGTTGCTACAACCCAGTAATAATGAAGTCCAGGGGTAAATCAGGATGGCTATCTGAGATGAACACTCAGACTTTAGGAGAGTTTAGAGGTGCTCAGAGAGACTTTCATTCTTATACGAGGGTGCAGGAGGCTGAGCACAGCTGTGAGCTTAAAAATGACTGTGAGGGAAAAAGGAGATATATGTGTGGCTGCATGACCAAGGGTGATCCCGAGTCGGGGGGTGGGGGGTGGTTGTTTACAGCATTCTCGTGAGTTTCAACCCCACTCAACTACATGCCCCCGAACTCTAGCACAAGGCACGTGGGGCCACGTGTCTGGACCATAGGTTCACACTTACAACCACAGCCGTTGGCTATAATTGTGCTGGGGGGGCCCTGCCCTCCAGCTGGGACTTGCACGTGGCAATGAGAGAACCCTGTCCTTTCATTAGTCCGAGGCTTGAACCTGGCCAAAACACCGTAACCGTGCCCCACATATATGTAATACTTTAAACAAACAAACAAACAAAAAGTAAAGAAAAGAAATAAAAAACTGACTGTGACATTTCCCAACATTTCAAATACCCTTTTAGGTTACACTGAAAGTGTGAACAAGTATGGGCATTTTTGAGACAAGGATTAGTTAAATGACTACTCCTTATACCTCTGCTTTCTCATCTTTAAAACTGGAATGAAAATTGCAGGAGTAAATTAACTGCTCAGTACCTAACAAACACATACAACATACAAATGTTCTGAGGAACTAGCAGTAAATTATTTTCTTAAACACAATGAAGGAGTCAGGTAGCCTGAAAACATGTGGTAAGATTCCCAAAGTACACAATTTGCTCCTAGCGGGTGGACTGTAGATAGTGAAACTAACCAAGCTCTCATAGAGCCATAAAAGTTAAGCATCATGACATTTCCCCCCTAACATAAGTTCCACCCCAAACATTCAACACTTTCAAAACAACTCCATTAAGCAGGGTGGTGATATTTGCACAGAAGTTAAATGATGGATCAAAGGTCGTTTCATCGGATTCAGAAAGGATGGAAACTATTTTTATTAACAAATTTAATGCCAAATAGGTATTTGTGACTTTTGCAGTTAAAGTAAAAAGTAGTTTAATTCCAATCCTCCCTCCTTCTGGGAGCTGGTGGCAAACAGACTATCTGGACACTAGGCTTCGAAAGCTTCTATCCCAAATTATACAGATTTCAATTATCCAATTTTTCAACCTTACTCACCACCTCTTATTTTTCCTAGCCCTTACCCCCTTTTTTTTCCACAATTTCTTGTTGCCAAATACTTCAAACTGAAAAGATTAAAAACAAACAAAACACTCTCCCACAACAAGTCAAAAACAAAACAAAACATCAGTTTCTCTTAATACCCGGACTCTGTTCTCTGCCTCATTCTGTGCTTTCCACTTCACCGAAAATTATTCATCCCCATGAGTCTTTCTCGGAGTATTTGCATTCTGTGTCTGACTCTTGTATCTTCCATTTTATTCAGACCTGCTCAATAATGACCACCTCCTTGTACCTGTTATTCTAATATCTTATTGCTCTCTTAAATATCATTTCCCGTGTTTTATAATAAGCAACCTCTTCTTAATTACTAGACCATCATCTTTGACTTTATCAAATATCCGAAGCCCATCCAAATATTCATTTCTCAGAAAGGATTAACCTTTCTCTCTCTTTTCCTAAAAAAGCTCTTTGCACCTCTGGAACTTGAGTAGATTGATTCAGTTAAGACTTTTTGTCTGGAGAGCACCATATATGTGGTACTCTCCTAATAGGTAACAGCCAGGCATTGTGCTGAGTGCCTTAAATGGATATATATTTTTTACTCCTCACAATAATCCTACAGGTTAGATACAATTACTTTCCATAAAGAAAATACAACAACAACCATGAAAGAAAATACGACAGAGACTTTTAGCTGGAAAGTATGAGTCAGGTTTACAAGGAGCTCTATGTAATGCTTAAATCCGTGTGCTTGACCTCTCCTTAAACACTTAGCCGATCCGCTCTTGGAGCACCAGAGTAAACACCAATAAAACGCTTCAACTCTGAGCTCCTAAAAGCCACTCGTGAGTCAAAGCATTAAAACAAATTTCACAATCTATTTGCCTTGCTAAACACTCCTGTTTCAGTAACACTGGCTGCACAAGTAAGTGTGCCTAAGGAGAAAGAGTCCACATCTAAAAAGATGGCACAGGGGAAACCTGACCAGCACAGCTGGCCAGCTCTACTTTTGATCATCAGCTAGGATGAGTATGGCTTCACACAGAAAAAGGGATGAACCTGAGATGACAGGAAGAGTGGGTGGAAAGGTAAGGTGACTGTTCGGAACTTTGAGCAGAGTCCATACCACAGAGGCAAATGCCTTTATGGTTGATCATTAGCCCTTTCTCTGCAGGGCTATCTAGAGCACAAAGAATGCTTTTCTATAATTCCACACTTTGTCTCATTGCCCAAACTCTAAATAATTGAGTAAGCACTTTCACTCTCAAAATACCCCTGAAGCAATGTTTTCAAAATTCGGAGTTCCCTTTGGTTGGCAGAGAGATGTTTCTAGGGACAAAACTAAACGTAGCATCTAAATTTAATCCTTATGAGAAATCACTGGCAATCTTAGGACAGTTAGAATGAAATAGAAGACTGGAAATTATCTTTTGAGTTTCTACTGTGCTGACAACTAATCTTTAGTGTTTAGGTCTCAAAACCTTTTTCTTTAACGCTCTTGAAAATATAACTCTAATACATTTGGAGTAGGGAGGAATCTGAATTTACTTAATTGTTGTGGCTGTGGCCTCATACTACCTGGGACAGGACATGGGGAAGGAATATTAGTATATGTACAAGTAAAAAAAAACCTTTGTGGCATGATCCCAAAATTCATAAACCTGAACAAAGTAATTTGATGGGGAAAAACAAGTTCTGTAAAGGGTAGGTAATGCGCTTCTTTTGGACCCATACTGCCAATCTCCATTAGGACGTGATGAACCAAGAGACCCATTATTGGCAAATTAATTAATTAATTAATTAAGAAATGTTTTTTTAAGAAAGACTGTTAATCCAAAAGAAAATAAAAGACCACTGTGTGGTAAATGAGAACGTGGGCCCCCATTCCATGCTCCAACTCCCCCTCCCACCCTGTGGTCCACATAGTGAAGGCCGTCAGTAAGAGGACTGTGAGACCTTGGTAGCCTGGCCAGCTTCTCAGTAAAACAACACACAACATCTCTCAAGATTACACACAACATCTCTCAAGATTTGAAAGCACGCACTCTAATTCTAAACACCCAGATCTGACAAACAAGTTCACACTCACCCTTCTTGTTTCTGCAATTTTTGCACCTCAATCCTATATCTACTTATTTTTACTTTCTAGATAATAGTGTCCTGATTATGTCAGTTCAGGCTCTCTCTCTCTCTCTCAATCCTCACCCAAGGATATTTTTCGATTGATTTTTAGAGAGAGTGAAATGGAGAGGGAGAGACTGAGAAACATCGATGTGAAAGAGACACATCAATGGGTTGCCTCCTGCACATGCCCAACCAAGACTAGGGATTGAGCTTGCAACCCAGGTACATGCCCTTGGCTGGAATAGAACTCCAGGCCCTCCAGTCCAAGGACTAACACTCTACCCACTGAGCTAAACCAGCTAGGGCTCAATCTACTCTCTTAAGATACTCAGTGATGGATGCCTTTAATCATTTGTCGTCTTTTTTGAGACTTCTGTTTTTCTTTCATTGTTTTTGGAGCAATATTTAACATTCAGACATGGATTTACTATAATTTTGTAAAAGTGTAAGTTCTGTTTTCTGCCTTGTTTTAGTAATTTGTGAGCATTACTTAGGCTGGGTAGATTCCAGGCTCTTTAGAGTTGCATTTCAGGCTGTCGTTTAAATGCAACTACACATAATAACTCTTCAATTTCTTTCCAGAGTAGTGCTTATTAGCTCAGAGTAGAGCCCTTCATTGGATACAGTCTTATTGGCTAAAGAGGAAAATCATCAAAATAAGCACTCACATGAACCTGATTTTTTTTACACTTATTAAATTTATTTGGGTGACATTGCTTATTAGGGTCATATAGGTTGTAAGTGTACATTAGTATGATACATGATCTGTATATTGCATTATGAGCCCACCACTCAAATCATCTTCTGTCACCAAATATTTGGCCCTCTTTACCCTGTACCTTCTCCACACCCTCTTTCCTCTGCTAACCACCATACAGTTGTCTGTCTGTGTCTCTGAGTTTCAGTTTTATATCCTGGATACGAGTGAAATCATACGACTCTTAGCTTTTTTTGAAGGTCTTATTTTGCTTAGCATAATATTCTCAAGGTCCACTCATGTTGTCGCAAATGGCAGTATTTCATCCTTTCTTATGGCTGAGTAGTATTCCATAGTATATACGTAGCGTATCTTCTTTATCCAGTCTCTATCGAAGAACACGTTGTTTTTCTCCATGTATTAGCCACCGTGAATAATGCTGCAATGAACATAGGGGTACATATATCTTTGCGAATAAATGTTTTAGAATTTTTCGGGTAGACAACCAGAAGAGGGATCGCTGGGTCATGCGGTAATTCCATTTTTAGTTTTTTGAGGAAACAACATATTATCTTCCATAGTGGCTGTACCAGTTTACATTCCCAACAGCAGTAAATAAGGGTTCCTTTTCCTCCACAACTTCTCCAGCACTTGTTATGACCTGTCTTGTTGATAATAGCCAATCTAACAGGAGTGAGGAGGTATCTCATTGTAGTTTTGATTTGCATTTCCCTAAAAGCTAGTGAACGTGAACATTTTTTCATATACCTGATGGCCATTTGTACATCTTCTTGGGAGAGGTGACTATTCAGGTCCTCTATCCGTTTTTTAACTGGGTTGTATATTTGGTAATGAGTTGTATGAGTTGTTTATATATTTTGGAAATTAACCCGTCTGAGCTGTTGTTTGCAAATAACATTTCCCATTTGGTTGGTTCCTTTTTTGTTTTGTTGTTGGTTTCTTTTGCTGTACAGAAGCATTTTAGTTTGATATAGTCCCATTCATTTATTTTTGCCTTTACTTCACTTGCCTTTGGGGTCAAATTCAGAAAATGCTCTCTAAAACCAAGGCCCATAACTTTAGTACCTGTGTTTAATCTGGATTTTCAAGGCCTGGCTTCTCATGCTTCCTGCTTCTGGCCTGTTGCAGTGGACTGTTTGTGTCCCTCCAAAGTTCAGATGTTGAAATCCTAACTCACATATGATGGTATTAGGAGGTGAGGCCTTTGGGAGGTGACTAGGGCATGGATAACATTAGTGACCTTATACTGGTCAAGGGACCTCAGAGAGTTCTCTTGCCCTCAGCAAAAAGTTGGCTATCTAAGAACCAGGAAATAGGCCTTCACCAGATACCAAATCTGCTGGTACTTTCCTCGTGGGTTTTCCAGTTTCCAGAACTGTGACAAATAAATTTTTGCTGTTAAAGCCACCCCATCTATGGTAATTTACTACAGCAGCCTGAACTGACCAAGACACCTGCTTTAGGTTTACTATTTTTTTCAGTACATGAGAGAAATTGGTATTTGTTTACAAAAAATTAGTTATGAAGAACAGATTAACTTAATAGAAAAAGTGAAACAAGAAGTAGAAAATGCTGATTGGTACTGACAGCTCAAAATTAGAAGTGTAAGACAAAGTACCAGGTGGCAAAAGTTGAATTGAATGGAGCTTTATTCTTTTCGGAACACTTTTGGGGCTCAAGTGTTCCTATATTAACTTGATACTACAGAGGAAAGGTATACATAAAAAGCAAAACAATTTTCCTTACTATTAAAATACTGATGTGTGAGCATTTCAACTTTTTGAAGTGAGTCAAGGAGTCGAAATGAGTCAAAACCAGACTAAGCCCTTTGTAAAAAAACAAAGAAAAAAATCTAAAAACAAAATAAGCTAGTAAATTTGTGACAATGTTAAGATACTTTCAAATCAATATTCCAAATACAATGATTGTAGAATTATCCAATCAATACATAGAGTATATTTGTTTCTGAATTTAAGAAGTGATAAAAGTTCAAAACCCTATTGGTAGATATATTTCATGTCTTAAAATGTCTCTCTACTCTTCTAATAAGCACTCAAACAAGGAACCCCAGTTATTCCATGCTACCCAAAACAAACAAACTTCAGCATTTTCCCTTGGTTTCAAATACTTATGATGTTTTTAAAAGATAAATGCACTTTAAGAATATATATTAATTCATTTAAGGAGATTATACATGAACTGGGCTTACTTTTTAGTTATGGACATATTCTGAAACTATTATTCATAATAGGTTCTTTCACAAAAGAAATTTTAGAACTCATGTGTATATTTTCTTTTAAAGAAATATATTAAACCTAACAGTCTTTAGGGATATAAAAAAACCAATAATGTGTCATTAAAAAAAGACAAATGATATTTTTATCCGAGCATTTTATAAAGGGGATGCAAAAGTCAGCAATCCTTCGAGAAATGTCATTTAAGCTCAAGCTTCATTTGGCCATGCCTCTTGCCGGATGCTTTTTTACAGCATTGATGAATTGACGATCTGTGTCTACATACTTTAAAATAGCCATAATCCCAAATATAATATATACTGCAGGCTTCCAACACTAAGCATCGACATGCCTTGATGCTGGCACAGGAACTGAAAGAATTTGAAACAGGAGGTCAATAACTGGATTGATTCTCCTTACTGGAAATGAGGGATTATTCTCAAGTTCACTGATTACTAATGCAATCCTTTAAGTAACGGTCATAAGTCATGATCACAGGCTAAGGATGTCTTTTTAGGTGATCCCTACCTTTCAGTTTTCTGCTAAAGACCCAACTAGTCCAGTTAAGAGGCACAGGAGAAAAGGGGTAGTGAGTGGTAACAGCATTAAAAACTGGGGAGAAGGAAAAGAGGGTTGGAGAAGCACACGGAGAAAGCCAAAGGGCCTAAGGACAACTGTGACAGGGCCCAGGCACCACCACTGTATGCAGAAAAGGTAGCTGCCCTGTTGGTGGAGCTGAGCTTGAAACAAGTCATGAAAGGGACTCCCCACCCCCAAGCCATTCCTGAGCCACTCACTCTCCCTGGCCTGACAGTCATGCACAAATATTTTAATAGCAATGCCTTGCATCTAGAGATTAAAGGCCTTATACAAGTGCTGTAAAAAACAAATCAAACAAGCATTGTTTTTGGATGTAGATTAGACGAGGAGCTCAGAAGGGGAGACATGGGCAATCCCTGTGATTAGTCCTGTGATCTTCATGAGTATCGCTCTCCCCTCTCCCACGTAGCTCTGCACGCTGCGCTCATGTTCCTGAGCCTTGTTCTTGTCTAAGTCCCTTCCCCCTCCAAATTCTGTGGGCAGCCACAGACTCATTGTTTATTTATGCTATCTTGAATATTGCTTATCATATTATTTTACTTCGTAGCATCCCAAGAGAGTGATCACACAAATAAAAACTGTTTTTGAAATCTAGACTGACATGGCTCGACAGAGAGAGAGACTCAAATACATGTACACACCAGTACATTTAGACATAGTTGCACCTGTACGAGATAAGATACGCATGCTTAAATGTTAGAAACATGTAAAAAATGTCTTCTCTGCCGTACACATAATATTGTTAGCTAAACAATATAATTCTTTCTAATTAAATAACCACTGTGAAATACCTGATTCACTTTGCACCCGACAGCTGGGGCTGTCGCTTGTGTTCCCAGCCAGGGCTGAACATAAGCACAATAGGAGAGGCAGAAACAGCTGCAAGCTCTTGGAAGAAAACATGTGTAAAGCAACATTGCCTTTAGGCTTCAGGGTAGGAAGGAAGTAAAATCATTTTTCTGTTCCTTTTTATGGATGGCAGCTGTTTTGGGGAAAAAAAATTACGTCCATTCCATTTTGTAACAGAGACTCCATAGTATTACTAAAATCTGAGTTGCAGAAAGTGAGGCCTGGCCACAGATTTAGCACATTAGTGCAGTCAAAACATTTACAGAACTTGGCCAGCAGCTAGATGACTCTGGAAAGGTCCCCTTGTCTTTGTGGCACTACTGGCTCCTCCCCTAACATTATTTGCTGTAAACAAACTGGATTTCAATGATATTGACTGTTTGATCCTTCCAGTGTTTTAGGTTTTATTTAAATAAAAGTTTAATGGAGTGAAAATCTTTTAGGCAAGTGTTAGAGAAATAGGTCCTCTGTGGGTGTCAGTAGTCCCTTGTCTTATGTCTTTCTAGTCTTGGTATCAGGTACATGTTTGTATCTTCCCTACCAAAATGATAGCTCCATAAAGGCAGGTTCTGTGTCACTGCTTTCTTTGCTTTGCTTATTTGCCTAGGGAAGCAAAGTTAGGAAGCTCCTGATACATATTTGATGAATTAGGAGCCACCTGTCTTGTGTGTGTGTGTGTGTTTTTAAAATCAGTGATATCAGTACTTTATATACATTAGTTTCTACTTGTTTGCTTATTTTTATTTCTAATGTGTTGGATGTATAGATAATGGGCTTCTCTTATGAAAATGCTGGGAGGTAAGAATAAAATATTTGGCACAGCATTTCTGTTATAATGAGCCTGACGATGCATGCCATATCACTTGGGTGGTGGAATCTGTCACAGCAGAATTTCCCCAGTTGTTAAAGCAACCTATCGAAAAATGGGATTCTATTAGATCTTTAGAATCTGGAAATAGTCCAGGAGGCTTTTGAGGTAAAAAAGTGTCAGACCTAAAAGTGTCTGTGGAAAGTTTGTTAATACAAAACTGGATTGGGGAGTGATAGACAATCTAGAAAAAAAGAAAAGCAGAAAGAAAGATAAAAGAAAGCAAATGAACATAGTGAACACATTAGGAATTCAATAGATGTTAGCTTCTTTCATCCTCCTTCAAATTTTTTGGAATTCCATAGCCCAGTTTCAATGTTAACTAAAAAAAACAACAAAAAAACAACAAGCACAACATAATACCACACATTTTACAAGGATCACAGGTAAGACCATATTTCAAATACCTCAGAGTGCTTGTTTGTGTGGGACAGGACTGGGCATCCCTCCTTCAGATTTTGAGGCGTTAGGGAGAGAATTAAACGGTCTGCGGTGGATAAATAAAAAAACTCTAGGCTGGGAAAGAGGGAGGTGGGGGATGAAACAGTGTACAGTGGGGCCTTGACTTACGAGTATCCCGACTAACGAGTTTTTTGAGATACCAGCTGTCTCTCGGCTGATTTTTTGCACTGAGTTGATAGAGTAATTTGAGTTAACGAGCTCCTTAACGAGCTCGGAACGAATTAAACTCATAAGTCAAGGCCCCACTGTACTTAACTGCGAAGCAATGGGAGGAGGGGGTTCTAAGTGTGGGACTCTTTAGATAACAGGATCTATATCATTCGTTTTGAGCTAGGAAGGCTTTATTTACAAGTTTTATAATTTTGAAAAATTCCATCATGCCCACTAGTACAAGAAAAACACAAATTAAAATATGGCAATGACCAATATCCAGACTGCAATAAAGACAGTGGTAATTTTTAAAAATGTTTTGTAAAAGAATATAGACAGAAGATGTACAGAGGAGCAAGCCATAGGAAAACATCATCATCTTCAATTGGTTTACTAGACATCATGGTCCGAGTAGGATCTTAATTATACCAGGTGATTATGAAAAAAGCATCTTTCTTTAAGAGAAATAGTCAGCATTTCCATAGATGCCATTGTTATTCTGCATTAATTAAGAATCTAATAAGGGACTCATGTTGAAATCATTATGCAGTAACTATTAAAGCAGTAAAATAGCACACACAAGCGCATTTTAATTTCTGCAAGGCACTATGATTCTTGTATCTAGGAAACGTAACTTCTGAAATGTGAACTTTTATTGTATGGAAATACTGTTGCTATCCATTAAAGCATTTCTTAAAAACAAACAAAAAAACACAGATTTTTCTCCCTCAGTATCTAAACTTCTTTGTGTCTGAGCCCCATCATTTTGCAGAAATCAGGAGAGTTGAAGTTACAATGGGATTTTGATGACAACTCCCCTCCTAACTGCTGCCAATATTTCTCAATGATGTGAATGTTTCTTCTCATGGAGACACACGGTACACACAATAGCGCTCCTTTGATCCTTAGCTTCCCTTGAAAGAGGAAAACATCGCCTGGAAGCACTGTAATTGTTTCGTTTTATTTTCCAATCATGTGATAGAAATCATGAATGGAAAAGAAAAAAAACAACCACCAAACCATTCTGGGCAAAGAAATGAAAAGCGACCGCATTTAAACCGGAAGCTTCGCGAATTTAACAAAAATAGGCCAATGCACTTCATAAAAAGTGGACCAGCCTTCATTGTTTTGCTGTCAGTCGGTGTCTCTAGTTTCCACTATGATATTCATTTTAGAATGTTTGCAAATACCTTATTGCAAAAACCGAATTAATGGTATAATACCAGATAAAGCAGACGCAGCCCCCTCAGAAAGCATTTACCTGCATGAAGCGGCCTTCTGAGGTCCCCAGGTTGGCGATGGTGAGCTCCCCTTTAATGAAGGTGGATATAGATGTTAAGAGGACTTGGTTGAATTGGCCCATGAATAAGTCGACGCGCTGCAAAGCTGTAGTAAACTCCGTTCGATATTCATCACTGTGCACTTCACAGCCTGATGAATTTCTCAAAAGTGTCTGGAATAAAATATGATCATAGAATTAACGTGAGTCCAGATGAGAGTGAGCTATTAAGAAACTTTTCAGTACGTCTTTTCAGAGCCTGGAGGGGAATGGTGAGAACTGTGCAAATAGGCCCAGATAGGCAGAAATATTTCCAGTGACCTGAATGGCTCCAGGACTGTGAGGCCTGTTGTATGTGCACATACTCTGAACTGGGGGCACACTTTACTATCACAGTGTGTACCATGGTTCATTATGTGCATAAAGTGGAAACCTAGCTGGTATAAAGAAAAATGAAACTGTAAATGTCTCAGTCCTTGACCTAAAGGTAATGCTTCTAGCAGGCAAGTCTAATGAGATGAACTTCGACTGGAATAGTAATAATGTTGGAGTCATACTTGGACATTATATTTTATTCAAGTTTTATTTTTAATTCTCACCAGAGGATAGGTTTGATTTTAGGAAGAGAAGGCAGGGTGAGGGAGGAAGCAGGGGGGAGGAAGGGAGG
>NW_006295385.1:1911-5537 GCF_000327345.1 Myotis davidii | reverse complement strand
AGAGAGAGAGAGAGAGAGAGAGAGAATATTAATTGGTGGCCTCCTATATGCACCCTGTCTGGGGATTGAACCTGCAACCTTTTTGGTGTACAGGACGATGCCCCAGCCAACATATAATGCATAATGTATAATGTATAATGTCCCGAGCCACCCAGCTATGGCGGGACATTATACTTTAAAATGTGTGCCTTTGTGCATCTGTGTGCAGCGAGGTGGCGCAAAGTGGTGGTTGATAGATAATTCATGGGAGGCAGCACAGCCTAGACCCCAGTGCCTGCATTAAACCCTGGTCCCTAATGCCTGTTTACTTTATGTAGTCCCTACAGCCTCTCTGTGTTTGTGAAATTCATGTCATCTCCATTTCAGTTCCCCCAGCTGTAAAACTGAGAGAATTATAGAAATGTGCCTACCTTAGAGAACTGTTGTGAAGATTAAACGAGCTAGTTTATAAAAGTCCTTTACAGTAGAACCCAGCATGCAGAAAACACCACTTACATATTTGTCATCATTATAGTGAAAGGCTCAAAACATGCAAATGCTGCACATCAAATGCCTCAGTAACCAGCTTACTGAAAGGCAATTACCACTCAGCCAGGTATTTATCCTTCAGGTTCAACTTCAAAGGAAGGATTTAAAAAATACTGTCCAGTAATGTGTGACAAGTAAGAGCTCCCTTCCCTTCAACACTTCAGTCTCCCGTTTTCCTCCTACTTTTCAGGCTGCAACATTTATGTCTCCTTTGCAGGAAAACCCATGCCTGGCTATCAATGTTGGGGTTTCTCAAGGCTCCATCTTAGGGCTGCTTTTCCACTCACTCCTCATACTCTCCCCCAGGCTCTCAGGCTCTCCTGCAGCAGCTATTGCTATTTAGTTGACACCTGTGTACCTCCAGACTACCCCTCTGCTCTGAGCTGACCGTGCATAAATCGCACTATGAAATCTGCACTCAGACAGCTCAAAGACCTAAGCTAAACATGGCTAGTGTAGAAAACACAGTCTTCCCCATGCCTACTCTTATGATACAATGCACCCCAGTGAATGGCTCTACCATTCCTCCAGGTGTAAAAGTCAGAAACCAAAAGGTCATCCCTGATTCTTCCCCATTTACAGTTCATTACCAATTCCAATCAATTGTCCTTTCTAAAGATCTCCTGGGTCCATCCAGTTTCTCTATCTCCACCACATCAACCTTCATCCAAGCCCTCCCTCCATCCCCCCACCCTCTCCTAGACTTCCTAACTGGACCTGCCACACCAGTCTTACCCAATCGCTTTCCAGATCCAGTCTCTACATTGCAGCCACATTTTCTTCTTACAACGTAAGTCTTATCATATAACTCTGTTTAAAACACTTAAAAATGTCTCCTTATTGCTCTTAGGTGAAGGACACAATTTTTGTGACCTCTTGGGCCCTGACTCATCTGAATCCTACCCAACATCTCCACACTCACTCTGCCATGTGCTCCCTTTGCTCTCTGTGCTCCAGCAAGTTGACCTTCTTTCAGTTTTCCACATATGCCATGTGTCCTCCTGTTACAGGGCCTTTGCACATGCTGTTCCCTCTGCCTGAAGTCCTCCTTCCACCTCCATGCACTTTGTTAATGGCTATGCCTCCTTCAGATCCCAGCTGGTCATCATTAACTCAGCAGGCCTTCCCTGATCCCAGTATCTAGGTCACATTCTTCTATTTTGGTTATATGATTGATGGGAGACTTCTCTAGGTGGCTCTCTGGGATTAGGGACCTGTTTTGTTCACCACTGTAATTGCTTATAATAGATGAAATACCTCATACAGTAAATCTTCAGTGAATATTAATCAAATGAACAAGTAACTGAATCAATTATGGGTAGATGGGGAATGAGCGTGGCGATATGAACCAATATTATTAAAGCTTTTTTTTTTTAAAGGAATACAGGCAGTTAAGAGTTTATGAGGGATAAATAGAATGTCTGACTCCTAACTATCCTGACAAGATAGTTTCGAATTGGTAAATTCGGGACCGATAACTAGGGAGCAGGAGGATATATTAAGGAAAATGAAGGTTAACTTGGAAGAAAAAGAGGAGGAAAAAGTTCATTCTTACACATCTTTGTATATAGCTACATAAATCCTGGAAAATTATTTGAAGATTAGAAATTCTCTATTATTATCCCATTATATTTATAATAACCAGAAAATTGTCATTATATTTCAAACCAACTTAGTGTTCAAGAACAAACTGAAATAAAAATTTCATTATCCTTATATAAAATCACCTTACTCCTTAAGGTCAAATTTCTGTTACATGGAATGTGAAATTCTTATATCCACTCTCTTTTACTGTTTAAAAATCACCCACAGTACTTTTTTATGTAAGCAACAACTATGTCTTCATTTGAAATACTGACAAATTAGCAAACAGAGTCTCTGAGATGCTAAACCTACTGACTCATAATTAATGAAATGTTTTAGCTCTAGACATGGATTTTCATACATTAGGGAATGCTATTTAATTAGAAGCTTTTCTTCACTAAAGTACTATAGATTACTCTGAGGCGTAGCAGACAACTGAGATGTACCAGCAATTCAATAGTAACCGATTAACTGGTAAGTAAGTTTCCGTTGGTGATCAATCATCCATTTTGCAGAGACAGCTAGAATTGAGGGGACCTGCTTAAAGGAGCAAATACCAGTTTTAAACTAAAGGCCATTTCAAGTATTCCATTATAGAGGTGACCACTCTTCAGGGTCAGCTTCTGTGCTTCTTTTGTTCCTTCTCTTGCTTGACCTCACTCCTTTTTTTACTTTAATGAGGTGGCGTCCTGGAAACCTTAAACCCTCAAAGTCCAGTGCTGGTGGAGTTATGAATTCATTGGGATGTAAAACAGCTTGCTGTGAATGGAGGAGAGTCTTTGACTGTAAACTAGTAACAGCCTTCTATCAACAAGAGGCCGGAAATGGTCTTACTCATTTTTTATCCCTACTATGTTTTGTGCCCAGTACACAGTCTGTATTGATAACAGCTCGCTGAAAAATTACTGTATCTGCGAAGTGACCAGACATATAGCCCGCGTGCCTCCCCAGCTTGCGTTGTGGCCTGCCTTTCTGAACGCGGTGAGCTGGCTCTCAGAGTGTCTGAAAACCTGCAGGGACCTGCTAATCATTTTTCAATGAAGGAAGAGTAATATGATCAGAACTTCAGCCTCTTGTTTCCTCATGTGGAAGGCATAAATGTAGAAGAACTCTGAGTCAGAGGTGAGGTATCATTGATTTTGTACGCTTCCAGGCTTCTCCTTCAGGAAATAGGAAGGTCTCTAAATGGAACCTCCTCAAGGACCGACAAGATTAAGTTATGTCTCTATTTCCCCCCAAAACACACTCCTAAGTATAGAGACACTGAAAAATGCTGGAATAGGATTTACAGAACTCTTTGACTCTGAAAAACTGTGCAGTTTAGAACCCAAAAAACTAACACCATGTCAGGTTCAGGTGGCATTCAAATTCATAAGCCGGGAGAGCCTAACTGTATTTGTTCTTAATTTTCTCCGTCACCGAGATCTGTAGGAGAGGGGTAGGGGTCTGAACTTCCAGAAAAATGTACCATTCAAGGGCTCACTGGAGGAGAGGGAACTACTCCTTGACTCTTC
>NW_006295385.1:0-600 GCF_000327345.1 Myotis davidii | reverse complement strand
GACAGAAGAAAATAATTTAGCCCTGACATATATGTCAAGAGGGAAAAAGAAGAAAGAAAAAAATTCACCCAATACAAATACATTGTTTAGGCAGAGACACGGGTAGTACAACTAAAGGCAAGGGAAAGATGAACAACAACAAAAAAATCACAATCGTGTTTATCCACTTTTCTGAGAGGGAGAGGATATGTTTGGGGTGGGACACACAGAGGGCTTCAAAGGCCTTGGTAATATTCTCTTTTTAAGCCAGTGGCAGAGAAGTCAGTATTTGCTTTATATTTCATACACACAACACACATACATATATACAGCACATGACATATATATATGTATATATATATATGAGCATATTATAATACAAATACATTTTAAAAGAAAACAATGAATAAATGGGAAGTGAGAAATGGAGAGAGCCTATTAAAAACTCTCTCTAATTTCTTTTTTTTGCTGTTTTGTTAATCCTCACCTGAGGATATTTTTCCATTGATCTTTTAGAGAGAGTGGAAGAGATGAGAGAAACATTGACATGAGAGAAACACATAGGTTGGTTGCTTCCTGCACATGCCACGACCAGGGCCTGGGCCAGGGAAGAGCCTGCAA
>NW_006295384.1:1000105-1000851 GCF_000327345.1 Myotis davidii | reverse complement strand
TGCTGCTTGTTTTGGCCCTCCCTTCCCAGTCAATAAATAAAATTAGTTTTGTTTCAGATAACCTTTTGTGGTCTTTGTGCATATCTTTCTCATGGTTCCCACCAAAGTTGGTACTTGATGCAGCGTCCCTTTTTAGGCTATTCACTGGCTATGGTTGTGAATGAACTTTGCATTCATTTTTTTTTGTGAGAACCTGGAGGCTTTTCCCCACCCTTGGTCCAATTCATACTCTTTGTCTTTAACTCGTTATGTGCAGGCTGTGTCTTCATGACTTAGTGTTTGACCATTCGTAGTGAATTGGTTGTGGGAAAGCAGGTGTCCCCGAATGTTCCAATAGAGATCAGAAAAGGTGGTCCAGGACATGATCATCCAGGAAAATCCAGGTGGGCCCAGTACAGCAGGAAATGTCTGCCTGCAGTTGGGTCTGTGTCACAGTGCAGGAGTTTGGGAACAGAATTATATTGTTTGAGGACACTTGCAAGTGATGGAGGACTCTGGTTCTAGGTCAGCGCTGTTCAATAGAAATAGAATGTGAGCCTCATGTTATTTTAAATTTTTCTGTAGCCACATTTTAATAAGTAAAAGGCAACAAGAGGAAATACCTTTAATAATGTGTTTAACCCAATACAGGCATACTTTGGAGATGTTGCAGTTTTGGTTCCAGACCACTGTGATAAAGTTAAATATTGCAATAAAGGCAGTCACACACAAATATTTTTTTTTACTTTTTTTCCTCTCTTTTTGGT
>NW_006295384.1:998961-999788 GCF_000327345.1 Myotis davidii | reverse complement strand
TTTTTTTTTTTACATTTTTTCCTCTCTTTTTGGATTTTTATTTTATTGTTTAAGGTATTACATATAGTAGTACAAATGTCTCTCCCCACCCAATCCCCGCACTGACCTCCCCTGGCCTCCCCTACCCCCCTGTGTCTTGCTTATATGCGTGCATACAAATCCTTCGGTTGATCTCTTATCCCCCCAACCCTCCCCTACCTTCCCGCTGTAGTTTGACAGTCTATTCCATGCTTCCAAAATCAATAAAATATATTTTAAAAATAAAAAAATAAAAATAAAATAAAAAATACTTTATTGCTAAAGAATGTTAATCATCTTCTAATCCTTCAGCAAATCATAATGTTTTTGCTGGTGGGGGGGATCTTGCCTTGTTGTTGATGAAAATACATTATCTGGGAAGTGCAATAAATCGAAGTTCAGTAATACCTGGTATGCCTGTATAGCCAAGATTATCATTTCCATTTGTAATTTCACTGACTGGCTTATTTCACTTAGCGTAATGCTGTCCAAATCCATATATGTTATGTTTTACACTATTTTGTATCCTATTAAGTATATAATAGCATTGTGTCTAAAAAACAGTGCACATATTTTAGTGAGAAATACTTTATTGTAGCCCAGCTGGTGTTGCTCAGTAGGTTGAACATTGTCCCATGCACCAAAAGGTTGCCGGTTCTATTCCTGGTCAGGACCATGCCTGGGTTTCAGGCTTGATCCCCAGTAGATGGTGTGCAGGAGGCAGCCAATTGATTCTCTCTCATCAATGTTTCTCTCCTTCTCCATTCCTCTCTCTATAAAATCGATAAAACATTTTTAAAAATAAAATA
>NW_006295384.1:994850-998803 GCF_000327345.1 Myotis davidii | reverse complement strand
ATATTATTTTAAAATATATTTTTATTGATTTCAGAGAGGAAAGGAAAGGGAGAGAAAGATAGAAACATCAATGATGAGAGGGAATCATTGATCGGCTGCCTCCTGTATGCCCCCTCACTGGGGACTGAGCTCCCCACCTGGGCAGGTGCCCTGATCGGGAATCAAACGGTGACCTCCTGGTTCATAGGTCGACACTCAACCACCAAGCCATGCTGGCTGGGCTGTAATTAATATTTTAAAATTCTTAATGAGAAATTTTACATTCTTTTATTTTTGTTAAGTTTTCAAAATCCAGGCCCTTATAGCCTGTCTTAATTCAGAAATTTTCATCAGAAATACTTGATCTGAATTTAGATTTTAATAAAATCTATAGTTGAAAATGTAGATTCACCTTACAAACATTCTTAGACATTTAAATTTGTTAAATCAAGCAAAAATTAGTTCCTCAGCCTCACTGGCCATGTTTTGATGGGTCAGTAGCTGCATGTGGCTATGGTGTTGGACAGTGCATTTCTAGAGGGATGAAGGAGCGGAGCAGATCCTAGAGAGCCTCAGGCATGAGTTGGGAATCAGTTCTTTTTTGTTTGATTTTAGGGAGAGTGGAAGAGAGAGGGAAAGACAGAGAGAAACATCGATGTGAGAGAAACACATTGATTGGTTGCCTCCTGCACATGCCCTGACCAGGGCCAGGGCTGGGGAGAAGCCTGCAACCCAGGTAAGTGCCCTTGACAGGAATCGAACCCAGGACCTTCAGTCCACAGGCCCACACTCTATGCACAAACCGGCTGGGGCGGGAATCAGTTCTTGAGATGAGGCGGGGGCTGATCATCAGAGCACAGTTGGAGTGGAAGTGAGGATGTGTGAGGAAGTGATTCCATGTGTTAAGTGGAAACTCCCAGAAATCCTCACGGCTGTGGTCACCTGGGCCTGGACCTGCAGGTCGACAGCAACGGGCCCTAGCCATAGAGCCAGGATGGTGGTAGAGACTGGAGAGCAGGAGTCAGCTCCTTGCCAGGCTCTGCCCTGCCATATTCAAAACACCCAAGTAGAGGACACTAACGATTCCATCAGGGAACTAAAACTCAGTTCTCCCACCTCTCCCGGGAGGAGCTTGGAACCCAAGGGAATGCGAGAGAGGAGACACACCACCTGCCCTTTCTTTCGTTCTCTCTTTCTTCCTTTCACTCCTCCCTGTCCATTTTCTGCGTCTCTAACTCCTTGGCATAGAGAAACCAGAGCAGCCATGAGTTGATAATGTGGGAGCTGGGTGATGGGTACATGGAGGCTCATTATATGATTCTCTCTACTTTGTCGTCTATTTGTAATTGGCTATATATATACATATACTTTATATATCTACTTTGGCATATATTTGTATGCATATCCATTTGAACAGGCAAGATTCTGATGTTCCTAGAGACCCATTATATACCTTGCCCCATCCCAATTTTCATCTTGTGCCTGAAGTCCTGCCAGATCCTGGTCCTTGGCTTGCCCTTGCCTGTTTCACTCCTATCGCTGCAGGCAGCAAAGGGTGTTCGAGTTAATTGTTAAATTCAGTTCAACAAGTTCCTCATTAGGGACAAATTACCCGAGTTTGAAATCTGCTAATTTTCCAATCAGAGTGAGTGTTTGCACTTGTGATTTGGAAATAATTACCATATGGTAAAAGCAAAACCTATGTGGGGATTACAGCAAAGGTGAGGGAGGACAGGAGCTTATTTTGGCATCTGCCATGGAAACTCCTGTTAGCATTTGCAGATTAGTTGCGGTGGGTGGCTCCGGGGTTGTGGTGGGAAAGCTCACCTGTAGCACTGTTTTGCAAAAGCTGTTTACTTCCTGTGCTAATGACCCTGAAAGGTGACCTTGACCTTCAAGGGCCAAGTATGG
The DNA here is from genome assembly GCF_000327345.1 of Myotis davidii. NCBI lineage: Eukaryota > Metazoa > Chordata > Mammalia > Chiroptera > Vespertilionidae > Myotis > Myotis davidii. The sequence goes on along the minus strand of NW_006295384.1, from coordinate 996,913 downwards.
TCTTCATAGGCCTGGATTGGGTCTGGAGAGAGTCTTTTGCAAGAAAAAAAAAAGAGAGAGTCTTTTGAATTTACCTATTGCATTTAAGAATACATCTATACTTTTCGCCTGACTGGCATGGCTCAGTGGTTGAATGTCAACTTATGAACCAAAAGGTTGAGGGGCACATGCTGGATTGTGGGCTCGATTCCCAGTGTGGGGTGTGCAGGAGGCAGTGATAGATGATTCTCTCATCATTGGTGTTTCTATCTCTCTCCCTCTTCCTTCCTCTCTGAAATCAATAAAAATATTTTAAAAATACATCTGTGCTTTTCTGAAATCTGTCCTATTGGTCTAAAGCTTCTTCACGAGTTGCAAATAAAAACATTTCCTTGGTGATGGAAGTGATTCTAAATGTCCTTTGTGTGATCTCACAATGCATGTGTTAGGGATCACTCGTCTGAAAGAATTTGAAGAACTAGGGCCTAAGAATTGCTTCAGACTACCACTGTGATCTGAAGTATAGAAATCTGGGTTATTCACCTTTAGTAATTTGTCTCAGTCCTAATTTCTGTATGAGCAGTTCCAAAGCTTTAGCAATCTGTGGTGAAGAATAGTCAGGGTTTCAGTTAAGTTAAAAGCCAATGCAGAAAGACTCCTAAGATATTGCTTTTGGAATTTGGAGCCAAGAAAAACTGGTCTCCCCTGAGAAAGCAGTAGCCCTCCTCCTCTCTGATACTGGAGTTGTACAAGTTCTCAGGTTTCCCTTTGTGCCTAGGAAACTGAAAACCAAATTTGAAACCAAACTCACCAAGTTTGCATTTATGCACATCAGCATTTCTTTTTTTATCCTCATCCGATGATATGTTTATTGATTTTTAAAAAATATATGTTTATTGATTTCACAGAGAGGAAGAGAGAGATAGAAACAGCAATGATGGGAGAGAATCATTGATCAGCTGCCTCCTGCATACTTCTACTGGGGGTCGAGCCCACAACCTGGGCATGTGCCCTGACCAGGAATCGAACCATGACTTCCTGGTTCATCGGTAACCACTGAAGAACACTGGCCGGACTGTTTATTGATTTTGGGGGGGAGGGAGAGGGATAGAGAAAGAGGGAAATATTGATCATTTGCCTTCCATACTCACCCCGACCAGGGATCGAACCTGCTACCTAGGTATGTGCCCTGATGGGGAATTGAACCCCCAACCTTTCAGTGTATGGGATGACACTCAACCACACCAGCCAGGGCTCAGCATTTCTTGTTCCTTTTTAAAAATTTCTGTTTTACTAGTTCTTTTTACTTGCCTTTTGTCATATACTACTTCACATATTTTGTTAAAGGAAACTGGGAATGCCTCCCTTCATGCGTAAACACGTGCATAAATAAGTAGCTTCTATTCATTTATATACACTGCCTCTAAACTTTTAATAAATAACCTTACCCTCTAGATATTATCCTCTTACAAATGAAGAAACTAAGGCTCAGATGGGACTTGCTGGAGGCAATAAAACTGTTAAGTGGCACAGTCAATATTTTGTCCCCTGAAGTCCATGCCCTGCCTGGGTACAGGTAACTGATATGTTAACAGGTATTAATTGAATGGTGGACGGTATACACAAAACGACTTTATTTTTCCAATCACTGGTTTCAACTATGTGGCACCAAGCTCCGTTTTGCATTCTTTATATCTTGGCAGATCTCATAACTTTTGGGACTCTCTTGATTGGTAAACCTGATCAGTTGCAATTACAATTTCGGTATTAAATGGGTACTCCGGTCTTGGGGCACAGAGAGAAGGGAGACAGAGTTCTTCCTGGGATAAGGTCCTTTTCCAGCTCCGATGCTGTGATCTGCTGAGGTGGGGGGGGTGTTTGCACAGGGGGCTGCTCTGTTTTTTACCTGGGCTCCTCCCTCCCTGGGGCTTTGCTAAGAGAAGGGCAGCTCTGCCTGCTGACTCCCACCCCCTGCTCCAGGTTGTCTCCCATCTCCCGGAGGACCGCTGAATAAGCCCTGTGCTCCTCCGTTTGGGGCCTTGGGAATTGCTGAGGTCCGTTTTCCAACTCTGAAGGCTGCGGGG
>NW_006295384.1:990115-994738 GCF_000327345.1 Myotis davidii | reverse complement strand
ATGGATGGGGGTGGGGGTGATCTCTGTTTCCTTAACTTTTGAGCCTCTCACTTTCATTATACTTCTCGGCCACAAGAGGGCACCAGACTCCACGTTCACACACCACAGAGAGTATTTGTTGCGTTCTTGCAAGAATTTCTTCGCCTACAGTTCCCAAGGCTGCAGGGTGAGCCTGCTGATCTGTGCAGTTCAGCGGGAGTCCAGGCAGGAAATTGGAAGCCAACTTTCCCTGCATGCAGACCTTCCCCTCTCCTCGAGCAACTCTCTTACGGGTTTCCTTTACAAGCCTCTGGGCTTGGGGGAGCAGGGGACACGAGCTCTCCTCCTCTATTCCACCTCTCACCAGGAACACTGGGCTCCCCTCCTACACCTCCCAGTCCTCTCATATTTACATAGGGTGGTGGGTGGTGTTTGGTGGAACGTCTGAGTCACAGTAGGGCCAGCTGTGCCATTTCTCAAGGCTCTCTCTGAGAGGACATGTCTGCTGGCTGGTTGGAGTCTTTCTAAAGGATGTGGGAGCACCTGATGCTTTTTGTTTCCAGCTGTGGGCTTTAGCCACTCTGGGACAATAGGAAGAGCACTATTTTATGCAAGCAAGCAAGCACGCGTACGCACACATGCACACATACGCAGGCATACACGCACACATACGCAGGCATACACGCACACATACGCACACACGCAGGCATACACGCACACACGCACACACACGCACATACGCACACACACGCAGACATACACGCACACACGCACACATACGCACGCATACGCACACACGCACACGCACGCATACGCACGCGCACACATTCGCACGCGCACGCATACGCACGCGCACACGCACACGCACTACTGTCCAGACTTCTCCCATCATCAATTTAAAAGGGCAGAGGCCTAAATCTGGTGGAACAGTTTTCTGAAGGACTACTTTGGGTGTTCTCTAAAGAGTTTATTGTAAGAAGTCAGTGGGGAGCATAGGGGCCAGTTTGGGAAATTTCACCCCTATAATCGCTAGCGGGGGGCATTCTTTGATATGGAAAGTAACTCTCAGAATTGTGTAGTGTTATAGAAATACATCTGCAAAACAAGTATCCCAAGGACAGGGGCAATAGTGCCGTGAAGGCTTGGGGGAGGGGCGGGAACAGGGTGGAGGAGGTCAATGGGGGGGGGAGGGGGGAGCATCTGTAATACTTTAAACAATAAAAATAAATTAAAAAAAAAACACAAAAAGCAAATCCCCTCATGCCTGCCCCACCCAACAGGGTTACTCTTGGGCTCTAAGCTGCTCCTGTACCCCACCATTGAGGTGGAGAGGGACAGGGATAATTTTAAGAAGTATTATTTGGGACTGTGCATCTTCATACTCTTTGAGAAACCAGAATTATTTTGAAATTATTTTTTCGGCATTGTTTGGAGAGTGGGGCATTTGAAGTTGAGATTATGGGGGCCTATGGTTATTGATAAAACCAGAGTTGCTGCATGAGGTAGGTGACGAACATAATCACTGGAAGAGAGGAAGGGAGATAGAGGAGCAGAGGGGCCAGGCTATTAGAAGGATCATCAATGTGGATACTGAAATCACCCAGATTCTAATTCTTAGGGTACAATGTTGGAGAAGGTGACAATCTTTAAGGTATGTGGGGGAATTGATGTCCCACAGTAGGGAAGAAGACTAGTTTGGTTTTAGGGGTCAACTAGATCAAGATGTCCCTTAATATTGGTTGTGGGAGAGTTCTTCAATGTCACCTTCTAATTATTGAGAGTATGCTTACATGCAAGGCCTTTTGCTAGGCCCCTGGAGTAGGAGTAAGGCACGTTCTTTGTCCTTGGTGGCATGAAAATCTATTCAGAAAAAAAAATTGTAACTGTGAGGTGATGGATGTTAACTAAATTTATTGTGGTGAACATTTAGCAGTACATACATATGTCAAATAATTATGTTGAACACCTAAAATGAATAAAATGTTATAAGTCAGTTATATCTCAATAAAGCTGAAAAAAAAATAAAGTTAGCCCTAGCCGGTTTGGCTCAGTGGATAGAGCATCGGCCTGCAGACTGAATTGTCGCAGGTTCCCCAACCCCAGTTGGGGCACGTGTGGGAGGCAACCAATTGATGTGTCACTCTCACATTGATGTTTCTCTCTCTCTCTCTCTTTAAATATATTTTTACCCTGCAACCAAGATACATGCCCTTGACCGGAATCGACCCTGGGCCCCTTCGGTCTGCGGGCCGATGCTCTATCCACTGAGCAAAACCAGCTAGGGCTCTCTCTTTCTCTCTGTGTCTTTCTCCCTCCTCCTCCCTTCCACTCTCTCTAAAAAAAATCAATGGAAAAAATATCCTCCAGTGAGGATTAATGAAAGAATAACTATAATTAAAAATAAAGTCAACTCAGAGAGAGAAGGGAAATACACAAATGACTGTAAATGAAATAGACTATGGTAAATACTGTTAAAGATAAATCTTATTGGGTGGAATCTTATTGGATGGAATAGGGAAAGGCATCACAAAGGAGGTGATCTTTGGGTGGGTTTGACTTGGATTTCAATAGATTGAATTGGGGAAGAGGATGTTCTAAACAGAGGAACAGTACCAGCAAAGGAATGGTAGCGGATGCTATGTGCCATATAATAATTGGAAGAGAGGAGGGGAGATCAAGGAGCTGATATATACTGTGTTGTGTGTGCAGGGGGGAAGTGGAGGATAATGCTGAAATGACAGATTGGCCCCACATCATGGATCTTGGTAATTTAAATGAAACAAAAACTACTCTTTCAATAAGGAATCCAACAGACTCACAATGGGATTTATAATACTTTCATGCCTAAAAGGAGAGAAAGAAATTCCAAAGCTCTTGTTCCACTGAACAAAAAAATTTGATAGAAATATTTGTTGCTCTACAGAAAACAGAATTGACAGTTTAAGCATTATTATTACCAAAGCAATACATCCTATATAATAAAAGCCTGATATGCAAATTGTCCCCTCAATTGGGATTTCGACTAGGAGTTCGACTGCTCGCTATGACATGCACTGACCACCAGGGGGTGGGCACTGTTGACGTGGTGCTGGCAGCAGGCAGCAGTGGAGGCGCTGCTGGCCCCGATGGGCCCTGAAGAGAGCAGGACCATGATGGGATGGTGGAGCAGGTGAGCAGGTGGCGCCCGGCCAAGGCGGGTGTGAGCGGGGCCCAATTGTCCCACCAATCGCTCTGCAGAAGGTGACCAGTGGCGGTAGTTGGGGTGGTGGCGGAGGGCAGGGCTGCCACCCAGCTCCTAGGTGCTGAAGGAGCCAGGTGGGGGCCCGGTGACTGAGGCGAAGGGGGGCGCACTGGGGCCCGGGAGCCCAGATGCTGCCCAGTGCCCAGAGGTCAGCTGGGACCTGCTCTTCCACAACAGACGCTTGTGCATTGATCATTGGCCAGGCCTAGGAACCATACCCGTGCACAAATTTTGTGCACCAGGCCTCTAGTTATTAAATAAGATGAGCAATCAGAGTTACAGACCTTTAGATGTTATAAGTTCCATTTTAGAGGACATAGCAAGAAACTCTGGTATCCAGGTATCTGAAGAGATGTTTCTTTTTAAAAAGTTTTCTTTAAAATATGTTTTTATTGATTTTAGTAAGAGGAAGGTATAGAAGAGAAAGTGAGAGGGAGAGAGAGGGAGAGAGAGAGACAGAAAGATAGAGAGAGAGAGAGAGAGAGAGAGAGAGAGAGAGAGAGAGAGAGAGAAACATCGATGTGAGCAACATTGGTCAGTTGCCTCCTGTACAGACCAAACCTGCCACCTGGGCATGTGCCCTGACCGGTAATTGAACTGGTGACCCTTCAGTGCACAGGATGATGCCCAACCAACTGAGCCAGGGCAAGATATGTGTCTTTACAAATGACACTTCCAAGGGAAGTTTTATAGTAACAGAAAACAAAACAGGATCATAATCTTTCTCTCAAACTTCTGCACTGGCCAGGAGAGTGTGACAGATACTTGAGGAAATGTTCCCAATTCTAATTTTATGGCACAGAACTGGTTTTGTGACTCACAATAGTGTGTTTCTCTCTACCTGTAGGGGAAGAAGGAACGTTTTCTTACTAGAGGCCCGATGCATGAAATTCATGCAAGAGTAGGCCTTCCTTCCCCCAGCTGCCGACACTGGCTTCCCTCTGGCACCTGGACTTCTCTCGCAGCCCCAGCTTCATCTGGAAGGTTGTGCTGAAGGACGTCCGGTCTAATTAGCATATTACACTTCATTATTATAAACTAGGGGCCCAATGCATGAATTCGTGCACTTTGAAAGGAACTGTAGGCTGCAAGGCTGTGGTGGGCACAGGGGCAGGTCTTGGCCCATCCTCCACACCCCCGCTTGGCCCCTTCTGCCATGGCCCCCCAGTCCCCTCTCTACTGGCAGCCCCTGTCTTGCCACCACTGCTCCCATGTGCTGACAGTGTGGAGCAATTGGGGCTGGCGCCAACAGTGGGTGTGAGAGGCAGCTGCCAGCCCTGATTGCCCCTCAGGAGCAGAGGGAGGTGGAGAAGCCCTGAGGGGCAATCAGGTCTGGCAGCCACTGCTCGCACCCACTGACAGTGCCAAGCGGGTGCAAGCGGTGGCTCCAGAGCCAGAGGCAG
>NW_006295384.1:984643-989841 GCF_000327345.1 Myotis davidii | reverse complement strand
ATATATATACACACATATATATATTATGGAAAAAAGGGGATAAGGAGAAATTTAACAAATTAAAGATAAGGTAGATAATATTAAGTTGAACCATATGGGGGGTGGATAGAATGCGCAGGTAACTGAAGTCATCCAGATTGGTCTGCCTGAGTCAGCTCTGAGGATTAGCATTTCTACAAAGTTCTTAGTTGCTGCTGCTGCTGGGCCAGAGACCACCCACACTAAGAACTGCAGTTTGTGTGCCAACCCCATGGTGGCCCTTTAGGGTGGGTGCCCTATTTCCAAATGTAAACCTGAGCTATTTTTAGAGGAGCCCCATCAAAAAAGTGGGTTCTCTGGGCAGAATGCCAGTTGTTTCCCAGACTCAGTACCTTTTCTTCGTGAAATGGTTAGAGAAGGAGCCCGGGGGAGGAGGGAGCAGGAAGAGGAGAGCAATTGCATTACTGAAGAATCTCTTCCTAGAGACCCATTGGTTCTCAAGTTTCCAGATCTTCAAAGCTAAATATATACCCATGTGGGTATTTTAAGCAAGAGAGAAAATATCAGAGGTGATGGTAGACACAGTGTTATTAGGATTTGTTTTTTAAGCCTTCTGGCTATGTTTGTTACAGTAAAAACCTTTTGAAAGAGAAAAACCATAATCATTACTCTTTGGCCTGGACATTCTTGGAAACATGAGAGCCTGGATTTTGTAAGAAGCAACCTGCCTTCTGGAACACCATTTTCTTCATAAAATACCATGTGTGCTTTCTTTGTTATTCCTGGGGAAGGAGTGCCAATTTCAAAAGCCCTTCCTCTAGTTAAAAATTATGTTATCAAATAGCTACTTAATAAGTAACTGTAAAATTACACTCTGTTATATCAAGGGTGAGCTTGAAGGCATCAAAAACGGGTTTCTTATCAAAGCCAAAGAGGAGATAATTATGGCAGAGAGTGAGGGCTAGGATGAACGAAGGTATAAAGACACCTGTATTTGATCACATCTTGAAATGACAGGGTTGTTGGGAAAATATTATCAAGTCTTCCTGAGAACGGGCAATGTTCTAGTTGCTATACCTTTTTTTGGTTTGTTTTTTGAAGCAAAGCACAAGTATAGTCCTAAGGAAAGAATCTGAGTCTTATTTTTTAAATTCCCACAATGACTTTAGTGTGGTGGTCATGCACTGAGGTGATGAAGGGATTAAGCAATTATGGAGGGAAGGTTTGCAATCAGTAGCATGACCCACAGATTCCATTTCTCCCTGCTGCAGTCCTAATACCCAGGACCATGGCTCAAGCCCCAAATAATCTTGACTTAATTAGGCTCTGGGCTGCCTCTTATTTCCCATTGCAACCTGTCTAAGGAGGATGGATTATGTTGCATAGAAATAAGTATGACTCCGTGAATCATTGTACCAGTTTGTCTTTTTTATTCATCGGTTCTATTTTTTTAAAATATATTTTATTGATTTTTTACAGAGAGGAAAGGAGAGGGATAGAGAGTTAAAAACATAGATGAGAGAGAAACATCGATCAGCTGCCTCCTGCACACTCCCCACTGGGTATGTGCCCGCAACCAACGTACATGCCCTTGGCCGGAATTGAACCTGGGACCCTTGAGTCCGCAGGCTGACGCTCTCTCCACTGAGCCAAACTGGTCAGGGCTAGTCATCGGTTCTATTGATTTTCTTAGCCATTATTCCTCTGAAAGATTCTCTTCAAAAAGAACATCAACCAGGTACCCTTTCTGGCCAAGATAAGGTCATGGGTAGACAACCTTCCACCCAAACTTTCCATTGGAGGAGTCAAGGTCAACGTTACTGAGAATCTATAACTAAGGTTGCCACCTTTGGGAAATAAAAATATAGGGCATCCAATTAAATGGGAATTTCGAGTAAATAATGAATAACTTTTTTAGTATAATATGTCCCACATATGGTTATTCAAATGTAAATACACTAAAATTAAATAAAATGTAAAATGCAATTCCCTCTTTGCACTAGCCATATCGTCATATGCTACATTTGGCTATGGCTACTGCATTGGATTAGTGCAGACTATAGAACATTTCCATCACCAGCGAAAGTCTGTCAGACAAGTGCCAGTTAAAGCAAACCAGGAAGATGATTGCTTGATCACCCAACTGACAGCTTCACCTGCTATGGCAGTGGTTTTCACCATTTTACAGCTCTCAATTATTTTTATTTAATTGTTTAACACAGTGGATTATTGGTTAAAGAGAGGAGGCATCAAGATACTGATTTAGCCCTGGCCGGTGAGGCTGAGTTGCCAGCTCGATCCCCAGTGGAAGGTTTGTGCCCTTTCTGGCCAAGATAATAGAAATTATCTGTTATCTTGACCTGGAGGAGGCAGCTGATGGATGTTTTGCTCTCACATCGATGTTTCTCTCTCTCTCCCTCTCCTTTCCTCTCTCTCTAAAAGTCAAATTTAAAAATCTTTAAAAAAATACTGATTTAGTGTATAGAACAAGCTACTGAACTGTACACTTATAAATGGGATGATTCAAAAAATAGAATGAACTAATGAGGGGTCCTGACTGGGTAGCTCAGTTGGTTAGAGTGCCATCCCAATAAGCCAAGGTTGTGGGTTTGATCCCAGGTCAGGGCACATACAAGAATCAACCAATGAATAAGTGGAACAACAATAACAAATCCTCTCTCTCTCTCTCTCTCTCTCTCTCTCTCTTTCTCTCTATCTTCCTCCCTTCGTCTTCCTCTAAAATCAATTTAAAAAATTTAAAATAGAATGAGCTAATGAGGGACATAAACAGAATTATTCTGAATTTTGACCTCAGACCTGTAAGTTATATTCATATTATCCTTTCTTGATATGTCAGAATAACTCCAGTTCTTCAAAAATAAAAGTTAAAAGAAGAAAAATTTTATCCAAATTGGCTTTTCCTTTATTGGGAATAAAATTATCCAAACTCGCCGAAACCGGTTTGGCTCAGTGGATAGAGCGTCGGCTTGCGGACTGAAAGGTCCCAGGTTCGATTCCGGTCAAGGGCATGTACCTGGGTTGTGGGCACGTCCCCAGTGGTGGGTGTGCAGGAGGCAGCTGATCGATGTTTCTAACTCTATCTCTCTCCGTCTCTCTCCCTTCCTCTCTGTAAAAAATCAATAAAATATATAAAAAAAAAATTATCCAAACTCACAGTGTGTTATTTCTGGAGAAGTACTTGCAAATAGCAAGTACAAAACATGAAAATTATAATAATAAAGTAATTGATGTTTTTAAAGTGCAAAATTCAAGAATTTCAAATATCAGGCCATGGAAGCAGTTTGGAGGGTTGTAATACATAGTTAAATTTCAATCTGCATATTAATATATATTTAGTCCCCAAACACAATATAAATATGTCATTTGAATTTGTAGATAAACCATGGTCTTTCTTGCATACTTAATTTAAAATAAATTAAGCAGCATGCATCACTTGTTAAATGGGGAAGAGTCAAACTTTGTCTTTATATGTTATGAATATTAATAAAGAACATGTTAAACTGGAAATAAGACAATCTTTAATAGTATACTGATCTAAATTCATTTTCTAAAACTTAAAGTTGTTTGCTCTTACATGCCATACTCAAAAACACACAATGATTTCGCATTTCTGTGAGGGTTGATGAGATTACAGCTTCTTGTGAATGCAGGTTATAAGGACGGAGACTGGAAGACTGTGTGTGGCTGACCTAGAGGGGGGGCGGGTTGGTGTGTGTCTGCGTGTGTGTTTTCTCTTAGCCAGGGCTTTGGGGCCACACCATTTCTAGTATAAGCAATAGAACTCAGATTCAACCCAGTTTAAGCAAAAAGAGGTATTTATTTGCTCTGGAAACTGGCATGGCCAGAGGTATAGCTTGTTACAGGGACTCTAAGATGTGAAATGACATCATATGGGCTTTCTGTCACCCTCTCCTCTTAGCTCTGAGTTTCTCTGGGTCGGTCTCTTTATCTCCTAGATATTCTTCCATGTAGTGAGGGGAGATGGCAAAGCTCACATCATCCCAGCTTAGTTGACCCCAAAGAGAGCTTCTCTCTTCTATCAGCCACAGGTAGGTGCACAAACAGATGATAGAAGGGAAGCAGGAAAGCACAAGAGAGAGTTAAAAGACTAGGGAAGAACCCCCTGGAGCTCTGCTTGGCTCATGCTCCCACCTCCAGTTGCTGGGGAAATGGGCTATTAGGACTGGCCAGACCTTGAGGACTTGTCACCTTTATCATCCAGGGAGATAGAGAACCACACACAGTGTGAGAAAGGCAGTTCTACATGATAAAGGGGCTTCTGTTACCCGAAGAAGGAAGGCCGGAAGTGCCGGACTAAAATAAACCATAGACAATGGCTCTGGTGTGTCTTTGTGGGACCCAGATAATAGCTTGGGAAACAGCTTGAGCTCCTGAGCTGGAGATTTCCCCTTTGTCCCTCCGGGTCCCATCTGGAGAGTTGCTGCTTTTGTTTGGGTCCAGCCAGTGGGGGGTAGGGGGGCACACTGGCAGGAGGTTGGAGACAGGAAGAGGGTGGTTGGGGTATTTATTCCCCCAGCTCACCCCCTGCCAGGCTGGGTTGGGCAGTAGCTGTTTTTCTCTTGCAAAGGCCACCGCTACCAGCAGCTTTGGTGACTGCTTCCCCCCCCCCTTCAGGTCTGGTGTGAGGTGGCTTCCTCTGTTGCTTTCCCTGGTGTGCCTTGCCACCCCTGGTTGGTTTCCTTGACCCCTGCCCTCATTTTGCACATCCTCGCTGAACAATTCTCCATTCTGCTTTGGAGTGTGCCACCTCCTTCCTGTGGGGACCTGCCTGATACGCTGCCCATGCCCCACACCATGGTGATTCCAGTCCTCCTGGATTTGCCCTTCTAGATACAAATGTGGGCTTCCAGTTGTGAGTACGCAAAACAGAGTTTATTCCTTTATTATTTATTTGTGTCACAGCTGTAAATCTACCTTTGCCCAGCCCTGTATTTCTTTTTTAAAATATTTTAAAATTATTTTTTAATACTCATCCGAGGATATTTCCCATTGATTTTTTAGATTGAGTGGAGGAGAGAGGGAAAGCCAGAGAGAAATATCGATGTGAGAGAAACACATCGATGCATGTGGCCTTACCAGGGCCAGGGATGGGGAGGAGCCTGCAACTGAACCGGGCTGACGCTCTATCCATTGAGCCAAACTGGCTAGGGCCACCCTGTGTTTCTGTAGGACTCCTG
>NW_006295384.1:983932-984618 GCF_000327345.1 Myotis davidii | reverse complement strand
GCTTCATCCTGGGCAGGGCTGTCACCGCAGCCAGCCTGTGCCCGCAGAGCTTTATGGTTGGTGGGTCTGGCTCTACAGCTTTGCTCCCAGCAGTGGATGCAAGCCCCTCCATTCATTCCCCGAAGATAAACTCATCATATTTACTGTACATTTGCTGAAGGTGTAGGGATAACACAGAGAAATGACAAGGTAGAAAAGGCAAACAAAACTGAGGATGAAAGCTCCGGGGCCCCTGAGCTGTATAGTGCTTAGGAACTGCTCTCTCTCTCCTTCCTGGGGCCCAGAACAAACCCCTTGAATAGGCCAGTTCACACCTGGCAAGAGGCTTTGTACTGACTCCCAGGGACTGTTCAAGAGGTCACTTCAGCAGGCTCATCAGCTTAAGCCAGTTCTTTTGAGGTGCAGATAGAGATGGTAGATTGGCAGGAGTTGACTACTCAAATGTTAAGGAGTTGAGTTGATTTTAAGAAGAGGCTCCACAAAACTGCTGCTGTTGAGTTTGTGGCCTGAAGGCAGAAAACACCCAAAAGCTCAAAGAATGTCAGCTATGTTGGTCCTAAGAAAATCCATTTAAAATATGAAAAAAAGTCTGGATTCTTCTGAGGCCCTGAAGATGGATGGACACAGATAAGGCCTACAGCCTTCATTTTGTTTTAACCAGAGATTTCAACATTGAGGGGGTGGGG
>NW_006295384.1:969982-983887 GCF_000327345.1 Myotis davidii | reverse complement strand
ATGGAGTGTGTGATGTGTAGTTTTGTGTTTAAACCCTTCACATTCCCATGTCCTTTGCAGACTGGGGACTCATGAGGTAGGTGCTGGTGAACAAGATGAGATGTGCTTGAATGCACTTGATCCATGAGTAAGTTTCCCTAAATGAAGAAGCAAGGGCAGCCCGAAGAATTTCAGGTGTCACAGATGTTCTCTGGGACCCAGGAGTTGGGGTGGGGAAGAGGTCACCTTTACCCCACACTCCAGGCCACATCACAGGCAGCATATTAGCATCCCTGTAAATTAGAGTAGGCGCATTTTAGGAGCAGTGTGTAGGTGTCGATGGAAGTTGGCAAAAGAGAACTCCTGTTGTTTAGTCTTTAAGAGAAAAATAAGCTATGCTCGTTTCACTGTCCCCTAGGGCTTCCTGTGCTGACGGAAATGGCCTGTGTCTGTGCAGTTCCATTCCAATAGCCATGAGCCACATGTGACTATTGAGCACTTGAAATGTGGCTAGTGGGATTGAGGAGCAGAATTTTTAAAATCTATTTTTTATTGATTTCAGAGAGGGAGGGAGAGAAAGACAGAAATATCAATGATGACAGAGAATTATCTGCCTCCTGCACACCCCACAATGGGGATTGAGCCCACAACCCAGGCATGTGCCCTGACCGGAAATTGAACCATGACCTCCTGGTTCATAGGTTGATGCTCAACCACTGAGCCATGCTGACCGGCTGAATTTTAATTTTAATAACCTCACATGGCTAGAAGCTACCAAATTGGACACCACAGCAAAGTATGCAAAATGTATCTGATTTAGGGCAGAGGACTAGGGGATTTATATAGACTTGTGTTTTACTAATGTTCATGAAATTAGGCCAGTGTACACACAACTTGGTTGGCTAGTGTTTAAGATTTACACAACCAGTTCTGGCATGTGATGGTGATGAACCAGAAAGCAGAGGAGAAAGCCTAGGTCTGTAGGTAGAGGAAGTGGTTGAAAAAAGATGAGCGAGGACGGGGCAGGAGAAAATTGGTGAAGAACATGATCCATCCATATACAAGTACCCACAGGGCATGCCCTGGCCTAGGAAGAAGCTGCAAGTGTATGACAAATTGGTCCCACTCTCAAGGGACTTACCACCTTTGACATTGACACAAGATCTAGCCACATAAAGCACTTGGCGAGCAAGGCAGCCCAGAATGTCGAAGTTATGCCAAACAAATAAATACAGTGTGGACCAGAGAAGGGAGAGATCCGGGTGAGCCAGATCTTAGAACCAGACTGCCTGGACTGGCTGCTGGCTTCTCCACTTACTGGTTGTGTGACCTTGGGCAAGTCACTTACTTTCTGTGCTCACTTTCCTCTTCATAAAATGGAAATAATAAAAGCGCCAATATTATAGGGTTGTGGTGAGGATTAAATGACATAATATATGTGTGGTGCTTAGAAGCCTTAGCTATTATCAAAGGTAGAGTAGGGGAGAGGGCATTAGCTTTCAAGACCTGCATTTATACTGAATATAACTGAAATTGCTTGTGAGCAATCTGATACTGAGCAAAAATAACATTTTTAAAAAATTTACAAAAGAAAATGGACATGAGCTCATGGCCAGAGTCCAAAAGATAGAAATGAGCAAGATAAAAGAGTTGCTAAAAATGTTCGTGCACTAAAAATGGTGTGGCTCAGCGGTTGAGCAGCAACTCATGAACCAGGAGGTCACTGGTTCAATTCCCAGTCAGGGCACATGCCCGGGTTGCGGGCTCAATCCCCCAGGGGTGTACAGGAGGCAGCCGATCGAAGATGTTTCTCTCTGCCTTCCTCTCTCTCTTAAAATCAATAAAGGAAAACAATTAATAAATGTTCCTGGTATATAACCACAAAGGAAGCTGGAGAAGGGAGAAAATGGGTCAGTTCTAAGGAAGCCATTGAGGCTACAGAGGAGGCTGTTTCAATACCTTTGGTTTTAAAGGGCTATGTAAAAAACCAGGAACCTGGCATCATTAAAGGATAAACACAAAGCCTGTCATATATGTCTCAGAATAGAAATTAAAAAGCTAGAATAAGGGAAACAATACTAATTAGAACAATATTGATGGTAGCAATAAAAAAGCTTTTATTCTATATTTGAACCAGAAATGAAATAAGGAGGTGGGGGGAGTGAAGTGATACAGGCAAATGGCAGGGAGAACCACACAATTCCTTCTTTGTCTTGAAACTGGAGGGAGAACCTGGCCAGCCGACATGGCTCAGTGGTTGAGCATCAACGTATGAACCAGGGGGTCATGGTTTGATTCCTGGTCAGGGTACATGCCCGGGTTGTGGGCTCAATCCCCAGTGTGGGGCGTGCAGGAAGCAGCTGGTCAGTGATTCTCTCTCATCATTGATGTTTCTATCTCTCTCTCCCTCTCTGAAATCAATAAACATATATTTAAAAAAAGAAACTGGAGGTAGATGTAGAAATAGAAGAGTCCCTGGATGTTTGGAACAAGTTCAAGTCAGACAGTCTGCAGGTGGAAGAGGCTGTCATGGCGGATAGTGCGTTCTGTTTTGTATGTCAAGTTTTTGAGGAAGCACCAACTCAGAAAAAGGGAGAAGGTACCTGAGAAATGGAGGACCTGAAAATTATGGCAATTTTTTTGGCAAAAAGCCATAGATGTTGTGTGTGTTTAGCAGGGCGGGGGTAGAGGAGGAGGGTGACTTGGAAGTAGGCATCTAAGCTAGGACCATATGTGTGAAGGGATGCCATTTGGAAAAGGACTTGACTATCCTTTGTATGAGGAGAGAGTGGGACTATGCCCTGTGGATTGACATTGGCGGGAAACACAGTCCAATTCAATGTCAAAACTTCTGAATGTGCTGTACTGGCATGGCTCGGTGGTTGAGCATTGACCTATGAACCAGGAGGTTGCGGTTTGATTCCCAGTCAGGGTATAAGGGATGTGCCCACAACCAAGGTACATGCCCTTGACCAGAATGGAACCTGGGTCCCTTCAGTCCGCAGGCCAACGCTCTATCCACTGAGCCAAACCGGCTAGTGCAACAAATATATATTTTTTTTAAAAAAACCTTCTGAATGCTTAGAAGCAATTACCAACTGCCTCAAAGTAATGGTGTCTCTACAGCAGTAAGGTCCAAACTGAGATTAACTGAATTTGTCAAGGTTGTTGTACACAGAATTTTCATACAGGGTATGAGTTTGGTAAGTTAGGACCTCAAGCCTTAGTTCTTAGCCTATTTTAGGTCATAAACTCCTTTGAGAATCTGATAAAAACTATGGGTTCTTTCTATTAAAATACCTGTATGTGCCAACATACTACTTTTTCTGTTCAATTTTTCAAGTTCACTTTCCCTAAAGCAGAATCATGGTCCCTGGGTTAAGAAGCCCACAGCTGAAGGGATTCTTCTATCTCTAAAATGTACCGGTTCTAAGTCCTTTCCCCAGAAGTTGCATTTTTACAGGTTTATCCCCAAGTGGTCTTTTATAAACATTTTCAGGGCTGTATACCAAAAAATAGGGGGGGGGGCGGGGTGTGCTAGCAGTGCTTTCTCTCCACATCTGTGTGTTGGACACTTACTACTCACGATCCAATGCCAAATCTCAAAGGTTCAACTTTCTAAATCCTGAAAGGACTGATGCCAAGTTGTTTGCCTCTTGTCTTCCAGCTGTGTCTGCATCAGGGGGAAGCCATGTTGTAATACACAGACGCACCACCAGATGGCACCCTTGGGAAAGTCTTGCTTTGCCAGTTGGCTCCCCAGTTCTGTTGTCCACTCTAAGCATAGTCAGGTAAAATGTGTGGAAGAGGGAAGAGAATCTGCTATGGTGGAGGAAAGGTGGCAATGACAAGACAGCCCTGGCCTTTTCCTGGATTTTGGTTTACAGAGTCAAGCCTTGATTATTTTCTTCTACTTCGTAGTTGCCAGCTTTTGGAGGCAGATGCATAGATTTATAGTAAAAGCAAGCATTTTTTTTTGGTCCACATACACTTATTTTATGCCTCAGCTGATGCACCGTATGATTTAGAAGCTGCTCATAATCTAGGGGAAGAGCCTGTTCTTCTTTTGGATTGTAAGCTTGCATATTCATTCTTTTACTGCATCTGTCCCCAACTTAACTTCCGGTAAAAATATTTGGTTTGCAGGGAAACATCACAGAAGGCCTCTATAGAAAGGGAAAATTCATTTAGATCTGCTCTGTCTGCTGTGAACATCAGGCCAACTGGAAAGAAGATCAAAGTGAAAGAAGCGGGCAGAAGTGGGCTGGGATGGAAAGCGGGATTATATCTGAAATCGGCAAGTCCCATCTTCTCTCTTGCTCCTTCCAAATTTTTCTGAAAACAAAACAAAACAGTTTCTTAAAAACCCATGTTCGGTTGGTTAGAACATCATCCTGACATGCTAAGGTTGTGGGTTTGATTCCCAGTCAGGGCACATACAAGAAGCAACGAATGACTGTATAAATAAGTGGAACAACAAATCAATGTTTCTCTCTTTTTTCCTCCCTCCCTCCCTCCCTCTCTAAAATCAAATTTTTAAAAACCCCATGTTCATGCTACATTAAGCCTTATGTTTCTAGTTCTCACTTATGGCTTGGGGAGGTATTTGCTAAGTTTACTTAAGAGAGGAGCCGATGTTGATTAGAGTACAATTATCTGTGTTGAGAAAGACTCTCCCCAGTGGTTCATGGTCTTTGGCAGGCTGTTAGCAGAAATAATAAGCTCAGAACAGATGCCATGTTTCTTTGGGGCCTGGGTTTGGCCAGCTCTCTTTTCATTTTTGTACCTGCAAGTGGAAAATCGCCACTTTAGTGAACATGTACCCCGTGGAAAAAATATTTGAAATTACCCAATAGAGGAAAGTGGCCTTTCTAAGATTGGCAAAAAAGAGGTATGGCAGAATCACACCAAATTTAAAATGGGGGATTCTTTCCCCCTTACATTTATTTAGAAGGTAGCTCTGCTAGAAACCTGCCTTTCTGAGCAGAGACGTGAAACAGAATTCCAGAGTGTGGGGACGCAGGCATCTAATCATTGAGAAGGCATCTTTCTAGGCCTGGCTCTGTGCTGGGCGTTCTGGGGAATGAAGAGATTAAAGAGACATTGTTCCTCTCCTCCAGGAGCTTCCAACCTGGTGGGAAAGGCAAACATACAGGGACCCATGTTATGCCTGGAATTATAGTTGAGTGCCAAAAGCAAAATAAAATCAAAGTATAGCTCTGCTTGGCTGGGCAGCGCTGCGGCAATTGAAAATCTGCTAAAATGCAGACTGTTAGCAAAGTCAAATTATCCTTTGTCCTCGAAATGTAAGTAACTGGCTGGATGTGGGCCATTTTTCTTCATCTTTATACTTTTCTGTTCTTTGTAAAATTTCTAAAATAAGCATGTTTAGTTTCTTTTTTTCCCCCCTCATAAAAGCAAGTGGGAACCTGGTAAGAGGCAAATGTATACTTTTTTTTTTTACTCAAACTGATGTTAACAAAAGCAAACACTTATTTGGTAGTTATTATAGTGCCAGGGACTGTTCTGAGTGCTTTTATATATTAATTCATTTAATCCTTTCAGCCACCTCATGAGACAGGTATTACTATTAAACCCATTTTTCCCTGGCCAGTGTTCTCAGCAGTTAGAGTGCCAGTCCAAGCACTGAAGGGTTGTAGGTTTGATTCCTGGTCATAATTGGGGCGCGTACAGGAGACAACTGATCAATGTGTTTCTCTCACCTCTCTCTCTCTCTCCCACTCTCTCTAAAAATCAATGGAAAAAAATATCCTCCGGTGAGGATTAACAACAACAACAACAACAAAACACCCCATTTTATAGAGGAAGCAATTGAGGCACAGAGAAGTTAAATAATTTGCCAGGGTTACACCAGGAGTTAAGTAGCTGAGCAAGATAGCTCCAGAATTCAAGCTGCTTAATTTAGTGAGTTTTCTAAAGGAAGAGTTTTCCCTCCTAAATTAATTTCCCACTTAACTGAAGCTTGTCATCCTGTTTCAGGATTGGTCTTGGGAATGACCCATTCTTGGAGCAGGATGGCGTAGGAAGGGAGATGCTGGGATTGGAAAGTCAAGCCCAAATGGCTCAGTTATCTGGGGGAACCTCCAAGTGTAGACCAAAGAGTTTGCAGCTGGTTGGTCTAGCCTGGCCTAAAGGATTCTGGGAAATTGCAAGTCATTCTCTGGAAAAGCTGCCGAGCCTGGGAGGGAGCATGGGGAAGGAGTTGTGTCAGGTTAGCAGTATATCCTGGAGAAATGGATTTGGGGTTTGGGTTAGGGTTCAGGGTTAAGGTCCCAGATTAGAGTTGCATGTTAGAATTGATGTTAGAAGGTTAGGGATAGAGTTGGGGGTGTAGTTTGGTGTTTGGATTAGGATTAAGGGTTTGAGTAACCATTAGTTTGGATTTTGGTTAGTGTTAGAGGTTTGGATTAAGGTTAGCTTTTTTTTAATTTTATTTTTTTATTACAAAGGGTATTACATATGTGTCCATTTTTTCCCCCCGCCCTAGACAGTCCCCTCCCCTCCCCTATTCCCCAGTGTCTTATGTCCATTGGTTATGCTTATATGCATGCATACAAGTCCTTTGGTTGCTTTTAGGAGTTAAAGTTTGGTTTAGAGTTAGGAGTTATGGCTAGTGTTAGGGTCAGAGCAGGCCATTAACATCCAGCTCTTTTCTAAAAAATATTTTTATTGATTTTTTAGACAAGAGGAAGGGAGAGGAGAGACAGAGAGAAACATTAATGTGAGAGGGAAATATCCATCAGCTACCTCCTGCTCACCCCTACCAGGAATCAAGCCTGTGGATCCAGCCCACAACCCAGGTATGTGCCTTACTTATTTTTTAATAAGCATCATGGCATGATGCCCAACCAACTGAATCACACTGGCCAGGGATCAACATCAGCTCTTTTGAGTGGCTAAACGCTCTTGCTACTTGCTGGAGTCTGGGAGAAGACATGGGAATCTGGGGGGATGATTTTCAAGAACAAAGCAAGCGCCATTTGCGGACGCGACTAGCACTAACCACTGCACATGAGACTGCTGACTGACTGGCTCACTCACCTCGTGCATGAATCGCCCGTGCTTCCCCCGCGCTGTTATCCCGTGGCCTGACCGACCGACACTCCCCACTTCTTCTAACGACACTTGTCTTCATACTTGTTTCGCCCAGGCCGAAAACCGACTTCTGCGCATGGGCCACGAAGTTTCAATCGCACTGTATGTGCACGCCCGCACATGGTATTTTGAGGAAGAGCCACACTCAAGGGGCCAAAGAGCCGCATGTGGCTCGTGAGCTGCGGTTTGCCGACCGCTGCCCTAGACCAAGGCGGACCTCAGGATACAGCCCCAATCAGGCCTTCTAAATAGAAAGAGAACAGGACCAAAGAAGACTCCTCATGACAGGAGCTGGGCTTACGTGTGGGGAGTGAGCCATGACCATGTCTGCTGAAGTGGACCTAGGAGGCACAAAGCAAATACTAGAGGTGGAGATTGGCAACAAGAGTCCTGCAATGCAGTTACTATGCAGGGGTGAGCGAGACTGGAGCAGTGGGATGACTGTGGCTTTGAATCAGAAATGATATTCCTAAGTCTAAAGTGTGGGACATCAGTGAACTTGTTCCAGTACAGTCCTCCTTGGGACTGGCTTAGCCTGGCAAAGTGGCCATATGGATGGGTCTAAAAAACCCTGAACACTGGACTTTTCTTTCTCACATTGCATGGTTTCCTAGTCTATATCCCTCTTTGGTAGAGGGGACAAAGATCTCATCAGCTGCAATGTTCTCCTGGTCTGGTGGCCAACTGGCAGCGATTGTAGTGTCCTCCAGGGTCAAGAGAGTGCTGTGACTCCCACAAATACAGGCAGGAATGTTCAGGCCAAACACAGAACATCCCATGGAATTCTTATAAAGGGATGGCAAGAGAATGGGAATAGATGGATTTCTAAAAGTCTGGGTGGGTAAGGGCTTAAGGATTGCATTCCGGACAGTACTGATGGAAGGACTCTCTGGAATTGGAAGCCAAAGTCATACCCTAGTTGCAGAGTAAATGCACTTGGCGGAGCAAATATCTCTTTGAGACCTTGGTTTCAATTCTTTTGGATACATACCCAGAAGTGAAATTGCTGGATATATGGTGGTACTATTTGTAACTTTCTGAGTAATCTCCATACTGTTTTACATAGCAGTTGTGCCATTTACAATCCCACCAACAGTGTCCAAGGGTTTCCACTTATCTACGTCCTCAACAACACTTGTAATTTTCTGTCTTTTTGAGAGTGGTCATTCTAATGGGTGTGAGTTGATATCTCATTGTGGTTTTCATTTGCATTTATCTGATGATTTGTGATTTTGAGCATCTTTTCATATGCTTGCTGGCTATTTGTATATTATCTTTGGGGAAATGTCTATTCAAGTCCCTTTGCCCATTTTTAAATCAGGTTATTTGATTTAAGCTGTTGTTCAGTTATAGGAGTTCTTGATATACTCCGGATATTACCCCTTATCAGATATATGATTTGCAAATATATTCTCTCATTCCTTAGGTTGCCTTTTTACTCTATTGGTTGTGTCATTTGATGGTCAAAAGCTCTTAAGTTAGATGTAGTTCCATTTGTCTTTTTTTCTTTTGTTGCCTGTGCTTTTGATGTCATGTCTAATAAATCATTGCTAAATCCAAATATCAGGAAGCTTTCCCCCTATGTTTTCTTCTAGGAGTTTTATGGTTTGGGGTTTACATTTAGACCTTGAGTCAATTTCGAGTTCATTTTTGTATATGTTGTAAGATAAGGGTCATACTTCATTCTTTTGCATGTGGGTATCCAGTTTTCCCATCACCACTTATTGAAGAGTCTTTCCTTTCTCTATGGAGTGGTCTTGGCACCCTTGTCAAAGAGCATTTGGCAGTATAATGTAAGGGTTCATTTCTGGGCTCTTGTTCTATTCCATTGATCTATGTGTCTGTCTTTATGCTAGACCTCACTCACTGTTTTTTTTTTTTTAAGTTTGTTTTTTTTTAAGAAGAATTTTTATTTACTTAGCGAGGAAGGGAGAGGGATAGAGAGTTAGAAACATCGATGAGAGAGGAACATCGATCAGCTGCCTCCTGCACACCCGCCACTGGGGATGTGCCCGAAACAAAGGTACATGCCCTTGACTAGAATCGAACCTAGGACCCTTCAGTCTGTAGGCTGATGCTCTATCCACTGAGCCAAACCAGTTAGGGCCTCACTCGCTGTTTTGATTACTCTAGTTTTGTAATATGTTTTGAAATCAAGAAGTGTGACTCTTTCAAATTTGTTGTTTTGGGCTATTTTCGGTTCCTTGAGCTTTCATAGGAATTTAAAGATTTTTTTCTATTTCTGCAAAAAAAAAAGTCATTGGGATTTTGGTAGGGATTACATTGACATCTTAACAATATTAAGTTCTCTAATCCATGAACACAGGATGTCATTCTATCTACTTGTATCATTTTAAATTTCTTTCAGCAATCGTTTGTAGTTTTCAGTGTATAAGTAAGTCTTTCACATCTTTGGTTAGGTTTATTCCTAAGTATTTTATTCCTTTTGGTAGTTATAAATGAAATTGGTTTTTTTTACTTTCCTTTTCAGATTGTTAAGTGTACAAAAAAGTAACTGATTTTCATGTGTTTGTTTTGTATCCTGCAACTTTGCTGAATTTGTTTATTAGTTCTAACAGGTGTAGGTTTTTTTTGTAGAATATTTAGGATTTCGAAGTACAGCTTTTAGAAAAAAACATAAGAATAACATAAGAACAAAATATTAACATATGCCTGAAATGATGAGTCTTTAAACAGTTCTTGTGAAAGTAAGCTGAAACTTCACTAGAGAGGGAGCTTATCCAAATTCCAGTAAACCTGAAATTCATGGCACCATCTATTGTCCCCCGGAGGTAAAAAGAGTGGACTAATCATATAATAGTTACCATTGTCCATTACATAATGGAAAGGAGTGGGCAGACTTTGTCAATTAAGTCTGTTATAATGTTCATGCATGTGACATTTTTGTTTTCAATGACATTTTTATTCCCTTAACCTTCTAGGGAGATTTCTGATAGCCATATATAGAGGTTTCATCATGCCAGTGCAGAATATAAAACACTGTTAGGGCTTTTGAAGATTTTTTATTACAGTGAGTATATTGTACATGTAGTTTCAGCTTCACATTTATAAAGCTCACAATAAGAGATGGTGGTACTAGTAAAAGAAAAAGTCTGTTGGTTGGTGTGGCTAAGTGGTTGAGCTTCAACCCATGAACCAAGAGGTTGTTGGTTTGATTCCCCATCAGGGCACATGCCCAGGTTGTGGGCTTGATCCCCAGTAGGTGGTGTGCAGGAGGCAGCTGATCAATGATGTTTTGCTCTCATAAGTGTTTCTCTCTCTCCCTTTCCCTTCCTCTCTCTCTCTCAAATTAATAAAAATATATATATTTTTTAAAAGTCTGACTTTGAGGTCCATCTGATAGATCAGTGTCAGGCATCTTCTAATAAGGCTCCTAGAGACACCATGGAAGAAACAGCTAGAAATGTATTGGCAAAATCTCATTGCAAAGTAGGAATCTTTATTTCAGTAAATTCCTTGCCTGTGAACATTCGTCAGCTTAGAGATTGTTGGAGGTAAATGCACATGTGGAAAAACAAAAAACTTTCTTATTTTGCTACTTCTACTTAAAAATATTCTGAGACATTGATTGTGAACCTTTTTGGGAATTGTGGCAATAGTATTGGGTTAATTTTAAATACAGTGTGGGGCAAAAGTAGGCATATAGTTGTGAGTACCCGAAACAGAGTTTATTGTTGTATTATCATTTATTAATTGTTGTATTATTTTCCATGTGAACAACAGTAAACCTACTTTTTCCTACCCTGTATAGCCTATTCGGAATCCATCAGAGTTCTTAGTTGCCAATGTCAAAATCCACTCTCACACTTAGCCCTGGCCAGGTTAGCTTAGTTGGTTGGAGTGTTGTCCTGATATGCCAAGGTTGAGGGTTTGATCCCTGTCAGGGCACATAAAAGAAACAACCAATGAATGCTTGCTCTCCTCTCCTCTCCTCCCCTCCCCTCCCCTCTCCTCTCTCTGGAATCAGTAAATTAAAGAATCCACTCTCATTCATTTAAGGAGTTTATTCAAAATATTAAATAGCTTTCAGAGTCTTGAGGAGGGCCAGAGAGCAGGGCTTGAAGTCTACGCAGCTAGAGAGGCAGACAAATCTCCCAAGGATTCCATGGAACTGTTCCAGAGGAACCTCCCTGATGCAGTACTTATGATCCTAGATACACCACTCAGCTCTGAGTTCATGACACCCAGTTCAATTTAATCAGCATTAAAAAACACACAAACACAAATGAATTTATATTTTAAAACCTTACAACAGTATTTAATGTGTAATAGACTATGAGATTCGTTACCGATTGAGTCTGTTTGAGTAAGGCCAACTCTTCATTTTCAAGATGAGGAAGGGATGCCTAACAAGATGATATGACTTTTGTGAGACCTTTTGACTCTCAGGCCATTATGAGTCAGCTCCAGCTTGTGTTGAATTAGTAAGACATTGTCAGTGTGCATGAATATCATTGCCGGACTCTCTTTGCTAATTTGTCACTGGAAGGATGATCATAGATTCTTCCCCTATATTAACCTGCCCTTGACTAACTCCTGATCTTGGACAAGTCATGCAGCCTCTCTGGCTTCAGTATCCTCATCTCTAAAATCCTCAGAAAATTGATATTGAGCACTCCACTAAGCACTATAGGTGCACTCTCTCATTTAATCCTTACCCCCACACTATGAAGCAGATATTTCTTTCTTTCTTTTTTTAAAAAATATATTTTATTGATTTCTTACAGAAAGGAAGGGAAAAGGATAGAGAGAAACATCGATGAGAGAGAAACATCGATCAGCTGCCCCTGCACACCCCCTACTGGGGATGTGCCCACAACCAAGGTACATACCCTTGGCCGGAATCGAACATGGGCCCCTTCAGTCCGCAGGCCAATGCTCTCTCCATTGAGCCAAACCAGTTAGGGCTGAAGCAGATATTTCATTTGTTTTATTTTATGGATGTGACACTGGGCCTAAAGGGGTTTGGAATCTTACCCCAAGGGGTAAAAATCAGAGCTGCCATTTGAGTTAGAGCACTTGCCCTTAAACCCTGTCTCTCCAGTTTTATGGAAAATTCCAGCTTTAATATTATTTTATTCTTTGATTCAACCTTGATACCTTAGTGGGATTTGGGTACCTTGTTTGCTCTTGTGAGACCTATAATCGCTCACCAACCTGCACTCTTTTTGGTCTTGGCCCAGTGTGATGTAATGACACTTGTCCCTGTTTAACAGGGAAGGTTGTGGGGATTAACGAGGTGATAGTGGGTAAGTGTTTTGAGCCTGTTTAATAAAAGCTTGGTCTCATGGGCTTTCATATGGGAAAAGAATTCTTTTTAGTAGGAGGGAGAAACTGATGAGCACTCAATCGCAAGAAGTGTTTTGTTTTTAGATTGGTGGTCTCTTGAACCAAGACCTATCATTTTGTTTAATGATTTCCAACTCGAAAAGGCAATATAACAAGTGAGCCTTGAAATCAGTTAGTCAACCAAAAGGCAAACATTTTGTAACCAGGAGATAGGGGAGCTTTATAGCCGTTAAACAATATAATCTGAGAGCACCCCCTGCCATTTTACCAACTGGCAACATAAAATACGTGGGTTTTAATCATTATAGTGCGATACCCGGGGCGGCCAACTGATAGGAAGCTCAAACCTAATTTATTCCCAGGGGGAAAAGCATAAGCTAAGAACCATGTTGTGTGTTTATTTTGTTTATGTTTTAAAATCTACTGCAAGGGATTAACAATTCAAACACTATAAATAAAACAGTCAAGTAACTCCTTCTAAAAATGATAAGCTGAGCCCCCTGGAAGATGCAGGGCTCCTGGAAGGGACGTTAAGTGCAGGGGGCCAGCTTCCAGCTCTTCTCATGCTTAAAGGAGCCAACGGCACATGCGTTGGGCTAGTCGACCCTAGGTCTCCTAACACCAATGCGGTACCTCCATGGGCCATTCATTGCTTTAGACCAGGGGTCCTCAAACTTTTTAAACAGGGGGCCAGTTCACTGTCCCTCAGACCGTTGGAGGGTCGGACTATAGTTTAAAAAAAAACTATGAACAAATCCCTATGCACACTGCACATATCTTATTTTGAAGTAAAAAAACAAAACGGGAACAAATACAATATTTGTATTTGCATGTGGCCCGCGGGCCGTAGTTTGAGCACCCCTGCTTTAGACATTCAGACATCTCAATGCCCTAATATCTATTAGATCTCTCCTGCTTTCTCTTTGAGGGCACCTTGACCTTTCCCTCATAACCTTACCCATAATTTTTATCATCACTTGCCAATGGTTGCCTCTTTCACCACATCGTTAATTCCATGTCGGTGTACCCAATACCTAATGCAGAGTCTGGCACAGAGTAACTGCCCAATAAATATTTGTGTTTTTGTGGGAGAATGGGTGAAAATCGACAAAACAATTTTAATAAGATTTAAAAATTTTCTGTCTTCATAAAATCACAGCTAGACTTCAATTTTAGAAATGTGTGCTGCACCCTAGCTGGTTTAGCTCAGTGCATAGGGTATCAGCCTGCAGACTGAAGGGTCCCAGGTTCGATTCCGGTCAAGGGCATGTACCTTGGTCTCGGGCACATCCCCAGCAGGGGGTGTACAAGAGGCAGCTGATCGATGTTTCTCTCTCATCGATGTTTCTGACTCTCTATCCCTCTCCCTTCCTCTCTGTAAAAATCAATAAAATATATTTTTAAACAATGAAAGAAAGAAATGTGTGCTGCAGAGTTTGTGTGGCTCCTGAAGCTGATTGGAGAAAGTTCAGAATATGGGCCCAGGGGCTCTTTTATCAC
>NW_006295384.1:967121-969887 GCF_000327345.1 Myotis davidii | reverse complement strand
AATTGGGACATCTGTGAAGCTTTTCTTCTGTCCTCTGATGCCACTGTGTTAATGCTCAAGACCGGGTGTATGTAGTGCAGTGGCAAAAAATTAAAAAGTGGGATTTAGAATCAGAAATGTCTCAGCTCAAATCTTACTTTCACTATTTCCTGGCTACGTGGTTTTAGCCACCACAGCCGCCATAAAAATGTTATTTCATGCTTCATTAGCATAATTGACTGAGGGCTCAGCTCTTCCCCCTTTGGATTCACTGCTGCATTTGCATCTAGGCCTTGTTTCCCAGGTCTGCTCCCAGCCAGTGACTGAGCGCAGTCAGGTCTCTGGCACAGGTCATTTCAGGGACATGCAGGACTCCTTTACCTTGGCTTGAGGACTCCCCGTCTGCCTGGCTGTGCCTTTCCAAGAGCTGCGCCTCTCTGCGACTCTTCCTAGAAGTCCTGCTCCCTTCTGTCTCTCTTCCACAGGGACCAGACTGGCGCTGCCATACAAAGTCACACCATGCATCCCCTGCTCCTCCCCCTGAGCCTTTCGCAGGCATTTCCCACACACATATCCTTTGCACATCTAATCCCATCATGGCATCTAGTTCTCAGAGGGCCCAATGAATGAACACAGCTAGTCATCTAACCTCTCTATGACTCAGTTTCTTCATTCAGCAGTTCTCAACCTGTGAATCACGACCCCTTTGGCGGTCGAATGACCCTTTCACAGGGGTCGCCTAAGACCATCCTGCATATCAGATATTTACATTACAATTCATAACAGTAGCAACATTACAGTTATGAAGTAGCAACGAAAATAATTTTATGGTTGGGTCACAACATGAGGAACTGTATTTAAAGGGCCAGGAGGTTGAGAACCACTGTGCTAAATGGAGATAGCAGAACTTCCCCTTAGGGTTGCAGTGACAATCAACATATACACTTCAGAAATCTGTCGGGCATTTTGCACAGAAAAGCTACCATTAATTCCCAGCTTTTTGCCTTCATCTCGCCCATCCCTGCTCCTTCCCATTTCCTCTTTATGGAAGTATCTTGTAGCTCTTCCCTTCAGGTCTCAAGGTATCAACTAACTGGATGTCCC
Organism: Myotis davidii; assembly: GCF_000327345.1. Classification (NCBI taxonomy): domain Eukaryota; kingdom Metazoa; phylum Chordata; class Mammalia; order Chiroptera; family Vespertilionidae; genus Myotis; species Myotis davidii. Next base: position 968,804 of record NW_006295384.1, on the reverse strand, counting down.
TGCTCCATTCACCTGGGTTAATATATTAATGAACGTGAGTCTTCTGTGGCATAACCCCCAAGTCATTCTAACAACAGAGCAACTTAAATAAATAATGAAAGGGTGGTGTGTCTTTGGCACTCCTCTAAGTCCCCCTTCTGCCTCTCTTTCTGTTCCTACCCCATGGCGGTGGGAGGAATAACTCTCAGCTGTTTCTTCTCTGCCCCCACTAAAGCCTGTTGTCAAAAAGGCCATGACAGTGAGGGCTTCTCATGCCTGTTCTGTATTTAGCTGCCTGTTCCTCTTGCTGATAGAATGGGTCTGCCATGTGCAGCTGGGAGTAAGAGCAATGAGGCTCCCAGTGTCATTGGCTCTGGATGCTCTCCTCGTTGCTCTGGAAATTCCTTTTAAGAACTCCATTCCTGAATGGTGCTCTCTCCCTTCTAAGCCTGAGGTTCTACTTGCACCAGAGGGATTGACTAAATAGATCAGGGCTTGCTTATCCCTTCAAGCACACATGCTACAAGCATAGCACATAGAAGGGTCTATTTGGTAAATGGCAAAGTCCACCCTTGCCTCCGGTGTTGGAGTCCATCAAAATGTCTTTTTTGCCACCCAGACGTCTCTGGTTTCACCCCACAGTAACTCATAAATAGTCTGATCTAGGGCAGACCTGGCATTAACTCAACTTGACTTCTGAACTAAGGCTAAAGTGGGTGTCTGGGCTGTCTCCTAGCTGAATTGAACATTCTGAACCGTCTGCAACCTCCCTGAGAACTTCCAGCCCTGAGCCTTCCTTTCAGTATTTTCTGATGTGGTGTTATGACATATTAGAGTTCTAGATGATGTTTTGCAAATACCACCTACCTCTGTAGAGCCCAACAACCCAGGAGATCCTTTCAAACGGGCTAGAAGTATCATGCAATGGCCTCTAAGAGCACGGAAGAAGCAGCCTGTGCTGTGTCTCTGCCTTTGGTAGTACACCATTTCCAAGACCTTCAGGCCCCACATGCATGGACTCATGGCTCTGCCAGAAGTTTGGCACAGGAAGTGTAAAAACAAGGAATATTGAGACAGAGCGTAAATGCTGCATATTATAAAAAGTAACACCATAAACAAGTCTAGGTAGCAGACATTCTGGATGCCCCATCCATATTTTTGGTCCTCACCATTCCCATGCTTGCCAGTGGCTTCCTCCTTCAAGCTCCTGTGCCTATCATCAATTGATGCTAATTTGTCAATGGATCTACTTCCTTTCCTTTCCCCTAGGGTGGGACAACTCAGTTGGCTACTTAGTTCATAACTTTCTTTCTTTTTTAAAAAATATATTTTATTGATTTTTTTTACAGAAAGGAAGGGAGAGGGATAGTTGATAACTTGCTCACAAATGTACCCCATGTTGGTTTTCTTCCCTTCCTTTTCACACTCCTATTTCCCTACCGACGCTTATTGGGTCTATCTCTCAAACTACTCACACTCAAATCCTCATCTTCAGGCCAACTTCTGGGAGAAGCCAACCTAGAACAGTTCATATACCAAACAATATTCTTTTTTTTTTAAATTAAATCTTTATTGTTCAGATTATTTCATTAGTTACTCTTTTTTCCCAACATAACTCCCCTCCACCCAGTTCCCACCCCACCCTCCACCCTCACTCCCCACCCACTGTCCTCATCCATAGGTGCATGATTTTTGTCCAGTCTC
>NW_006295384.1:952482-965567 GCF_000327345.1 Myotis davidii | reverse complement strand
CCTCAGCCCCCAGCCTGCTCTACATGCTCTCCACACCTTAGTATCTCACTTCCACACTGCGCCTCCTCTGAGTCTCAATGTTTTTCTCTTTCCTCCTAGTTGTAGAATTTCCACTCAGCCAGCATTCCTGTGGTTCTGGATGTTGTCCGTTTCGTCTTTTAGTTGTATTTTTGAAGTGGTTGTTCAAGGCAGCAAACTCTGGTGTTTACCTATGCCGCCATCTTGGTTTCTCCTATATTGATTCCAAACAATATTCTTTTTAAAAAAGCCCTTCAGCCAGCTGGCGTGGCTCAGTGGTTGAGTGTCAACCTATGAACAAAGAGGTCAAGGTTTGATTCCAGGTCAGGGCACATGCCCAGGTTGTGGCTTTGGTCCCCTGGGGAGGGGGGGCATGTAGGAGGCAGTCAATCAATGATTTTCTCTCATCATTGATGTTTCTATCTCTCTCTCTATCTCCCTTCCTCTATGAAATAAAATAAAAAATAAAAAGCCCTTCACACTGCTTATACCAATGAACTCCAATTATTTTGCTTGTGTACCTTCATTAGTACACATCTATTATATTCATACGTATTTATTTATAAACTAGAGGCCTGGTGCATGGATTTGTGCACCGGTGGGGTCCCTTGCCCTGGCCTGCATCCTCTTGCAATCCAGGACCCCTCAGGGGATGTCAGACTGCAGTTTTGGCCCATTCCCACAGGCCAGGCCAAGGGACCCCACCGGTGCACAAATCCATGCACCGGGCCTCTAATATGCATATAAGATCTTTGGTTAATCTCTTCCTGCCCTCCCCCCTCCACCTTTCCCTCTGAAATTCATTAGTCTGTTCCATGTTTCCATGCCTGTGCATTGAGCATCTGCCCCCTGGTGGTCAGTGTGCATCATAGGTACCAGTCGAAAGGTTGAACGGTCACTTAGGCTTTTATATCTATAATAATAAAAGCGTAACATGCTAATTCAACTGGACGTCCTTTTAGACAACCTTTCAGACGAAACTGGGGCTGCGAGGGAAGCCCAGGTCTCCGGTGCCTGCCAGTGGCGGGAGGGAAGCCTGGTCCCGGGTCCTGGGTGCCAGAGGGAAGCCAGTGCCGGCAGCTGGGGGAAGGAAGGCCTACTCTTGCATGAATTTTGTTTGTCAGGCCTCTAGTACATAGATAATATATTATCATTAACCAGGATATTAAGTCAGAGGCTATATCCTGAGCAAGCTTTCTATCAATATCTCCAATAGGTACCTGGGTAATTTTGAGTTCTCGAACAAACTCTTTTCAGGTCTGAATAGATGGTTATTTTTTTTTTTTTACTTCAACTATTGTGGACAAATAAGGTTCTAGAAGGACAAGAAATGCAACATTTGTTGCATTGTCAGAGGGAGACATCTAATATTTTCTGGTTGTTTGTTTTTTTGCCTTATTGTTATTTCCAGCTAGGTTGTTTTTGTGGGATTCTTCCAAGTCACCTGTTTCTTTTGTGAGGGTTGGTTTCATTATAACTGGAGACTAGAATCTGTAAACACATTTTAAGCAGGCAGAGAAAAACTGAGATGTTGCAAAATACTGAAAGCAAATGACGAAGCTTATCATCCCCTCAATTGAGCAACTCCCACTCTGTCTCCAAAATAATTTGTTTTGTTCCTGTTTTGAGATTGTCTGACTTGCCCATAAATGGAAGGTGCTGGCATCAATCCATATATAAACTATTACTTGAGTTTCTTTTTCAGATACAGGTATTATTTTTATTAAGGGTAAATCCACATACTAAAATTAACCATTTTAAAATGTGTACAATTTAGTACATTCACAGTGTTGTTTAACTCTCTCTCTACATATAGATATCTATAAAGACATTTATATATTAGATATAGATATAGATGTAGACATATATATTTCTATACAGACATAGTATATATTTAGGTGTGACAATCTGTTAAAAGATACATTCTTGACAAGAGCTATCAGAGGTGTGGGTTTTCTGGACACAGTGTGTGGAATCTTATTAGCAATCTGTGTTTTATGTCCTTGCTCCTAAGCTTGAGTTATCACCTTACTTTGGGTTGTATAAGCTTTTTGCCTCTAATTCCAAGAATAGTTAAGAAGGAAGGCCCTGCAGTCATATTAGCTAGGACCTAATCCCTCCTCATCACTCACTAGTTCCTGTAACCTCAGGTAGTTGCTTTATCTCTTTGACCCCATTTCATTACTTGTAAAGGTAAGGTATAACAGTATTTACCTCCTAGAATGCTATAAGGATTGAATGAGCTGGTAGAAGTTACTTTACACAGAGTAAAACTGTTCAATAAACACGATGTAGCATCACTGTGGTCAGCATTATTATAACATTCAGCACCAGCGTCTGAAATAACATGTTTTTTTGTTGTTTGTTTTTTTTTTTTGCCTCCAGAGTTTATTTTCTTATTCTCTGGATCAAAAGTAAATCTAATAGAAGTCATCGAGGTTTTCTTCCTGCACCCCAGTGGATCATCTTGACCACCCCTGGCAGTGTGTGCCCCTACTCTGGAGGCTACTGGTTTGGTTTCATCCAGCCCCCAGTTCTCTGTTCCTCAAGAGCCTCCCTGCCCTGCACCCACATTTCTGTACCTGCCCCGCCTCTCTAGGACACTCTGCTCCAGTCCGTCCAGCAACTGCCCTCCTCCAGTCCTTTGTTCCTGGTGCTGCTGTGTGCCCTCCTGTCCCCTTTACACCCACATTTTGTTCATTTTTCCTTTCCTGTGGGATTCTTCTAAGCTATTCCAGCCCAGAATGATGTCACACCGCTCCACATCCCTGGAACAAGTCTGGCCCTTGCCGCACATTAAAAAAACCTCACCTCGCCGAAACCGGTTTGGCTCAGTGGATAGAGCGTCGGCCTGCGGACTGAAAGGTCCCAGGTTCGATTCCGGTCAAGGGCATGTACCTGGGTTGCGGGCGCATCCCCAGTGGGGGATGCGCAGGAGGCGGCTGATCGATGTCTCTCTCTCATTGATGTTTCTGACTCTCTATCTCTCTCCCTTCCTCTCTGTAAAAAATCAATAAAATATATTTAAAAAAAAAAAAAAAAACCTCACCTCCTACTTGTCTCTGCAACTGAACTCTAACAGGTACCCATAGGCCAAAGCTACTTGAGCACAGAGACGAGGGAGAGCTAATAAGAGTTGACGTGGTTTTTATTAAGTGGCATCGGTCCCACATCCCCAAACCAGCCCGTGGGCCTGAAGATCATCTTGGGCTCCTAGCACAGGTTGTGCTCTTCAGCAATCCCAGTGTCTCCTCTGGTGACCCTGGGGAGTTTAAACATTAATGGTCTATGCCACAGAGGCAGTAAGGAAGCCATGAAGAGATTACTCTGACTTCCAGCTGAGAGGACAAACAGTGCCAGGCTCAGGGTGACTTCACTCACATTTCTCTTAGATTACATCTTTTGTTCTGCCTTCCCAGGCTGAGTCAAGCACATTTATAATGAGACTTTTTTTTTTAAAGAAGCCCAGAAGCCCACAATTATTTTGTAAATAAAATGAAATCTCCCAAAGCATGGGTTGAACCCATGTTTTTTCTTTACGGCTTTATTAAAGATATATTTCACATACCATACAACTCACCCATTTAACGTGTACAGTGGTTTTTAGTATATTCAGAATTGTGCAATCTGACCTGGTGTTGTCAGTTTTACATTCAACTTGGAGAGGCAATAGTTCCCAGTTATTCAACTAATTAAAGTCCATCCGTAATCAGTTGACTTAGTAAGGGAGATTATTTTAGATAATCTGGTGACCCTGATTCAACCAGGTGAAAGTCATTAAGAGCGGAGCTAAGGTTTCCCAGAGGAAATTCTGCCTGCAGACTGTAGCTTCAGTCTATGAGTTCCAGCGGCTTCTTTCCGGTGGCCTGCCCTATGGATTTCAGACGTGCCTAGCCAGCCCCCACTATTCCATAAGACAATTCTTTGCACCAAATCTCTTAATATATATCTCCTGTTGGTTATATGTCTCTGGTTGAACTCTGACTGAGACACACTCACTTTTAAAATATAAAAACAAAGCCCTCTTTTCTACCAGGGCCTGCTTTTCTTTCCTAGGATCTCTTGTAGTCTTCTCCCCTTTTGCCATGTGTTCTTTTTTTTAAAAAGTGTATTTATTGATTTCAGAGAGGAAGAGGGAGAGAGATAGAAACATCAGGATGAGAATCATTGATCAGCTGCCTCCTGCATGCCCCTTACTGGGGATCAAGCCCACAACCGGGGCATGGGCCCTTGACCAAAATCAAACCTGGGACCTTTCAGTTCGCAGGCCAATACTCTATCCACTGAGCAACACCAGCTAGTGTGAGAGGCTCTCCTTTGACAACCCCCATGAGAGCCTAACAGTGCTAGGAACGTAGAAGGTGCTTGTGGTAGATGGCAAAAATGGCCACAAATTCTTTTCTCGTAAGAACTGCAGTCTGTTACTCCAGCTCTTAAATCTAGGCCTGGCTCTGTGAATTACTTTAGTCAATAGGATGTGTGTTACAGGGAGAGACTTGAAAACTACTTGGGTATTAGGGCTCGGAACTCTAAGATGACCTTGAGCTAGTCTGCTAGTGGGTGAAAGGCTACATGGAGGAGAAGCAAGGCATCCTACCTGAGAGTCTATCAACCACCAGACATGTGAGAGAGACCATTCTAGATCATCTAACACCTACTAGCCTAGAAGTTGAACACAGACACATAAGCCAGCCCAGATAAGAAGGACTACCCTATTAACCCATTGAATCATGAGCAAAATAAAATGTTTATGGTTTTAAACAACTAAAATGAGGTTATTTGTTACACAGCAATCAATAACTGGTACAGTGCTTAATAAATTCCCAAGCTCAGATAAAGAAAGGTATGTCATTTCAGTTTATAAATATTTTGTGCTTGCTATATGCCAGGCTTTGAGCTTGGCACCAAGAATATGAAGATTAAAATATGTGGTTCCTGAAAGCCTCCTTAAATATGACACCAAAAGTATAAGTGACAAAAGAAAAAAAGAAATAAATTGACTTTCATCAAAATTAAAAACTTTTGTGCTTCAAAGGTCACTAGCAAGAAAGTGAAAAGACAATTCTCAGAGTGGGAGAAAATATTTACAAATCATTTATCTGATGAGGGACATACCTAGAATATATAAAGAATTCTTACAACTTGATAATCAGTTAAATAACCCAATTAAAAAATTAGCAAAGGATTTCAATAGATAGTTCTCCAAAAAAGATATACAAATGGCTGATAAACATATGAAAAGATGCTCCTTATCATTAGTTATTAGAGAAATGCAAATCAAAGCCACAATGATATATTACTTTCCATCTACTAGGATGGCTTATAATAAAAAAAGACAGACAATAGCAAGTGTTGACAAAGATATGGAGACATTGCAACCCTCATTCACTGCTGGGGGAAGCATAAAATGGCGTCGTTGCTTTGGAAAACAGTTTGGCAGTTCTCCAAAATAGTAAACACAGACTTACTATATGACCTAGTCTGGAGTATATTCTGACACCAAAAGCCAATTCTCCAATCCTCTGGACACCAATGGGATGTCCAACATTCTATTTATTTATTTTTTATTTATTTTTATTTTTAAATTAATCTTTACTGTTGAGAGTATTACATATGTCCCTCTCCCCCTCCCCATTGCCTCCCTCCACCCAGTTCCCACCCTGCCCCAGGCCTTTGCCACCCTATTGTCTGTGTCCATAGGTAATGTATATATGCATATAAGATCTTTGCTTAATCTCTTCCCATCCTCCCATTCTCCTTCCCTCTGAGAATCGTCAGTCAGTTCCATTTCCATGCCTCTGATTCTATTTTATTCACCAGTTTATTCTGTTCATTAGATTTCTTATTCATTTATTTTGACTTTTAGATTCAATTGTTGATAGATATGTATTTATTGCCATATTATTGTTCATATTATTTATCTTTTTCTTCTTAAAGAATAGCATTCAATCCAGTTGGGTTGTGGGCTCCATCCCCAGTGGGGGCTGGCAGGAGGCAGCCGGCCAATGATTGTCATCATTGTTGTTTCTATCTCTCTCTCCCTTTCTGTAATAAATCAATAAAATATATTAAAGAAAGAAAAAAAGAAACTATTACTTAAAAAAAGTGATGAATAGCAAGGACCTACAACCAAGATTACTCTACCCAGCAAAGCTGTCATTTAGAATTGAAGGTCAGATAAAGAGCTTCACAGCCAACATTCCATTTAATTCTGACACTAACTACCTGGAGTTAGTGTCAGATTCCATATATTTAATGGTTCAGTCCCACAAGACTGCCCATATTCCAGACACCATTCATAAGCATTGGGCCACCAGTATGTCTAACTGGCTTTAAATCAGAGGTTCCCATGGCCTACTCCTCAGGGTCAGTAGTTTTTTTTAGAATGGCTCACAGAACTCTGGGAGATACTTATATTTACCAGTTTATTGTAAAGCATACAACTCAGGAACAGCCAGATGAAGCGGTATATAGGGCAAGGTCTGGAGACGGAAGGAGTTGTGGAACTTTCATGCCTCTCCAGATGCACCATCCTCCCAAGAAGTCCATGTGTTCACCAATCTGAAAACTCTCTGAATCTCATTGTTCAAGGGTTTTGATAGAGCTCCATCTCCAGCACCACCTCCCCATCCCAGAGGTCTGTGGGTGGGGCTGAAAGTTCCAATCCTCAGAACACACAGTCTTTATAGTGGTCAACCCTATCCTATGTCAATCTAGGGGTCCCACACTAAGTCACCTCATTTGCATAAACTCAGGTGTGATTGAAAGGAGCTTGTTGTGACTAACCACAACAAAAAGACACTCCTAACACTGAGGAAATGTCAAGGCTTTTTAGGAGCTCTTTGCTAGGAACACTATGGGCAAAGACAAAATATATTTTTGTATTATATCACTCCCAGCAATTTCACTCCTAGATATATACCCAAGGAAAATGAAAGCATACATCCACACAAAAACTTCTACATGAATGTTCATAGCAGCATCATTCATAATAACCAAAAAGTAGAAACAACCCAATGTCTACCAACTGATGAGTGGATAAGCAAAATATGATATATCCATACAATGGGATATCATTTCGTAATGAAAGGGAATGAAGTTCTGATAAGTGCTGTGACATGGATGATCCTGAAAACCATTGTGCTAAGGGAAAGAAGCCAAACACACAAAAAACACATATCCTATTATTCTATTTGTGTTTTTTTACTAAAGCACAATATACAAATATTTTTATATTGTAACTAGTCGATCTCAAACTTGGCTGCTTATTGGACTCCCTGGGTAGCTTTAAAATGTAATGGTAGCCCAGCTTGTGTGGCTCAGTGGTTGAGTGTTGACGTATGAACCAGGAGGTCATAGTTTGATTCCCGATCAGGGCATATGCCCGGGTTGCGAGCTGTGCAGGAGGCAGCCAATTGATGAATCTCTCTCATCATTGATGTTTCTATCTCTTTCTTCCTCTCTCGTCCTCTCTGAAATGAATAAAAATATATGTTAAAAAATATAATGATACCTGGGACCTACCCCTCAGAGATTCCAATTTGATTGGCCTGGGCATGGAGATTTTTAAAAATACCTAAGTGAAAAAATAGCCAAGGCGGAGAACCTGTTCTTTAACCTCAGATTCTCTTTGGCTTGTGTGGATGTGCTGCTCAGGGTCAATATTACTTGAGGATTGAATGCCACGTGTCACTGACTCATGTTTTTATAATTCACATAAACTCTTTTTGTGTGTTGGCTTTCTCTAGAGCAGTGGTTCTCAACCTTCGTAATGCCGTGACCTTTTAATACAGTTCCTCACGTTGTGGTGACCGCTAAACATAAAATTATTTTCGTTGCTACTTCATAGCTGTAATTTTGCTACTGTTATGAATTGTAATGTAAATACCTGATATGCAGGATGTATTTTCATTTTTACAAATTGAACATAATTAAAGCATAGTGATTAATCACAAAACAATATGTAATTATATATGTGTTTTCCGATGGTCTTAGGCGACCCCTATGAAAGGGTCTTTCAACCCCCAAAGGGTCGTGACCCACAGGTTGAGAACCGCTGCTCTAGAGGATTTGTGTAACACTATTTTGAGAGCATCCACTCTCTCCATAGGTTGACTGGCAGTGTCTAAGGTGAATGGATAAGCATGTGGACATGCCAGGTCATTTAGCCTGAATGGGTATTAAGAGGTCTTAAAACAATGAGTTACAAAAGTCATTCTTGAGCATATTTGACATGCACTCCTATCTCTCCTGAAGATGATGTGCCTTGATTAAATAGCGTGCTTTTTACTGGAAGAAATGATGCTTTCAGATGTATAAATTACACAATGGAGCCCAGTGGAGTGGCTCAGTGGTTGAGCATTGACCTATGAACCAGGAAGTCACAGTTCGATTCCCAGTCAGGGCACATGCCCGAGTTGTGGGCTTGATTCTCAGTAGGGGGTGTACACGGAGGTAGCCGATCAATGATTCTCTCTCATCACTGGTGTTTCTATCTCTCTCTCCCTCTCCCTTCTCTGAAATCAATAAAAAATATATTTTAAAAAATAAATGCCGAAACCGGTTTGGCTTAGTGGATAGAGTGTCGGCCTGAGGACTGAAGGGTCCCGGGTTCGATTCCGGTCAAGGGCATGTACCTTGGTTGCAGGCACATCCCCAGTGGGGGGTGTGCAGGAGGCAGCTGATCGATGTTCCTCTCTCATCGATGTTTCTAACTCTCTATCTCTCTCCTTTCCTCTCTGTAAAAACTCAATAAAATATATTTTTTAAAAAATAAATGAGACAGAGGAGATTTGAATTGTTCCTCTGCTGTTTCCTGCAGAGGTCACACACCTTTAGAAGGGCACTCTGCAGCCAGGGGGGACTTTCCCAAACAGGGACCTAGATGGCATACTTGAAAGATAGTGAAAGGCTTCTTTTAATAAATTACCTTCAAGAGGGAAAAGGAAATGCCTGTTTTATGAGCCAAAACAAATGGGCTGAACAGAAATCAAACACTTCAAGTAGAAAAGGAAGAAAAGGGCATTTGAGCAGAGAAGAGAGTTGAGTCTGGGGTAAGTTGGTGCATCCAGGGTGTGAAAGGTGTATGGCTGACCCCAGTAGGGGGATGACCAGCTAGCTCCCCTGTTAGGGCTGTTGGCCGGTGTAAGCTGAGCCTCCTAGCTCCTGAGGCACAGGAAACACGGGCAAATGTCTGTGTTAAACAGAGGAAGTAACAGTGAAAGTAAAAGCACAGATATGGAAATACCTCCTGACTCCTGGGGAAATGGCAAGCTCTCCCCCAGTTCACTCTCCTATATGTTTGCATGAGAATGCTGACGTGTGGGCTGGAGTTCCTGGGAACCCCATCCTGTCCAGAGAAGTGCTTGGTGGAGCGTGGCCAGAAAAACTGTTCCAACAGAGCTCAGAGCTGATACACTTTCCCACGCGATTTCAAGGCGGTGGTGGGTTCTGTCTTGTATTTATACAACCAACAGAAAGAATCTATTTTAGAGAAAACAGCCAAAGAAGGGAGCTGAGGCTAGCAATTTCATAGCCTGCTCTGTAATTTAGCCTGGTATTCTCTGCTGAAGAAGAAAATAGTCCCTGTGTTACCAGACAGTGGAGGATGAGAGGAGGAAGGTTCAAGCAACTTGGACACTGGTCTTGGAATTTTCTATGTGTGGGGAAGGGAGAAAAAACGTTTGACTTACCCCCCCCCCCATTTTAACATCATAGGAAGGCATTGCGTATTTGCAGAGGAGACAGACACACAAATTAAGGTATCAATGGACAGAGACATAAGCATAGCAGGGTGGGCAGTAATAATAGAGAGAATGAGAGGAAATGAGAGTATTGGTCAAGAGCATGGGCTCTGAAGACAGACTGCTGCCTGGGATTGAGTCACAGTCGCCACTGAGTAATAATTGACCTTGAGCGGGTTATGCAACCACTCTGTGCCCCAGTGTCCTTATCTGTAAAATAGGATAATAAGAGTACATATCCCCTGGAGCCTGGCATAAAGTGAGCCAATAAAAGTTCACTTTTATCATTATCATTAGTATAACTTGGATACTATGAGAGAACAGATGAGGATGAGCTAGCCTAGCCTGAAGCAGTCAGAGAGAATCACCTCCCAGGCCAGGGAAGGTGGTGGCTTGGGCTGAGTCTCAAATGATGGATAGGAATTGGCAAGAGGGGAAGGAGACGGTGTTCCCAGTCCAGGCAGAGGTGTGGGGTCTGTGGATGAGAAACAGGGTGTTTGTAAGGAAGGTTTCCAGTGATTCATATTTTTTGAGTCAAAATTCCCCTCCATGTGTGAAAAATAGGTGAACACATATATGAAAGTCACAATGTTTTCTTTCCAGCCCACAGAAAATGACTGGGGTGCAAGGAGATCAAGAACATCTTGTGATGTACCTGATCTCTCCAGGACCTGTAGTCTACAGTTTAGAAATCATTGCTGGAGACCTGACTGGTGTTGCTCAGTGATAAGGGCGTGGGCCCGTGCACCAAAGGATTTCAGGTTTTATTCCCAGTCAAGGGCACGTGCCTGGGTTGTCGGTTTAATCCTCAGTCATAGTCTCAGGCATCAATGTCCCCTCCCCCCCGCCCCATTCCTCTCTCTCTAAAAATCAATGCAGAAATATCCCTGGGTGAGGATTAACAACAACAAAATTTTTTTTAAAGAAATCATTGCTGGAATCTGCTGTATTTTGCACTCAGGTCCTGCTTTCCTCCAATAGCGCTAGCCAGATGGAGAGCCATGGAAGGTTTTCAAACAGAGTAACCACGATGGGAATGATTATTCAGCATCTACATAAAACTTCTTTCAGTGCACCTTTATTTATAGCAGAATGTACAAATCAAAAAACTACATTTCCCAGACTCCTTGGCAGCTGTGTAATTTCACTTGCACCAATCAGATGCAGCCATGTGAGACCAATTCAGCTCTCCCCTAAGTGAAGAAAGAGGCTGGCGAAGCTTTTGTTTGCATGGGCAGCTTACAATAGGCCTGGTGTGCCTGTGAAGTCAATGGGTAAGCAGTGCCTTCCTGAATCCTTAGACTACATCCGAGGTATGCGAGGCTAGAGCCAGCTGCTGAGAGGGCCACTTGCCAGTTTGCTCACATAACTCCTTCCCAAGGGTGGTGGTTTGCTGTCTGGAGAACCATGTTAGCACACGTCTAGCGTCTGCTGTATCCCAGACCCAGATCCTGTCTTCTTTCCACCTCCAGCCTGTGCAGGGTTACCCCCACTCTGCCTGTCTCCTTCCCCCCAGCGTGTGGTCCCTCATTAACGGCATCTGGTCTCTACTGCAGGCTTGGGAAGGGAATCTGCATCGAGGTCTTGGTTACTTTCCTCCCAGAAGGCACCTGGGCTTCTTATGCAAACTTCCCCACATTGATGCAAACCTGACCATTTCCCTGCCTGGAAGCTTTTTGTTTGTTTGTTTAACCCACAAGTTCTCTCCCCAGACAACTTGCCACAAGTGACGCCACTTTGCAGAGGAAGAGGGATATAGCCTAGGGTGGTGGGGGAGATGCTGATACAGCAGGCCAAGCGATCTAGGTAAACTAACTGGAATGGAGAGGCAGGGATTTCCAGGTAATTTATACATTTTAATTTATTGATTGATTTTTTGAGCGAGAGAAACATCGATCTGTTCCACTTATTTCATGCATTCATCGGTTGATTCTTGTATGTGCCCTGACCAGACATTGAACCCACAACCTTGGCGTATTGGCACGATGCTTTAGCCAACTGAGCTACCCGGCCAGGCCTCCAGGAAATTTATAGAGAAAATGAAGTAGAAAGAATAATGTTTCAGAATCTTGAAGCAGACACTTAAAGTGAGGTAAACAGTAAGCTGTAAGCAGTATCCTGGGGTGGGGTGGCTTATGGTAGGCCCGGGGAAGTTTCTGTCAGTCCTAGACAGGGTCCCCATGGGCATTGTGTACGCTGTGTTCTGCACTCAGACACTTGGCTGAGGACACAGAGCAGGAGCAGAAATACAACCCATGTACGACTTGCTGAACTGTGTGCTCTGGGAGAGAAGAGATGGGTGCCTTTTAAAAACCGCATTAAACCTCAGCCAGCGTGGCTCTGTGGTTGAGTGTCAACCTATGGACCAGAAGGTCACTGTTTGATTCCCGGTCACGGGCACATGTGGGGCGTGCAGGAGGCAGCCGATTAATGATTCTCTTTCATCATTGATGTTTCTATCTCTCCCTCTCTCTCCCTTCCTCTCTGAAATCCATAAAAGTATATTTAAGAAAAAAATCCGCATTGAAGTGTCATAGGTGTAGTCCTTGTTCCAGGTGATGAGACAGAGAGGAGAGGCCCAGATACCACCTGTGTCAAAGCCTTCTGACACCTGGAAAAATGCCCCTCCCCCCATGTGTAGAGCTGTCTGCCCAACCCTCCCACAGCTCTGCATGAAACAGCAGTTTGCCCTTTTATTACGTAACCACAGGGGAGGGCAAGGTGGCATTGACTTTGTTATTGTTTCTTCTGCCAAGTGTTCTCATGCCATAAACTGTGCATTACAAAGTCTGCAATCACTTTTTTTGAACTTTGAAAATTGCTTAGGGAAGAATTCTTCATCTCAAGAGAGGGTGTGGGGAGGGAGGAAGAGGAAAAAGAGGCGGAGACCAAGTCATCTTGGAATGCAAACTGCTGGTTTCCCTTCTGGAGTGACGACCTGAGTTTGGTCTTTTGTTCCTTGCACAGGGAACGTGTTCAGCAAGTATACAACTGGATCAGGTTGTTTGTGGAAATGCTTTGAAGGTGCCTTCTGCTGGAATAGCAGGGCAGGCCATGTTTTCAAAACCACAACCACCAAAAACAGACAACAGGTCAGACCGGAATGAGCTGCTGAGACCCTCAGCCCACTGTTCACTGGGCACCACCTTCAGAAAGGGGGCGGGGTGGGCAGAGAAGAAGGATGGGTCCTCAACAGCAAGGGCGCAGCCTGTACGCACATTGGGGCAAAACCCCACAAGCCTGCACAAGAGACTACGGTAGGTAGAAAGGCAGCTTTGGGAGTTTCAGCCGTAAATGTAAATCACTAAAACCTCTTTTTAAAAA
>NW_006295384.1:942389-952382 GCF_000327345.1 Myotis davidii | reverse complement strand
AGCCAGTCGGAGAAAGATATCACATGATCTCACTCATATGTGGGATATAATGATCAACATAATTTGATGAACAAGAATAGATCCAGAGACAAATGGTAGGGGAGGGGTGTTAGAGAGCAACTATAGCACTTGTATGCATACATATTAGCATAACCAATGGACACAGACACTGGGGTGGTGGGCGCTTGCCTGGGGTGGGAATGGATGGGGGGGGGTTCAATTGGGGAAAAAGGAGACATATGTAAAACTTTAGACAATAAAAATAAAATAAAATAAAAAGCACCAAAGCAGCCCAGCTGGCCTGGCTCAGTGGTTGAGCGCCAACCTATGAACCAGGAGGTCATGGTTCCATGCTGGGTCAGGGCACAGGCCCGGGTTGCACCCTTCTGTGGGGTGTGCAGGAGGCAGCTGATCAATGACTCTCTCTCATCATTGATGTTTCTATCTCTCTCCCTCTCTGAAATCAATAAAAAGATATTTTTTTTAAAAAAAGCACCAAAGCCTTGTTATTACCAATGGGCACAATTGCAAAGTGAGAGTGTTTCCTTTATTGGACCTTACGCCATCAGAATTACTGAGTAAATTGTTAATCCATTCATCAATCATTAATGTGATTAAAATGACCAACTGATTTTTTCAGCATTAATTGAAAAAAAAAATGCACCAAAGCGAACTAAAACGCTGGCCCAAGCCTGTTTATTCCGTCAGTAGCAGGTGCTTTGCTCTCCCAGTGCCAGTCCTCAGCATTTACTGTTTCATGCACTCTGGCCCAACTTCAACAGCCAGCAATGCTGCTCAGCCCCGAGACACTGTCTGGACATCAGAGCAGCCCTCAAACACGCTGGCTTCTCAGGCAGCGTGACTCAGATACATGTATGCTCTCTGGTCACCCTGCTCCCCAGCAGGAGGATGCTTCAGTGGCCCACAATGGCGACTCACTTGACAACACACCCTTAAGTGGCTTCCTTCTCTTCCTTGTCTGATTACCCCATTACCCTCCTGATGTTTCTAGAAATCTCCTCCTGAATCAACTACTTGCACTGGAATCTTTATATCAACTCCTACTTCTGGAGGAACCAGAACTAAGACAGCCTCCTAACATTGTCTGTTTTATTCAAATTTGCTCTCTTCCCTTGTTGGGCAGCTTTAACTGTCCTTCAAACAGGTTCATTCTCAAATTCAATGCCAGGTTGGAGTGGCTCTTCCATCCAAATAATGCATTTGATACACTGTATATGCAAGGTTTAACAAGCCTTTTGTGATTCTAAGGAACTTTCCAATTCTTTGGCAGACTAGAATTTATTACAGTAAATATTTGTTCTGGTATCTGACTCATAGATGGTATTTCACTTGTTAAATGTATTCTCTAATAGATTATATGAGGAGGGTCATGTTTAAATAAATTGGGGGAATTTAGAACTCAAACTAATTCTCTTGTAAATCCTTTCATAAACAATCCCAAATTCATCAATTTCCCTAAAGTGAGCTACACTAACCTTGATTTAAACAGACTTGACCCATAGTCTTTCTGTTTTTTATGCTATTTCTATTAGTGCCTTTTAGCCTATTATCAAGGACCTAATACAGAACTACCCGAAATACAATATTCATGGTACAGAGCAAACAGGAAATTAGTTTTGTTCCCCAACATCACCCTAGGGCTGCTCTAATATTCCATTTTCTGTCATTAATTTGTTGAGAGAAGCTGAATAAATCACTGACTCTGCATTCTTCAGTTTTCTAGTGTATTGATCAATAAATTAATATTTGAAGTTATATGAACTCAAGAAGTAATGGGACTATATGTCTTTCTTAGAATATAAAATGTTAGGGCTATTTCAGTATGAAAGCAATGTATACAAAGAGAAAACTAGAAGCATTCAGAAAAGTAGAAGAAAGATAAAAGCATCTGTGTTCAGATACCTTCCCCCTATTTTTGCAATTATAAATAATGCACAGTAGGATTTCGTGTTAGAGTGTGCTTCCCCACTCCTCCCCCATAATTAATTCTCATGTGTGATGGATAGACCCTGTGCTTTATAAATAATGGGTTTCTATACCTTTCTTCTATTTATATTGAGTGCCTACTCTGTGCTTGGCATCTGAAAGGGGAACACAGGCCTCTAATCCACAAATAACAGCAGCCCAATAATAGAATTCTATACAGAGTATTTTAGCAAGTCTCTAACTCTAGCTAGGGAAGGGTTTTAGAAGCATGAGTAAGACTTTTCCAGATAGAGCGCCCAGATAAGGATAATAAAATAAATCAGGGTAATGTGATAGCAATGGGAGGAAAGCAGCAACAGTAGACAGGGTGGATAGGGGAGACCTCTCTGAAGAGGTGACATTTGAACTGAGACCTGAATGACAAGAAGTTTCCAGCCTTAAGGACCTGGTGAACGAGTGTTTAAGGCCAAGGAACAGTAATCACCAAGGAGACTTGAGTGATCTTGGCTTAATCAAGGAAGTGCATGATGGGAATGACATGTGTGAAAGGGAGAGTAGTAAAGTTGACATCAGGGAATGGGAGAGGAAACTAAAGTGCGTCAAGTGAAAGGATTGCATGGCAAGTTTGAGAGTTCATCTGATACTGGGGAACACAAATCAGAAGTGGTTAGTAGCAATAGAAGTAGAGAAGGCAGATGGTTAGATTGATGTATGGTTGGAGATTGCAGAACAAGTGCAGCAAAAAGACAGTGGGTAGAGGGGAATATCCTGGCAATGGAGTTTGTAGTGTTGTATTCTAAGGCAGCGGTTCTCAACCTGTGGGTCGCGACCCCTTTGGTGGTTGAACGACCCTTTCACAGGGGTCGCCTAAGACCATCCTGCATGTCAGATATTTACATTATGGTTCATAACAGTAGCAACATTACAGTTATGAAGTAGCAACTAAAATAATTTTATGGTTGGGTCACAACATGAGGAACTGTATTTAAAGGGCCAGAAGGGTGAGAACCACTGTTCTAAGGGCTAAGCTGGATAAGAGTGGAAGGTGAGATGGTTGGGAAGAGGTGGGTGTGACAAACAGGAAGAAAACAGAGGGCTGAAGGATCGGAAGTCCTAGAGAGTTAAGAGAGCATTTGTGATAGAAATAGGCAGAGAGAAAGCTAGGACAAAAGGTTTCACTCAGAGTCTATACTGGGGTGTAAGACAGCATTTTTCAAATAGCTTTGGGTGATGTCAGGGTCCCTTGTTGAGGTAAAATGGAGGTGATGGTTGTCGAGGTGTGGTATAAAGTGGGGTATTGGGACTTCAAATTAAAAACTTCTGTGCTTTAAAGGACACTATCAAGAATGTGAAAAGAGCCCTAGCCAGTGTGGCTCAGTTGGTTGGGTGTTGTCCTATGCACCAGAGGGTTGCTAGTTCGATTCCTGGTCAGGGTACATACCCAGGTTGTAGACTTAATCGATGGTAGCGAGTGTGTAAGAGGTAACTCATTGATGTCTCCCTCTCACACTGACTTTTCTCTCCCTTTCCCATCCTCTCTCTCTCTAAAAAATTAAATTAGATTAAAAGAATGTGAAGAGACAACCCACAGAATGGGAGAAAATATTTGCAAATTATTTGTGTGATAAGGACCTTGTAACTAAAATATATAAAGAACTTATACAACTCAATGATAAAAAGATAACCAACTCAATTAAAAATAGGAAAAGATCTGAATAGATATTTTTCCAAAGAATATATACAAGTGGTCAACAAGTACCTGAAAAGATGCTCAACATCATTAGCCATCAAGGAAATGCAAACCAAAACCATAATGAGATACCATATCACACCCACTAGAATGGCTGTAATCAAAGAAGTATATAATAAACAAGTGTTGGCAAGGATATGGAGAAATTGCAACTCTAATGCACTGCTGGTGGAAATGTAAAATGGTGCAGCTGTTTTAGAAAATAGTTTGGCAGTTCCTTCAAATGTTAAAATTAGAGTTACCATATGACCCAGCAATTTCTCTCCTAAGCATATACTTGAGAAATGAAAGCATATGTCAACACAAAAATTTATACACAAGTGTTCATAGTAACATTATTCAATAGCGAAAAGTGGAAACAACCCCAGATATCCATCAACTGACAAATGGGTAAACAAAATGTGGAATATTCATGTAATATTACAGCATGGATGACTCTTGAAAACTTCATGCTAAATGATGGGGACAGTCACAAAAGACTACTTATTATGTGATACATGATTCTCTTCGTACAAAATGCACAGAATATGTAAATCTATAGAGACACAAAGTAGATTAGTAGTTGCTGAAAGAAGATTAGGAGTTAGGAGTAATGGGGAGTGGCCAGCATTCTGTTAATGAAATTGAACAGAAGAGAACAATAGAATAGAACCAAGTAGAATAGGATAGAATAGATTACAATAGAATACAATAGAATAGATCTTTACATCTCAACTCAGGTGTAATTTCCTCAGGAAGTCTTTCCTAACTAGGTCAAATTCCCCTGTCCTTTGTAACACTAAGCACAGTTGAAAGTTTGCATTTATTTGTATGAGGATTGGATGGATGTTGGAATCCCAGGGTGTGGATATAAATCCATTGCATCTCCAGCACCTAGCCCAGTGCCTGGCACATAGCAAGTGATTTGTAAATATCTGGGAAGGAAGGAAGAAATGTAGAAAGTAAAGAAGGAAGGAACTGGTAAATTGGGGGTCAAAGTTCTAGATGAAAAGAACAAAGTAACCTAGAGAGAAAGGAATAAAACAGGGGAATGTAGATGAGATCTGAAAAATAAAGGTTTCTAAGACTGTGTTTTCAAACTGGGGGTCACAACACATTAGTGAGTTTGTGAAAATGATATACTAAGTTGAGGCCAGCATTTTTTAAATGAAATTAAATGAATAGAAAATATCAGCGTCTATTGTACATACCAAGAGTGGCTGAGATTCTATTGCAGTGAAACTGGGCGGCAATGCTAGAATGTGCTGTTACCCAAGGGGGGAAGGGAAGGAAGGGACAGCTGAAGTATCAGGATTGGATGGTTGGATAAGAAGTAAATGGACTGGCTCTAGGATATAACCATTGGCTTCTGGAGAGACCTGGTACTCAAACGGTTGGGACCAATGCCCATTTGGTAGTTCTAGGTTAACTGTGGTGTTACAAGCTGATGATGGGAGGTAGCCTATTGTTATATTGCTCTGTGACCTTGTAAAGCATAAAGGGGCTTTGGGTGATTAGTGGGGTCTATAGAGTGATAGGATCTGTGACCAGGATGGAGAAAGGAAGCTATCTTAGTAAGAGACTGAATATAAGTACAGAAAAAAAGGGAGGCTTGACTTGACTTTGCCTGGGCTGTAGAATAATTACATTGAAGAGTGGGACCATGGGGTATACCCTGGTAATTTAGCTGCAGGTGGGATAGTTAGGAGGATAAGGGCCTTGCCATCGGGCTGTACATTATTTGATGGATAGATTGCCTTTAGAAGGACCCAGACCCTGGCTGTTGAGGAGGAGGGGGGATATTTCCTGTAAAAGGTTGAGGGAGGTCCTGATCAGCATGTTCTCTCAGTAATTGTGGGACGAGATTTAAAATGGTGACATGAGCCCTAGCTCAGGGGTCCTCAAACTACGGCCCGAGGGCCACATGCAAATACAAATATTGTATTTGTTCCCATTTTGTTTTTTTTTACTTTAAAATAAGATATGTGCAGTGTGCATAGGAATTTGTCCATAGATTTTTTTTTTAAACTATACGGCCCTCCAACGGTCTGAGAGACAGTGAACTGGCCCCCTGTGTAAAAGGTTTGAGGACCCCTGATCTTAAATGGGGACGTAGTCTCCTAGAAGGATCTCTATGGAAGGGAAGTTTCCTAATAACAAGGGTCCATACATGAGTTCAAAGGGACTAAGAAAGGAGGGTGTGCAGGGGGTTGCCCTGATGCACATAAGGGCTAGAGGTAAGAGAGTAGTCCAAGGTTCTTTAGTTTTGAGAGTTAATTTAGTTAGGTAAGACTTAATTAAGGAATTCACGTTTTCTACCTTGCCTTTAGAAGGACCCAGACCCTGGATGAGTGAGATATGAAAACAGGTCCATTATCTGATTGTAATGAGGTGGGTAGGTTGAATCTGGAAATGATATGCTGAATGAGAGCTTGTGTGACCTTGGAGGACCTTTCAGATGCAGTGGGAATGCTTCTACCCAGCCTGAGAAGGTAATCTACTAGGGTTAAGAGATATTAGGTTCTTTTATTTTAAAAATATTTTTATTGATTTCAGAGAGGAAGGGAGAGGGAGAGAGAGAGTGAAACATCAATGATGAGAGAGACTCATTAATCAGCTGCCTCCTGCACACCCCACCCTGGGGATCAATCCTGCAATCTGGGCATGTGCCCTGACTGGGAATCAAACCACGAACTCCTGGTTCATAGGTTGACACTCAACCATTGAACAACACTGGCTGGGTGATATTTGGTTCTTTTAATAGGTGGCATGTGAGTGAAGTCAATTTGCCAGTCTTGTCCAGGGATTTGGCACCTTGCCTGATGAGTGGGGAAAGAAGGTCTAACCTGTGCTTGGCGAGAGACTGAGTAACAAGTAGAACAGGTTTTGGTGATATCTTGCAGTAGGGAAGCTAGGCTAGAACATGTGATGAGGGGTTTTAGGAGTTGTAAAAGCAGTGTGTATCCCATATGTAGGGAATTGTGAATAGCCTGTAAGATATTGCAGGCCTGTCCCTGGGGAAGGATATATTGTTCCTGAAATTTTAACCATGGATCTTCCTGAGTGGCCCTAAGACTAATAGGGGCTGAAGTTCCTCTGGAGTGTATTTGAGTATTACATGAGGTATAGCTAAGAGTTGGGAAGATTGAGGCTTCCTCTGAGCTACTGCTGTGGTCTCCTGGTCTGCTTTGTTATTTCCCTGTATTGTGGGTTCATTCCTGACTCGGCAGTGTATGACTTTTAAGAAGGCTTGAAAAGGGGAGAGAGGTTCCTAAATACCAAGCAGGAAGACCTATTGAGGCTTTCAATGATAGTGTCAAGGACTATGGATGAGCGGTGAAAATAAATAAAGTCTAGGCTCCAATCTCAGTATTTAAGCAACAGGAGAGAGCCTGGGTGGCGTTGCTTTAGCTTAATAGGAGAAAAGG
This sequence comes from Myotis davidii, assembly GCF_000327345.1. Taxonomy (NCBI): domain Eukaryota; kingdom Metazoa; phylum Chordata; class Mammalia; order Chiroptera; family Vespertilionidae; genus Myotis; species Myotis davidii. The sequence continues at coordinate 945,278 of NW_006295384.1, read as the reverse complement.
GGTCCCTTCGGACATCAGGGATTTGTCCTGACTCACTGGACAAACTTTTCTACAACTTTCACAAACCTTCTTACCCATTCACAAATAACCCATTTTAGCCAAAAAGTAAACATTTATAGATTTTCTGTAACAAAAGCTAGACTCAGATGAACTTAAAACTTGTTGAAATATTTAGATGTTTATCATTTAACCCAGCAATACTCCAAAGCCTTTAAGTTACCAAAGACTTTGGAAAATTATGTATAGGCCTATGAGGCTGAAGAAAAAGTGGAGGGAGGAGGGAGCAGGCCCTGCAGCCTGTTTTAGGGCTGCAGTTTCCAAGCCTGCAGCTGCTTGGATTTAAAACTGCCACATTTTTCCTTAGAGATAACATGTGAAGGTTTGGGTGATAGTGAGTTCTGCCTCTGATAGTAGCAGGACTGTTAAGTAAGCATTTGCAGTTTTGCAGAAAAGAACGTTGTTCTTTGGGAAGAGGGGGTGAAAAGGCGTTGAGGTGAGAGCAGTTTTTCAGAGCATTAAAAGGGGTGAAAATGCTGGCCTTAGGATCTAAAGGATCAGTGAAGATTCCCTTCGCTGTGTCATAGAGGGGCTTTGCGAGAAGACTAAAGTTGGAAACCCAGAGGCGAAAGTACCCAGTGAGCTCGAGAAAGGAGAGTACCTCTTGTCTAGAGGAGAGGAAAGTCATGGAGGAGAAACATGTTTACTGCCTAAGGTAATGGCTCAACTTTGTGGGGTGAGGGTGAAACTGAGGTAGGTGACTGTGGTTTGGGACAACTGGGCTTTATTTCATGGTCGCCCTGGCCGGGCACTGAGGTAGAATGAGAAAAGAGCGAATGGGGGAATTTAGTAAGATGCAGTGTAGAGGTGAGGTGGCTAATGACTGTGAGACTAATCCGTTAACCCCCATAATAGAGACTGAGGAGGGGACAAGGATCCCAGCGAATTTGGGAAGGGCAGAATAGGTGGCCCCAGTGTCAGTTAAAAAGGAGATTGGCTTACCTGCCACTACAATTGTTACCCAAGGCTCTGTCCTGGTGATGTAAGTCTGGGGGCCTTGTCAGGGCCTGGGCAGCTTCAGCCTTCGGTGGCCAGTCTTAGGAGGTCTGGGAGCTCCAAACTGGATCCAAAGGGTTGCCTTGCTGGACTGGCTGAGGTCCAACCTGGAGGGGCAAGACTACAGTCTGATTTCCAGTGGCCTTTCCTTCTGCACCTTGGGCAGGACGCAGGCAGGGGTCTCGGGTTTGGGCAGGACTTGGCCCAGTGCCCTTCCTCACTGCATTTGAACCATGGGCCCAGAAGAGGCTTAGCTCCTGACTTGCCCTTGGTTAGAGGACCAGCACTTTGTTTGGGGTTCATGAGAGCGGTGGCTAGATGCTGAAAGGCCTCCTTCTGGGCCTCAGCCTTGGCCTGATCTCACCTTTGTTTTTAGATTTGGGTCTCCTTGTTTCTATTATTAAAGACCTTAAAGGCCTGGCTAATGAGGTCTTTTTGAGGGGTTTGTGGGCCTGTGTCTATTTTTCAAAGTTTATGGCATATGTCGGGGGCTGATTGGGATATAAAATGGGTGTTCAGATGAAGTTTCCTCTGGGAAGGTGGGGTCTAAGGTGGTCAATTTCTGTAAGGCCTCCGTGAGGTGGGAGAGGAAGAGAGCTGGATTTTCATCAGGGTCCTGAGTGATTTTATTAAGTTTGTCATAGTTGACTGCCTATGGCAGTGATGGCGAACCTATGACATACGTTCATTTTTTTGGTTGATTTTTCTTTGTTAAATGGCATTTAAATATATAAAATAAATATCAAAAATATGTCTTTGTTTTACTATGGTTGAAAAGATCAAAAAATTTCTATATGTGACACAGCATCAGAGTTAAGTTAGGGTTTTTCAAAATGCTGACATGCCGAGCTCAAAAGGTTCACCATCCCTGGCCTAGGGGAAGCCTTTTTGAGTCTGGCAATGAGACAGGTGATCATAAGGCTATGAAGCCAGCACCCCGGAGAATTAACCTGAGTGTCCCACCTCGGGTCAGTTCAGGGGACAGTGTCAGAGCCAACCGGGTCGGCCACCCCATCCTGTCTATGGAGGGCATGGCATGGTCCTGAGCTATTAGCCACACTCTCTCCTCCTCCTCTGGGGTGAGAGAGGAAGGAGGACAGGATGACATAGATGTCGTGCCATGTCAGGTCATAGGACTGGGTCAGGTACTCAAATTCCTTAGTAAAGGTGGTTGGGTCGATGGAAAAAGACCTTAGTTTTTTTTCAGTCTGGGAAAGGTCAGACATAGAGAATGGGAAGTGGACTCAGACTATGCCCTCGGTTCCTGCTATCTCCCTCAGGAGTAAAATGGGAGTGGGAATAGAAGTGGCTTTGGGTGGCCTGAGAGCACATGTTAGGTAGGGAAAAGGCTGTATTGGAATTCATGTTCTCAGGATTTGGGCTCTCAGAGGCCGGGAGATAAGGTGGTTGCTGGTTAGGAGGGTCTGGGTTTTAGGAATCTACTGCAGGTGATGGAGGGGGAGCATTTGTGGTGGGTGTTGGTGGTATGCTGAGTCAAAAGTAGATTCAGAATCAGAAGTGTTAGGGGTGTGATATTTTGTGTGAAGGAGATCTGATGGGCAGAACAGGACTGACAGAGAGAGGGTCCAAACCGAAGGGTGAAAAAGGCCTGGACATAGGGAATCTGACCATTTTCCATTGTGGTGACAGCAATTATCTAAATTGTGCTCATTATCTAGTTTATATTGTGGCCAAACAGTGTTACAAGAGAAACTGAGGTGCGTGGGCCTGATCTCCCCTATGAGGGTAAGGCGTTTTAGGGGGTGTGGAGGAGTGTTCCTCATGATAAGGAGAATAAGCGTGGCCCACAAGAGAGGAGGGGGACAGCCCACAAAT
>NW_006295384.1:919153-923056 GCF_000327345.1 Myotis davidii | reverse complement strand
ATATATAAAATAAATATCAAAAATATGTCTTTGTTTTACTATGGTTGAAAAGATCAAAAAATTTCTATATGTGACACAGCATCAGAGTTAAGTTAGGGTTTTTCAAAATGCTGACATGCCGAGCTCAAAAGGTTCACCATCCCTGGCCTAGGGGAAGCCTTTTTGAGTCTGGCAATGAGACAGGTGATCATAAGGCTATGAAGCCAGCACCCCGGAGAATTAACCTGAGTGTCCCACCTCGGGTCAGTTCAGGGGACAGTGTCAGAGCCAACCGGGTCGGCCACCCCATCCTGTCTATGGAGGGCATGGCATGGTCCTGAGCTATTAGCCACACTCTCTCCTCCTCCTCTGGGGTGAGAGAGGAAGGAGGACAGGATGACATAGATGTCGTGCCATGTCAGGTCATAGGACTGGGTCAGGTACTCAAATTCCTTAGTAAAGGTGGTTGGGGATGGAAAAATCGATGGAAAAAGACCTTAGTTTTTTTTCAGTCTGGGAAAGGTCAGACATAGAGAATGGGAAGTGGACTCAGACTATGCCCTCGGTTCCTGCTATCTCCCTCAGGAGTAAAATGGGAGTGGGAATAGAAGTGGCTTTGGGTGGCCTGAGAGCACATGTTAGGTAGGGAAAAGGCTGTATTGGAATTCATGTTCTCAGGATTTGGGCTCTCAGAGGCCGGGAGATAAGGTGGTTGCTGGTTAGGAGGGTCTGGGTTTTAGGAATCTACTGCAGGTGATGGAGGGGGAGCATTTGTGGTGGGTGTTGGTGGTATGCTGAGTCAAAAGTAGATTCAGAATCAGAAGTGTTAGGGGTGTGATATTTTGTGTGAAGGAGATCTGATGGGCAGAACAGGACTGACAGAGAGAGGGTCCAAACCGAAGGGTGAAAAAGGCCTGGACATAGGGAATCTGACCATTTTCCATTGTGGTGACAGCAATTATCTAAATTGTGCTCATTATCTAGTTTATATTGTGGCCAAACAGTGTTACAAGAGAAACTGAGGTGCGTGGGCCTGATCTCCCCTATGAGGGTAAGGCGTTTTAGGGGGTGTGGAGGAGTGTTCCTCATGATAAGGAGAATAAGCGTGGCCCACAAGAGAGGAGGGTGACAGACCACAAATCCAAGGTGACTGTTTAGGCAGGCGTCCCAACCACTAAACAAACCACCATGAGAAACAAGGGGTGACCCTCCCGACTGGGCATCCCCAGTTCAGAAGGACGCAAGGCCAAACGGCCGAGGAGTCTTCTGGTATAGTGCTAGGACTTTAGAGAAGTCAGTGAGAGTGAGTGGGCAGAAGGCTCAAGACGAGAGAAATTGTGGAACGTCACTCACCTAGAGAAGATTGGCCGGTGTGGGATGGAGGGGCAGCAATGGAGAAGGAGAGGTTTCAGATCCAGTGTCCTCCTTGGCTGGTTCCAGAGGGCCTGTAAGGGAGGGAGGCCTAAATGAGACAAACAGTTGATCATGTCACCTGAGTATGATTCTGAGGTAAGCCCAGGATGAGCTACCGCTGCCTACTGCTCTCTGAGGAGCAAAGTTGGGGTGACTGAAGCCAGGACGATGGCTCCCCTTCCCCGTGGAACCCTCCTGGGTTTTTGACACCAAATGTTAGGGTCACCAAGGAGACCCAAATCCCACCAGAGGAATGCACAAAGCCAAAGTGGTAAGGGATTATACATTTATTTGGTCATCTGGAAAACCAGATGGGCTGAGCCCCCAAATGGCACCAGCACCCAGGGATAGGAAATCAGAGGTTTTAAAGGACTCTAGGTAGGCTCTTTCGACAGGGAACTCTCTGGGCAGGTCTGGATCCTGGGAAAGTCCGGAGGGGAAAGATAATGGTCTTAGCAAGTGGAATGTGGTCTTAGCAAGTGGAATGTGGTCTAAGCGAGAGGGAATGTCGGTTGTGAAATGGTCTAAAGGTCAGTTCCCATGGGAGGGGATATAGATTCAATTATTTGATTAGACCTAAAAAACGCTCGGTCACTGAGCCAAACCGGCTGGGCAGTACCTTATTTGATGAAACACTGGAGAGCCCAATTTAGACTGATCTTTTCAGAAAGTTTTTAACAAAGTCTTCCTTTGTATTTCTGCAACAGGTGGTTCTTTCCTTGGAGCCAGCCCCAGGCCATGGTATCTGGTGACTGTTTAACAATAGGCTCTCTGGAAGTGAGGGTGTGTGGGTAGCTGTGGACCCGATTTGTAGCATTTGCCAATTTCTGTGGTGTGAAAAATTACATCACCGCTGATTGCAGGCTTCCAACTTGATGCCACCAGACGCAGAGTTTGGAAGACGTGAGTGCAGGGAGCTCCTCTGAACTAGAAGCAGCTGGATCCATGCCACTGGCCCCAAGACACATGAAACCCTACCTGAGGGCAATGTTCTATGCACTCGAACTGATAATGTTTATAGGATATTTGATTTATATTTATGCTGCTAATCAAGTATTTTCACAATTACTACACATTTTTGAAAAACACAATTAAATGCAATAACTTCAGAAATGCAACAACAATAATTACAATATTTACCTCTATCCTAGATCTGTATGGCACCTTCTTATTAAATTGCTCTCTTGATCAGACAACCTGCAGGGTTTTGCTCTTCTTTTTGCCTTGTGTCAACCTATTATTTTAATGACTAACATACTAAGTAAGCATTCCCAAGAAAAAAACTACTCTGTAATTTTATTTATTGACTCTCTTGATGATCTTACTGACTCAGATCTTGGGAAACTCCCTTTTGGTGGGATTGTAAAATCAAAGATCAAAAAAATTTTTTAATGTAAAAAAATGTTCATCACAAATACGGGAATTGCTGAGGCTATGGACCCTTTATCAAGGATATGTTTGAAGAGTTTAAAAACGCTTCCACAAATAAAAGTTTTTTACTTTATGTCAGAGGTAATACATGGGAGGTGGTATTTGTGGGACAAATTTTAGAAATTGATGGTGAGCTGTTTTTTTTTGGTTGTCACAATGATTATTGACATTTAAAGAGTGAAGCCCAATCATGCTAGAATTGGAAATAGTACCATGTTCCAAGTGACCTTCTAATGTCCTTCTAAACCTTCATGTAAGTGACATAAGCACCTAATTTCCCAGGAATGCAAGTACAGTATGATCTGAAGGGTGCTTGCATTTAATTGTGCTTAGAACTTTCAGGATTTGTTCACCATGTTGGGACATCATAGCAAACAGGCAGTACAGATTTTGTAATTTTTTTGCTACTAAAGTACATCTGTGTCAGTCTGTGTCTAAAGCTGTCACTCACAGTGATGCTATCTATGATCAGTATAAGCATCTGTCTACTTTACTTTGTCTTCTAGCATTGCTATGCCCAAGGTTTACATTTTGAGGTGCATGATATCCTATCTAATAATAGACAAACATGGTAATTGACTGTACCTTCTCTTTGCTTCTCCATCGGCTAATCAGCGTGATATGCAAATTAACTGCCAACAAGATGGCAGCTAATTTGCATACTGCAGGCAGGGCAGGACAGTGCAGCTGCCAGCGTGAGATCCACCATCCAGGTCCCTGTGTGTGACCCCAGAAGTCGCTGGCCTACCGCCAGTGATCAGATCTGATCCCGGCCGCAGGCCGACCCCAGAAGCCCCAGAAGCCACCCAGAAGCCGGTGATCGGGGGGAGATGGGGGTCCCCTGCCCAGGCCTGAAGCCTGGGCCAGAGGCATCAGGCCTGGGCAGGGGGCAGAGCTGGCAATTGGAGGGGTCTGGGGGTCCCCTGCCCAGAACTGATGCCTCTGGCCGAGGCATCAGGCCTGGGCTGGGGGCAGAACCAGTGATGGGGGGAAATGAGGGTCCCCTGCCCAGGCCTGACACCTCTGTCAGAGGCGTCAGGCCTGGGCTAGGGGCCGATCCTGCGCTTGGAGGGTGATGGG
>NW_006295384.1:904110-918815 GCF_000327345.1 Myotis davidii | reverse complement strand
TCCCTGGCGCTGGGCTAGGACAGCGGTTCATGGAGATGATCAAGATCTACCCCCTGCCTTGAAGGAAACCCCAGAACGGAGAGAAACACAGCCTGGCCATCATTATGCTGCATGGAAAACACTTGAAAAGACAAGGGGCAGCCACCTCACCTCTCTGCCCCATCCCTCACCTACCAAACGCACACAGCACTATGTAACCCAAGAACTTTTTTCCTGATCTAAGACCCTAATATTCTAACCCAGTGGTCGGCAAACTGCAGCTTGTGAGCCACATGCGGCTCTTTGGCCCCGTGAGTGTGGCTCTTCCACAAAATACTGACTTCGGCGCATGGGCCACGAAGTTTCAATCGCATTGTACATGCGCACCCACACGTGGTATTTTGTGGAAGAGCCACACTCAAGAGGCCAAAGAGCCACGTGTGGCTTGCAAGCCGCAGTTTGCCAACCACTGTATTAGGTCATTACATTGATTTTTTTTACAATGATGTGTAAGGGTATGTGGTATCACCTATGAATTTCTTTTCAGATAAGTACAGGAAGACTGCTAAATATAGACTATATTATAGTAGGGATTGGTGGGTCTGAGACTACTGATCTAAATAGCTGTCTTTAGCATAATATGACACTACCATTTATGTTTCCAAGGCTGCCAGTATATCCGCCTACCATGTGATATCAAAGAGTGGCCTGTCATATTCCCTTGGCTTCAAGACTGTTAAAAGATTATTCAATTCTGCCCCAGCCACTACTATTTGTAGTTTAAAATCGCAATTTTATCATCATCCTTCCTCCTCCTCCTCCTCCTCCTCCTTCTTCTTCTGTTTCCTTATTGGCTCTTTCTTTTAAAAATTTTTAGCTTTATTGTCGAAAGTATTACAGCTATTTCCTCCTTTTCTCCATTGACCCCTTCTAGCCCACACCCCCTTTATCCATCTTCTTGATGGGTACTTCCATTTTTGCCATTTGTTCCTCAGAACATTCTTGAAAAAAGGACATACTCACGAAGTCCAGTGGATAAAATCTTTGAGGCAGTTGTAAAATGAAGTGAACCCAAATTTCCTTGAGTTTAGAATTTGCCCCTGAGAAATTTGGAGGCAGGTATTAACAAGCACATCTATTTCATCTCACGCTGTGCATATTGGCAATAAACACCCTGGTAAGAAAATAAACAGTTAGTGCTATGCACATAGTTACAATAAATAAATAAATAAATAAATAAATAAATAAATAAATAAATAAATACTCTGAGCTGGATTCAAATATGAACCTAGAGATCATGTTGTCCACACAGTGGATGAGAAAAAAAATGCATCATCAGTGAATAAACCTGTAATGAATATGCAGGATTAACCTTTGGCAAGATTGCGAAGTAGCTGGCTTTGCTTCCAGCACTTCCATCTTCTTTCTGCGGAACCCTTTTCTTCCCTCAGTGCCTCTCACAACCGCAAGCCTAAGGCTCTCAGTCAACGTGCAATTAGCAAGCATTTTTTAGCTACTTCTACTGTATGCCAGGCAATGTGGTAGGCGCAGTGAAATTTTTTTCTGAGTTTAAAAAATTGATTTGAGATGAGAGAGATTGAGAGAGAGAGAGAGAGAGAGAGAGAATTTGTTGTCCCACCTATTTATGCATTCATTGGTTGATTCTTGTATGTGCCCTGATCTGGGATGTATCCTGCAACCTTGATGTATCTGGAAGATGCTGAACCACTTGGCCAGAGCTCTTTTTCTGATCTGAAGGAGTCTCCCTGTCAGGCGGAAAGGGGTCTGCTCAACCTTTTTTTTCTTACTAACTCTAGAATCTTTTAAAAGCAGATGAGCTTTTTATAGAGATCAGGATAGTGGATATCTTGGACAAGGAGGAGTGACTGGGAATGGGCATGAGCGCTTCTAGGGAGCTGGTAATGTTGTGTTTCTTTTTTTATTGTAGTCAAAATATATATCATAAAATTCACCTTAACTGTTTCTAATTGTGCAGTTCAGTAGTGTTAAATACACTCACATTGTTGTAAATCATCTCCAGGATGTTTTCATCTTGTGAAACTGAAATTATACCTATTAAACACCAACTCCCCATTCTCCCTCCTCCTAGCCCCTGGTGACCCCTACAAGTAGAATGGTGAGTCTACTGCTTATTTCTATAAATTTGACTAGTTTAGATACCTCATGTGCATGGAATGAGTCAGTATTTATCCTTTTGTGACTGATTTGCTTCATTTAGCATAATGTCCTCAAGATACAACCAGGAAGTCACAGCTTGATTTCTAGTCAGGGCACATGCTTGGGTTGTGGTCTTGATCCTCAGTGTGGGGCATGCAGGAGGCAGCCAATTAACGATTCTTTCTCATCACTGATGTGTCTCTCTCTCTCTCTCTCTCTCCCCCTCTTCTTGCCTCTTTGAAATCAATAAAAATATATTTTTAAAAAAGATGCATTCATATTATAGCATGTGACAGGATTCCATCCCTAATGTTATATGTCTTCTTCATCTGGGTGCTGGTTACAGGGGCATGTTCACTTTGGGAAAATTTATCCAGCTGTGCCCTTATTAACTGGACACATTTCTGTATGCATATTGTACATCTAAAGAAGAGTTTACTTAAAAAAAAAGATGAAGATAAAATTTTAAAATCAATACTACCATTTCTCCTAAGGTCTTAGTGACTCATGGTGTTAATGTTGCCTTGGTTGTGTTAGAAGTGCGGGTTAGAGAAGGCAGTGCTTAACTCAAAGGACTACTTGCTGAGGGCAGAACCTCCAAAGAGGCGGCTTCAGATAGGCCCTCTTCAAACCTCACTCGAAAACAAGGCTCTTGAGCCCCTTTATAGAGGAGAACATCACACTCCCAAATCACTAAAACATAATACTCCCTAATAAAAGCAGAAGGTGAAGAAAGAACTGTCCTTAAAGAGGAGTATGAAATTGGGAAGAGAGCCCATTAAAATAAAATTTTAGAAAGAATAAAACAAAGTTGGAAGAAGACAGTCATGGAGGGTTGCCAGATTTAGCAAAAAATAAAATAAAATAAATAATATAGGATACCCAGTAAAATTTGAATTCCAGATAATCAGCAAATAAGTTAAAGTGTAAATATGCTCCTAGTAGTGCCTGGGATATGCTTGTACTAAAGATACATTTGTTGTTTATCTGAAATTCAAATTTCACTGGCCATTTGGCATTTTACCTGGCAATCTGAGGTGCGAGGGAAGAAGGAAGGCGATATATGGGCATTGACACCCTCCAATTGAAAATCTGTGTATAGCTTTTGACTCCCCCTCAGAAACTTAACTACTAATAAATAGCCTGTTGTTGACCAGAAGCCTTATCGATAACAGAAACACTCGATTAACACATATTTTGTATGTTATGTGTATTACATACTGGATTCTTACAATAAAAGTAAGATAGAGAAAACAAAATGTTATTAAGAAAATCATAAGGGCCCTGGCGTGGCACCTCAGTTCGTTAGAGCATCGTCCCGATGCACCAAGGTTGTCAGTTTGATCCTTGGTCAGAGCACATACAAGAATCAACCAATGGATGAATAAGTGGCACAACAAATCTCTCTCTCTCTCTCTCTCTCTCTCTCTCTCTCTCTCTCTTTCTCTCTCTCAAGATCAATCAATCAATAAAATCATAAGAAAGAGAAAATACATTTATTGTATTTACTGAAAAACACCTGTGTATAAATGGACCTGCATGGTTCAAACCCATATTGTTCAAGGGTCAGCTGTAATCATAGGGAACATAAAAAATGTCTTTTCAATACAGGAAACTACCCCAAAGCCAGATTTTTTGACAAGTACCTAGTATTGAATAATGGTCCCTACTCTAAGTGAGGGAAAGAAATTTCCACACTAGGATTAAGATTTTGCAATTAACTAAGAATTAGGGGACGTTTCTTGAATGTCTTGCTAGGGGTTTGGAGTTTAAACCAAATCTGGTCCCATTCACTGTTTTCCAGAGAGCTGGGTGACATCTGCTGCCTAGGATAGTGTTGTGTGGGCTGCAGACAGGAAGACAGAAGACTTTTGAAAGGCCTAGTGCCTGATAGTGACTCGTCTCATCAACTATCATCTGAAAAAAAATCATTGATGTGTATTAGTAGGGATTGCCATTAAAAGTGGTACATTACGCCCTAACCGGTTTGGCTCCGTGGACAGAGCGTCAGCCTGCGCACTGAAAGGTCCCAGGTTCAATTCCGGTCAAGGGCATGTACCTTGGTTGCGGGCACATCCCTAGTAGGAGGTGTGTAGGAGGCAGCTGATCGATGTTTCTCTCTCGACGTTTCTAGCTCTCTATCCCTCTCCCTTCCTCTCTGTAAAAAATCAATAAAATATATTTTTTAAAAAAGTGGTACATTAGTACTGGTGGAAAACAAATTCCTAAATACTCCGCCCTCCTTACTCATCAAAGCAAAAGCATCCAGGATTTACTCAAGGTGAATGAGGGCAGTTATTCTGGCAGAGTTGGTCTTACCACACAATTTCTGATTCCCTTTGAAGCCCTGTAGTTGAACCCTTCTAATTTTGAATCAGCAGAAGGGATAATCAGGCTGGATCAATGAAAGTGCTGAGGCTCATTGTTTAAAGAAATACATTTTAAAATTGCAAATATATCATGAGGATTAAATAATTAACAAAATGACCCTAAACTGAGGTTCTGCAAGGCCTATTTTAATGATTTCAGGAGTATAGTTGTACCTAATTAAAGGCACATGTCCTTTAAATGGTTTGCCCCTAGGAATAGGTAAACTCTATATAAGTTCTATGATCTTTTTACACCATTAATTGATTAGTAAACTTTTCTTTCATAGAGTGAAATAAACTTTGACCTGGTTCAGGTTCAATTATTACAAAACCTTAGAACAATGAAGCTGAATTTATTATAGGGAAGCTGAATCTATGACTGTTATCAACTGGGTATGTAGAATCTTGGTTGATACTTTTTATGGCCTTATGCAACTGTCAACAGCCCTGACCTGCATGTCCTTGGATGATTCCCTTAGGTGTCCACACCTCAGCTACTCAGCTACAAAATGAGGAGTGATCTCTACCCTGTAAGCTCTAAACCTTCAGGATTAGATTGCACTAAGGGCGTGTCCATCTCAAGGATAGATAACTTAGAACAATTTACCTAGATGTGTTCTTGGTAGTGATGGTTTCATCTTAATAAAATAAAGGTAAGAAGAATGTAGAAAAAGTGCTTCAATTCCTTCTTGTCCCCTTAGAAATCTTCATGGGTAAAATAATCAGGACTTGGAAAAAACCAGAATATCCATAAAGCAGTACAGCCGGGGTCAGCTCTAGAGGGGAGCACGGATTAAAGAACTGAGAATTGGTTACTGCAAGAGGAGAAGATGCTATGAGAGAAAACACACCTGTCTGTGCTTCCACAAAAGTCCAGATCATGCCTGTTGGGAGCAAGAGATTCACTCCCACCCAGCCGGTATGCTCAATGGTTGAGTGTTGACCTATGGACCAGGAGTTCATGGTTCAATTCCCAGTCAGGTCACATGCCCTGGTTTCAGGCTCGATCCCAAGTAGGAGGCATGCAGGAGGCAGTTGATCAATGATTCTCTTTCATCATTGATGTTTCTATCGCTCTCTCCCTCTCCCTTCCTCTCTGAAATCAAGAGAAAATATATTGATTGACTGGCATCAAACAAGGTTATGTCACTTCAGCTGCTTCATTGGACCTGTTCCTGTCCCATTCCATGGTTCTGCCCTCCTCACCAAGGGGACAGGGTTCTGGATGTGTGTATGTAGACACTACAGAGTATATGTGCACACTCGAGGACAGACTAATGGAAACTAATTTACAAGAGGATCCAGGAGAGAGTTATAATGTGGTCCATGATGTGTATGGAGTATGTATAGTGTATGGTATTTTGTAGCAGTGTTCGGAATTTGCTCCAGAAAACTTTGCAGAAATTTTTTTTACCCTCCTGGGCATGGGAGGTATGGTAGGCTGAATAATACCACCCTCCCCCCCAAAACGATGTTCATATCCTAATCCCTGGAACCTGTGACTATGTTACCTCACATGGATGAAGATACTCTGCAGATATGATTAAGGGTCACATGGAGATTAGGATTGCAATGGGGAGATGATCTTGTATTATTCAGATGGGCCCAATGTAATCACAAAGGTTCTTACAGGAAGGAGGCAGGAGTGTAAGAGAAGAAGTGATGATAGAAGCAGAGATCGGAGTGATACAAGGCCAAGAGCCACAGAATTCAGGCAGCCTCTAGAAGTTGGAAAAGGCAAGGAAATGGATGATCCTTTAGAGCTTGCAGAAGGAATGCACCCTTGCTGACTCCTTGATTCTATAATCTTTGACCTTCAGAACTATAAACGAGTAAATAATGCACTGTGTTGTTTTATGCCCCTAAGTTTATGGCAATTTGTTACAGCAGCAATAAGAAACTAATATAGGAGGAGTCAACAGAGTGTTTTCAATTTGCCAAGCATGGCTTGGTGAAAGTATTACTGGAGCAGAGAGAATAAGAGCTAGAGCTGTACAAGAGGAAGTGGAAGGGTGCATAGGAGCTAGACTAGGCAGGACCTCCTAGGCCATTGAAGGAGAGTGTCATGGCCATATTTCCATGTTGAAAGATCACTTAAGACTGCAGAAGAGGAAAGAATGGAGTGAGGGGCAGGATGCTGGAGACTAGTAAAAACGCTGCAATAGCCCAGGTGAGAAGTATTGGTAGTCTTGGTCAAGATGGTGGCAACAGTTGGGATGGAGAGAAGCAGAAGGAATCAAGAGACATATAGGACAGAGAATCAAAAGACTTGATGATTGATGCAGTGTGAGAGGTGATGACAGAGAGGGAGGTATCTAGGATGAAGTCTAGGTTCTTAGTTTAAGCAACCCAGTCAGCAGAATCACCATTTTCTTTTTTAAAAAAAAGTATACATATATATTAATTATTTCAGAGAGGAAGGCAGAGGGAGAGAGAGATTGAAACATCAATGATGAGAGAGAATCATTGATCAGCTGCCTCCTGCTCATCCCATACTGGGGATTGAGCCTGCAACTGGGCATATGCCCTGACTGGGAATCAAACCGTGACCTCCTGGTTCATAGGTCAACACTCAACCACTGAGCCACGCCGGCTGGGTGAATCACCATTTTCTAAGGAAAGGAAGAATGCTAGAAGAGAAGAATTTTGGTGGGAAGATCAAGAGTATACTTTTGACATGTATAGCTTGAGGGTGTCACTGAGGCGATGCAGTGGAAATGGCAAGTAGTCATTTGAATATATAGGGGCAGGAGATTCAAATTTGGAAGTCAGAAATTTAATGGTAAGTGAAGCCATAGTGGAGATTGCCTAGGAAGAGAGAAGCAGGTAAGAGGAGGGCTGAGGAAATTGCTCTAAGGAAACCTAAGATGAAGCAGAGGAGAAGATGTCAGAAAGAGAGATCTGGAAATGATTAGAAAGCAGGGAGAGAAAAAAAAGAGGGTGTGGAGTCACTGAATTCAACAGAACTGAGAGTTTTTCAAGAAAGGGGAAGTGACCATGAGGTCAAGAAAATAAGGACTGAAAGTGTCCCTTGCACATGAACATCATTGGTGACCTTCGCATGAACTCGATGTGGGGGAATGGGAACAGTGCCTAGGACTTGCCTTCTCCTCTAAGTGTTCCCGGCAGTTGTTAGTGAGAACACACCCTTCAGGAAAAGCTACACGGTGGTGAGAAGACCACCACCAAGGCGCACACAAACATGCACTTTGTAGGTGGTAGACAGAACTCCAAACCTTCACCATACTTCCTTGTTCACTTGTCTCCTTTGGCCAGGATGACTCCATCACTTGCTCTGTCTCTTGACTCCCTAGTCTTTGCTTGGCACCATCTTGGGCTCCAGTCTTGGTTATTCTGAGACTTGAACCATGAATTCACCCACCCCCTCCTTCTCTTTTTTCTTTCCATTCTCCTGGTGTGACTAGAGAGATTTTGTGTCTCAGGGGAGTCTGAGTTAATCAACATTTCATTGCAACTGTTTCTTTTATTTTTTTCTTTATTTTGTTTGTTAATCCTCACTTGAGAATATTTTTTACATTGCTTTTTAGAGAGAATGTGAGGGTGGAAGGGAGGGAGAGAGAGAGAGAGAGAGAGAGAGAGAGAGAGAGAGAGAGAGAGAAACATCAGTGTAAGAGACACATTGCTTAGTTACCTCCCACACATGCCCTGACCAGGGATCGAACAGGGAATCAAATCTGTGACCCTTCAGGGTGTGGGCCGACGCTCTAACCACTGATCCACACCAGCCAGGCCTCATTGCAGCTGTTTCTTATCCAGTGTGTATGCAGTGGTTCTTTATCAGGAAAGTGGCCAGTCCTATGAGCAAAGGACAGGAGGATATGAGGTAGGCAAGTTCAGGGAGAAGGTGAAGAGGAGGATACAGTAAGTCTTTTACCTCATAAGGAGCCAGGAAGGCTATTGGAAAAGCAAAAGAGTTGCCCTAGGGGGAAGGTTTATGAACTCGGAGGAGAAAAGATTCCTCTACTTTTTTTTGTTTACTGAAATTCAGCTTGCATCTAATTCAGATGGAATTCTTTGACCATGACTACGAGGTATATATAGAAATCCAACATTCTCCACGCCATGAATCAACAGAGCATAAGAATGGGAATAGGAACAGGTGTTCCTCAGGCCATGCTGCCAAATAAAACTTACCCAAGACAAAAGTGACTCACTCACTGAAAGCAGAGTGACAACAGGAATGCTGAGAGAGAAAAATAAACCCAGTGAAAGAATGAAGTCATTTGGAGGGAAAGGCATAAAAGAAGAAAAGGGTTATACAAGGAGTTACACAAGGGAAATAAAATACAGTTCTGGCTTATGAAATAAGCTTGAGTGCTGAAAAAATAATTGCACTAATTGGAGAATAATATCAGAGTTCTGAACTTGGTTTTGAACAAACATAGCTTTTTTTTTTTTTTTTGGTAAATGGGGGGGGGGTTTTTTCCCCCTTACCTTTTTCTACTCTTTCCTTTGCCCTTCAGATTTGAAAATTATTCTCTCAAGCAAAACAATTATTTTCTTCCATTTTCTGGGAAAGTGCTTGTCCTAGCTCTTCCCTCAGGATCTGTTGAATAAGTTAGTACTTGAGGAATGATAGCCACGGGTGACTACACTGGCATCAATAAATAATTGAGTATTGTAGTCAGAGTTCTTCTCATAGACTTGTGATCTCCTCTTCAGAGATCAGCTGAAGTCCAGCCCTCTCACTTTACATATGAGGAATTGGGCATGGAAAGATGAAGCAATTTTCCCAAAACCATAGAGCTAGTTTGTGGCAGATGGAGGCCTGGAACTTCAAGGTCAGGTGACTATTAAGCTAAGTTGTCATGCTTGAATGTATCAAAACAGCAGCAGCCTCCATAACTGAAAGCTTCCTGAGGCAAGGAGGTACTATCTCCAGTTCTCAAAACGAAACCTTTTTTAAAAATATATTTTTATTGATTTCATAGAGGAAGGGAGAGGGAGAGAGAGAGATAGAAACATCAATGATGAGAGAAAGTCATTGATCCGCTGCCTCCTGCATGCCCCACACTGGGGATCTAGCCCACAACCCGAGCATGTGTCCTGACTGGGAATTGAACCATGACCTCCTGGCTCATAGGTCGACGCTCAACCACAGAGCCACACCGAGCAGCTGTTAAGCATTCTTACAGAATCTATAAGCCTGCCCCCAAATAAGATTCACATCAACTCTAGTTACTATTTGTAGTAACTAAGTAAATAAAAGGATGGAAGTAAGGAAGGAGAAAGAGCGAGAGAAAAAAACTAGAAACAACCTAAATGACTCCACAAGTAATATAAAATAAACCTTTGTAATATAATACTGAGTGTAAAAAGTTAGTTTCAGAAGTCTTCTTATGGCACACTACTCTTTTTTTTAACAAAAATATATTTTATTGAGTTTTTACAGAGAGGAAGGGAGAGGAATAGAGAGTTAGAAACATCGATGAGAGAGAAACATCGATCAGCTGCCTCATGCACACCTCCTACTGGGGATGTGCCCGCAACCAAGGTACATGCCCTTGACCAGAATCAAACCTGGGACGTTTCAGTCCGCAGGCTGACGCTCTATCCACTGAGAAAACCGGCTAGTACACTACTCTTATTATGGAGTTCCTTTTTATTTATTTTTTGTTGATCCTCACCCGAGGATATTTTTCCCATTGATTTTTTTAGAGAGAGTGGAAAGGAGGGGGAGAAACACACAGAGAGAGAAACATCTATGTGAGTGAGACACATCAATTGGTTTCACTCTGCACGTGACCCAGAGCCAGGGATCAAGCCTGCAACTGAGGCATGTACCCTTGACCTGAATTGAACCCAGGACCCTTCAGTCCACGAAATTCCAACAATAGAAATGAAATAATCGAAGCATACATCTGTGTGATAAAATAATTTTTGTAAAAGCCAGAAAAGGATACAATTCTGGGCAGTGCATAGAGCAGGCCGAAAGTGCTAGGAAAATGCTTCACCCTCCCCAGGAGCAGTTCTCAGCTCCCCATGCCACAGGAATGGGTGGATGAAAACCCCAGCTCTCTTGCCTCTCGGGCTGGGAGAACTCTGACTGGTGTCTGGAGCTTCCACAAGCTCCCCAGCGGGATGGAGCTGCGGTTACCTGCCGGGTAACTCTCCTGATTGCAGGCCCTCCGTGGGCTGGCTTCCCTGCACTCCGGTGGTGTTTTTTCCTATCATCGCAAAAATAAGCGACTTGCACACGGTCTGCTTTGGGGAAAAAACCCTAACTAATCTCATATCTAAGATCCTAATGGTGACACTTGTAGCTTGAACACAGGACTCTGGGAAAATTAATGGAAGATCCCGTTTTAAGCATTGAAAGTGGGTGCTTGCACCAACAATCTGATATTATATGTCATCCACATGTGACCTAGGGGTCCTCATGCTGCAGGGACTGAGGTGAAGTGTCCTGCCCTGCTCCCATTCTCTTCTGCCAAGATCAACGGAGGCGGGGGGCAAGGGGGGACATATACATCTCTCCACAGTTCCAACCCCAAACTTGTATCTGCAAACACACCAAGATGCTCTGCAACAAAAAGGAAGTTATAGGGCCAACTAGCAAATTGTTCTTCCTACCACATCTAAAACTATAGGCAAATACTTAACAGGAGTCTTTCTGTTTTGAATGGGGAAAGTCTAGCCCAGGGGTGGGCAAACTTTTTGACTCGAGGGCCACAATGGGTTCTTAAACTGGACCGGAGGGCCGGAACAAAAGCATGGATGGAGTGTCTGTGTGAACTAATATAAATTCAAAGTAAACATCATTACATAAAAGGGTACGGTCTTTTTTTCCAATAGTTTTATTCATTTCAAACGGGCCATAGTTTGCCCACGGCTGGACTCTAGCTCTTCAACAGCACCCATTCAAAACCTCTTTCCAAGTTATGGTTAGATGAAAAGTGGGGCGATACGATATCACTCCTCGTCAGTCATGTGTTTGTCAACTTGGAATCGAGGACCTGGGAGGTAGTTTTATTTATTTATTTAAAAAATATTTTTATTGATTTCAGAGAGGAAGGGAGAGGGAGAGAGAGATAGAAACATCAACGATGAGGGAGAATCATTGATCATCTGCCTCCTACATGCCCCCCACTCGGGATCAAGCCCGCAACCCAGGCATGTGCCCTGACCCGGAATCGAACTATGACCTCCTGATTCAAAGGTTGACTGTGAAACACTAGGCCACATCGTCTGGGCGAGTTTGTTTTTTGTTGTTGTTTTTTTAATATGGCTTGTCTGTGGGAAGCAATTTCAATTTTACAGGACACATCTCCTCCCTTTTTTTTGGCATCACTTCCTCCTCTTGTTTAGGTTTTCAAGTCATGGCAGAGTGAAAAGCCTTGGCAACTGAATAACATCCTCTGCAATTATCCTGTGTCGAGTTTACTGGCTCTCCCCTACTTTAGTGGCTGATTTTGGGCAACTTACATAACTTCTTTGAGCCTCAGTTTTCTCATCTGTAAATGGGTTACTCACGTATGCTTTGCAGGATGACTGCACCTAACACAGCTCTGGCACAAAGAAGCCCAGCGGCCAATGTTAGGCACCTTTTCTATATAAAGAGGAGTATAAGGGATACCCTGCAATACATCGAGCTCAGCACCATCCAACTGAGATCTAATGTGAGTCGCAAATGTGAGCCCCAGTATAATTTTACATTTTCCGGAAGTCACACAAGAAAGGGTCAAGAGAACCAGCTGAAATTAATTTCAATAATATACGGGGTGGGCAAAAGGAGGTTTACAGGGGTCCGGGTTATGATGATTACAATAGCTTTTTTCACTCAACAAGAATAAACCGTGTTTTGTGTCGTCACAACTGCAAAGCTACTTTTGCCCACCCTCGGATTTGACTTAACCAGCATATCAAAATGTTATCATTTCAACATGTAATCAGTATAAACATTAGAACTGAGAGCGTTTGTGTTTTTTTTTCTTCATACTAAGACTTTGAAATCCAGCATGAATTTTATACTTGTAACACGTCTCAGTGGGGGCCCCGCACATTTCAAGTGCTCATAAGCCCCATGTGGCCGGTACAGTCTTAGCACTACGAATGGGATTGAATCTCTTTAAATTTCAAGATCTGGCCTTTTTCATTCTATTTTAGCACACATTTGAAATTGTGGAAGTGTTTGGCCCAGTCCTTCCCCCTCCCTGTTTTGTTTTATTAATCCTCACTGGAGGATATTTTTTTCCCCATTGATTTTAGAGAGAGTAGGAGATGGGGGAGGGGGAAGGGGGAGAGAGAAACATGACTTGAGAGAGCCGCATCAATTGGTTGCCTCCTGCATACGCTCCAACTCGGGCAGGGAACCTGCAACTCAGGTACATGCCCTTGACAGGAATCGAGCCTGCAACCCTTGGGTTTGTGGGCCAATGCTCTAACCACTTAGCAACACCGGACAGGGCAGTCCTGTTCCTTTAATATGACTAATTTATAGTTGTCTCATACATGAGATAGAACATGGGACTGATTATCCTAGAGCAGGAATCCCTAATCTCTTTGTGAGGAATGGCTATTTTTCTTTTCTTTTAAAAATCTTTATTATTGAAAGTATTACATCTGTCCCCTGTTTTCCTCCATTGACCCCTTCTAGCCCACCCCCGACCCAGGTCTTTACCACCCTATTGTCTGTGTCCCTGGGTTGTGCATATATGCACATAAGTTCTTTGGTTGATCACAAGTCTGCTCCTTTCAAAGTCACTGCCCTGCCATTGCCACTGTTTGCCAACTTATCTTTCTCTGACTGGCTTATTTTGCTTTTAGCATACTATGGCTGTTTTTCTTTTCCTTAAAACTTTCCCTTACCCTTTGAGACACCATGGAGGGACCTGAGGAGTATCATGCTAAGTGGGGCGGTGGGAAGGCTGTGCCTTGACTAACACCTTAGATGGATGATGGCTGTCCTAGACTTGTGTTTTCCAGAGAATAGGTGTCACCTTAGATGTCAGAGTCCACTGCAAATGATGGTTCATGCTCAGTTAGTTATGGGCACTAAGTAAATATTAATAGAATTGATAAGATCGTGTTTTGGATAAAAACAGAAAAGCAATAGACTCTGACAAGGCTCTGTGTAATTAACCTTCATCTTTTGGGGCAAAGGAGAACTGAAGAAGGCCATTCATGTTATCTATCCTTGGTTCATATTTTTGGAATTTGCTCCCACCTAGGGATTCCAAGGATTTCCTAAAGGTCAATCTAACCAGCGTATCACTCAAAGCACACTTTAGTGTTTCTTGTGTTGTTGGCATTTTGCTCAGTTTCCTTCCAGACTTTTTTCTATAAACTTTTTGTGATCTCTTCATAGCTAAGCTCAAATTTAATACACAATTTTGTATCTCATTTTTACCAACTTATAATGTTTGCATTTTCCATGTTCTCATATAGATTTCAAATTATATATGCATTTTTTGTTGATTTCTGAAAGGAAAGGAGAGTGAGAGAGAGAGATAGAAACATCAATAATGGAATCACTGATTGGCTGCCTCCTGCACATCCCAAACTGGGGATAAAGCGCACAACCCACGCATATGCCCTGAACAGGAATAGAACTGTGACCTCCTAATTCATAGGTCAATGCTCAACCATTGAGCCATGCTGACTGGGCTCATATAATATATGTTTAATGACAGTATAATGGTCCATTGAGTGCACGTGCCATGATTTATGTAACCATTCTCCATTTTTATTTCCCTTCTTCTGGATATTATAGGATATAATTTTTTTCCATAACTTAGTCACCGGAAACATTACCTTTCTTTATTTTTTAAAATAAAATTAAATCTGGGTTTGAATTCCCACATGCATAGCTGACAAAACACCCAATAGCAGCCACCATTGGGGGGCTTTTTCCTGTGTGTTATGTTCAGGGTATCTGGAGAATGCTTGGTATGAAAGTTAGACTATTTTTGACTCTAAGCCATGCATATCTACCCGAGCTGGCCTAAACCATGAAGGAGATGCACGGGCCTGTAACTGGAAGTTCAGAGGAGGTTTCTGGGTTGGTCTGATTCAGTTGCTTGACATTATTGAGGACCCAGTTTGTTCCTATTTCTACATTCAACTAACCCTGGTATTAGATGGTTGTCAATCGATGTACATTCTTCCTTGTGTGCATTCAGAGATGGGAAGAAATAGAAAGACAGAAAGGAGACAGAA
>NW_006295384.1:897638-904058 GCF_000327345.1 Myotis davidii | reverse complement strand
GAGGAGGACAATGAGGAGGAGGATGGAGAGGAGGAGGAGGACGGTTAGGAGGAAGAGAGAAAGGAGGAGGAGGAAGAGGAGGAGGAGGATGGGGAGGAGGAGAGAGATTATTCCAGAAGCTTCCTCTGAATAGCAAGCAGGTTTCTGTCACAGCCGCCCCCAGGAAATGTCTCCTCCTTTCCCATTGTCCTAAATTGGGTCATGAGCCCATCCCTGCACCAAGAGCCATAGCCAGGGGTCAGAATTAAGCCCATTAGTCTTTTGATTGAGACATATATCTTATTACTACAACTAACGTGGGCTATTTCCCCCCAAAGCACAAATGCACTGCATGGGGAAGTAAACACAGTTACCAATGGAAGAGGAATGCAAGATGACTAAAATGTCTCCTATACCTTCCAACTTCTGTTTTCAGTCCTAGCAACCAAAGCACCCAGCTGCACAAACACAGCTAATGAAATCCCCAAGGCACAGCAGTCTTAAGCCCACCCCCGAAGACCCGCCTCCGTTGTTTTGAAAATGGGGGAAGATCAGCTACCCCTTCCTTTGCCCCTCCAAGAGAAGCAAAAACAAATCCCAAATTTACTTTTTCAATTAATTATCCTGCTACACAATCTCTGTACTTAAATTTTTTTTCTGACCTCCTTTGGGGAGAAAGATTACTAAGACTGAAAACCCTCAATTACAAATGAAAGGACCAGTATGAATGGACTTCAAGAGGATCTGCACTATTAAAATATTTTGTCCAAAAAATCAAGAATCTGGGCACTTGGAAGAATAGAGCTACTGCTTCAAATCACACACATATTCGATTAAAGATAAATTTAGCTAAACTTTATTAAGTAGCCTTCACTTCTCTAGTTCACTCACCTACACACTCTCAAATCCTACTTTTAAAATTAAAAAATGGGCTGGTGAATGAATCTTGGACACAACGGAAATTACCTTCAATAGGTAAATGAATAAATAAACTATGGTATATCCAGACTAGAATGTATTATTCAGACCTGAAAAATAAATAAGCTCTCCAGCCACAAAAACACATGGAAGAGTCTTTGGTGCACATTGCAAAGTGAAAGAAGCCAAACTGAAAAGGCTATTTATTGTATCATTTCAACAATAGGATTTTTGGAAAAAGCAAAACTATGCAGGCAGTAGAAGATCAGTGACTGCCAGCGTTTGCGGGGAGAGATGTATAGACAGAGCACGAAGGACTTTTAGGGCAGCGAAACTATCCTATATGATACTATTATGGTGAATATACTATATCATAATACATTTTTCCAAACCCATATAATGTACAACACCAGGAGTGCATGTTAAGTATGGATTTTGGTTGCTAATGATATATCAATGTAGGTTCATTGATTTGTAACGAATGTACCACTCAGGTACAAGATGTTGATGGTGGGGAGTTTGTGTGCATGGGGGTGTGGGGGTATGCAAGAACTCCCTGTACTTTCAGCTCAATTTCGCTGTTATGTTGCTAATGATGTATCAATGTAGGTTCACTGATTGTAACGAATGTACCACTCAGGTACAAGATGTTGATGGTGGGGAGTTTGTGTGCATGGGGGTGTGGGGGTATGCAAGAACTCCCTGTACTTTCAGCTCAATTTCGCTGTGTACCTAAAATTCTTCTAAACAATTCAGTCTATTTTTAAAAAGTGCAGGCTGGTATTATGGTAGAATGGAGAATCGAGAGTCAGGAGACCAGGATTCAAACCCAGACTATCATTTACAAGCTGTGTAATCTTTAATTATTTTTTTTTAAATTTTATTATTTATTACAAAGGATATTACATATGTGTCCATTTTTTCCCCCCGCCCAAGACAGTCCCCTAGCCTCCCCCATCCCCCAGTGTCTTATGTCCATTGGTTATGCTTATATGCATGCACTTTTCTGTGTCTTAGGTGAGTTTACAGGTGAGTGAAACCTGTAAAATGAGGATAATGTTAATCTGTCAGATTTATTGTGAAGAGATAACATAGGTACTTTCACAGGGCATACAGTAGTTGCTCAAAAAATGTTGGTTGAGAGTGAAGACAGAGGAAAAGACAGGGAAATCAGGATTTCATCAAGTCAAGTGATGTTGGAAGCAATTTATAACAAGATCCACCAACTAGTGATGATGAGATAATCATCGGTTATTTTTTTCCCCTCCTATGCTCCACTCCAGTTTGGATTTGGGCTTTTGGTGTCATCAAATTATGAATTAATAAAGTTTCTATTATTGCTTGAATGACTCAGAATACTACCCTTGCCTTTGTTCTCCATTGAAAGCGGATGGGAAGGAGTGCGATTTGGGGTAGGTTTTGTTACTGTTGTTGGTTTTCTTTTTATTTATTTCTTTTTAATTTTTTTTTATTGATTTCAGAGAGGAAGGGGAAGGGAGAGGGAAATAGAAACATTAGTGATGAGAGAGAATCATTGATTGGCTGCCTCCTGCACGCCCCACACTGGGGATCGAGCCTGCAACCCGGGTTGACGCTCAACCACTGAGCCATACCAGCCGGGCAGTTGCTGATTGTCATTTATCTAATAAATATTTATTGTGAATCCAAATAAATAGTGACAGGTACTTAATGCTGAACACTGGAGATGAAGCAGTGAATAAGCCAGACTTGGGCTTAGTGGTCACAGAGCTTATGCCTAGTGCTGAAGATTGGCATTAATCGAATTATGCCAGAGTGTTTTGAGGGTTACAGTAGGAAGTACAGAGAACCAGGAAACCATGTAGCAAGGGGGAACAAATCACCTTTATGGTCAGGGAAGGCCTCCCTTGATGTCAAAATGCTGAGTATGCGGAGGTCCGAGGAATTAACTAGAAGGAATAGGGGGCTGGATTAGAATGCAGAGGGCAGGACAGCGGCTCTCACTCTTGAGTATGCATCAGAGTGAGTTAAGTATTACTACATAATAAATCAGCCAACAACAAACATTCAGTCAACAAACTGAGAGTTTTTGTGGGTCAGGAGTCCAGGAGCCACTTAGCTGAGTGCTTGTGGCTCGGACTCTCTCAGGAGGTTATAGTTGAGGTGCAGGACAGGGGAGGGATCAGCTTCTAAAGTAGCGGTTCTCAACCTGTGGGTCGCGACCCCTTTGGCGGTCGAACGATCCTTTCACAGGGGTCGCCTAAGACCATCCTGCATATCAGATATTTACATTACGATTCATAACAGTAGCAACATGACGGTTAGGAAGTAGCAACGAAAATAATTGTATGGTTGGGTCACAACATGAGGAACTGTATTTAAAGGGCCAGAAGGTTGAGAACCACTGTTCTAAAGGGACCTGCTTCCAAGCTCAATCTTTTTTTTTTTTTTTAAATTCAAAAGCACTTGTGAGCATTTAATGAACTTCCCTCCCTGATAGCTTCAAGCTACCAGGACACAGGCCCTGCCAGCACCCTTAATGTTCTCCTCAGCTCTTCTGCTGGAGAACTTGGCCTTCACCATGACATGCTGCTTTGGGAGGCTTCCCTTCCCCAGAACTTGGTAGTAGCCCGACCGCACCATGTCAGTGACAGGAGCAGCTCCAGTCTTGTTTTTGGCAGCATTTACCCGTGTCTGCTCACCGACCAAGGTCCACAGTTTATCAAGGTTGACAGTTGGACAGAAGCTCTGGTTCCTCTTTAAGGGGTAATGCTTCACACCAGCTTTCCCAAAGGAACCCGGGTGATATTTGTCGAAGTTGAACCTGTGATAACGCAAGCCACCAGCATTACCTCAGCCTCCCTGGTGCTTCCTGTGCTTGTGATGCAGCCATGGTTGTGGCTCACGTGGTCCCAGAGTTTCTGGGTCTTTCTCAGTCTGGATGGCATATGGGTGGCTGAGATGCAAGAGCCCAAGCTCACTCTTGTGGGCCTCTCCCCAGGCTGCTTTGCAACATGCCACGTGGCTTCTGAGACAGAGAGAAAAAGAGAGAATATGAACCTCAAGATGGAAGCCACAGTCTTTTTTAAAATTCACTTTATTTTTTAAAATATATTTTTATTGATTTCAGAGAGGAAGGGAGAGGGAGAGATAGAAACATCAATGATGAGAGAATCATTGATTGGCTGCCTCCTGCACACCCCCTACTGGGGATCGAGCCCCCAACCAGGGCATGTGCCCTTGACTGGAATCAGTCCACAGGCCGATGCTCTATCCATTGAGCAAACCGGCTAAGGCTGTTCACTTTATTATTATTAGTTTTGTAACGTGTCCTTTAAATGCTCAGTAGTTATTCTATGGTTATAACATATTTTTATTGCTATCATATTTCCATTATATTACCTGAATATATTTTATTTTATATTTTGTCATCAAAAGGTACTGATTTTTCCCAGTTTTATTGAGATTTAATTGACATATACCATTGTATAAGTTTAAGGTGTACAACATGATGATTTCATATATGTATATATTGTGAAATGATTACTGCAATAAATTTAGTTAACATCCATCAACTCATATAGTTACAAATATTTTTCCCTTGTGATAAGAACTTTTAAGAGCCGCTTGCTTAGCAACTTTCAAACCTTCCAGTTATAAGATAAAGAAGTTCTGGGGATGGAATGTACAACATGATAACTATAACCAATAATACCATATTGTATAATTGACTTTATTTTTTAGAATAGTTTCAGATTTATAGCAAAATTAAGAAGATAGTACAGAAGTTCCCATTCTTGCATTAGCCTGGTACACTTGTTACAATTATTCAGGAACAAATGTTGATACATTATTAAACAAATTTGGTCCCAAGTCCACCCTTTACTCAGAATTTCTTAGTTTTTACAGAATGTCCTTATACATGTTCCAGAATCCCATCCAGAATAGCACCTTATATTTCGCCACCATGTCTCCTTAGGCTTCTCTTGGTCGTGATATTTTCCTTGTTTTTAATGACCTTGATGGTTTTGAGGAATTACTGGTCAGGTATTTTATAGGGCTGTAGTTGTTTTATAAGCTACTCTTTGAAGTGAGGTCTCATCACTCTAGCTATCCTCTGTTAGTGAGAAGCATGTACTACTAAATCTCTTGAGGGGAAGAATATAACAGAATTTGTGGCTATATCTTTAAAACCCCCATAGCTTGCCAGACCCCACCCCAGAGTTCCTGATTCAGTAGGTCTGAGGTTGGGGCCAAGAGTTTGCTTTCTAATCAGTTCCCAGGTGACACTCCTGCTGCTGGTCCAGGGATCTTGCTTTGAAAGCTACTGGAAGTGGGGCCTCTGGGCAAGACCTTGGTGTGTGCAGGAATAAAAAAAAGTTCATCAAGATCTATTTATTTCTCTCAAGACCTTTCTCTTACAACTACAACTCTCACTGAAATCAACCCACTGAGTTAGCTTCTGGATATTGCAGATTTACACAAAACTATTAGCTAAAAATATGTGTTGCTGTATAAAACAGGCACAACAATATCTTGTGTTTATATTAGATATGATTTATTTCATTTGATTGTCACAAATGCCAGGGAGAGAAATCAGGTATCTTCATCTGATATACGAGGTAACTGGGACAGCAAAAGTCTAAGTGACTTGCTTAAGGTCTCACAGCTAGTTAATGATAGAACCAAGCTTGGGACTGGGTCATCTGAGCACAATTTGTATTATAATTATTCCCAACTTCTAAGATTTTCCACCTTTTGAGCAATCAATAAAACGACCCACATGACAGTTTAGGTAATCAAATCAACAGAATACATAGATTTAAAGTAGCATTTTGTGTAGTGGAAAAGGAAGGAGTGAAACAAGTGATTTTGAAGCTCAGAAACCAGCAGCATTTGCAGTTTAAGTTGGAAAAACCTTCCTCTTTACCAATGTTCAAATTCTTCCTGCTCACTGACTCCCACAATAGCCAATAAGTACACGCTGCCTCCAGATAGCATCTGAAAAAGTCACTGGAGGAACCACAGGCCACAGGGTCTTCTTGCCTGCCCACATGCACCAACAGGATTGCTTAGCTCTGCCAGCAAAGCTCCTGGCTCAGTGGTTGAGTGTTGACCTGTGAACCAGGAGGTCACAGTTTGATTCCCAGTCAGGGCACATATCCGGGTCGCAAGCTAGAACCCCAGTATGGGGCAGGCAGGAGGCAGCCGATCTGTGATTTTCTCTCATCATTGATGTTGCTATCTCTATCTCCCTCTCCCTTCCTCACTGAAATCAATAACAACATATTTAATTAAAATAAATAAATAAAAATTCTCTGCTGAGTCACCCTTTGGGAAGCATTCCTTGGGACACAAATATCTTTACATTGTTCATCTATTCAGAGATGAACATCTATGTACTTCTCCAAATTTCCTTCTCAACAATTTTTCAATTATGTTCCTTCTAAACCCTTGACCACCCAGCAAAATAACGTGATCCTTAATTTAGAATACTAGTACAATTGCACATCTGGCTATTTCTTCTTCCAAGCAAAGTGACAA
>NW_006295384.1:897028-897353 GCF_000327345.1 Myotis davidii | reverse complement strand
CTCGAGGGGGGGCACGAAACAATGAGTCAGTGACATTTCAGCAAATCCTGACCAATAGTGAGGGGCGGGAACGAAGCAGAACCGGCGAGTTTACATTTGAATCTGACCAAAGGTGGTGGTGGTAATGGAGAGCACGAAACAGCCACTGTAGTTAAGTGGCAAACAGAACCTGAGAATCAAAGTGTGGAGATGTAAGGAACGCTTGGAAGCCTAACAGCCAGCCTCCAGGGAAGGCCTCCGGAAGAGGCCAGGAGCGGCGTGTAGGATCAGATTCCCGACGTGGGCCCAGGCCTTCTTCCAATCCTCCTCCACCTCCGCCACCTTT
>NW_006295384.1:892155-893481 GCF_000327345.1 Myotis davidii | reverse complement strand
GGGAGAGAGAGAGAAGCGGAGTGTGAGAGAGAAACATCGATTGGACTGCCTCCTTCTCTCCCCCTACTGGGGATTGTGTTCAAAACCCGAGCTTGTGCTTTGACTGGGAATCGAATCAGCAATCTTTCGGTGCATAGGAAGATGCCCACCAACTGAGCCATGCCAACCAGGGCTATTGTTCATCTTTTTTAAAAAAGCACCACCTGGCTGACTTGGCAGAGTGGTTGAGTGTTGACCTGTGAACCAGGAGGTCACAGTTTGATTCCCAGTCAGGGCACATATCCGGGTCGTAGGCTGGATCCCCAGTGTGGGGCCTGCAGGAGGCGGCCAATCAATGATTCTCTCTCATCATTGATGTTTCTCTCTCTCTCCCTTTCCCTCCCTCTCTAAAATAAATAAAAATATATTTAAAAAATAAAGAGGTTGTTAGTATGTCTCTTTCAGACTTTGGTTTGAATGGAAAAGACCTGGTAGTCCATATATCATACCACCACCAAGATGACTTGAAAATCTAGAAGTGGAGAAGACCATTGGATGTCTTTGAGTGTATGGATTAGTGTTCTTTAAGTTCAGAGTAGAGACGCAATAGGATTGAATGCATAAATACCAATTGGAGGCACAAAAGCTAAGTAGCTACACACCAATAATTTTGTTCAGTGAGAAAAACAGTCTAATTAGACCAAAGGAGGGGTTTCTAACTACATTTTTACCATTCCTTAGAGAACATCCTGCCTTTCATTTTAATTGATGTTGACACGTTGCCAAAAATAAAATAAGGCTTGGTGGAAATGGTTAAAGCAAGCAGTACTTTCATATGTTCACATTAGGAAATAATGATTTCATATACGGAACTCTGAGTTCAAGTTCACTCTTATGTAGACAAAGAATACCCAATTCAGAGTGTAAGCATACACTTCTGTCCCAAAGTAGTGGTGCTGCTGGTGGGGAAGCAAGAAACTGTCATATGGTGGTGGCGGTGATGAGGGTGTATGAAAGGTAGTGCCAATGACCTTAAATTGGATCTTTTCAACCCTAGTGGAGGTGGGGGCATGAAGCAGAGAGTCAGTGACCTTATAATTAATCCTGCCCAAATGGTATTAGAGTGAGTGCACAGGGGGCAGAGGGGGGAGGCACAAAACAAAGTGCCAGTGACCCAAAATTTGATACCATCCAATGGTGGTGGTGGTGACAGTGACTTTATTAACTTGTCTAAAAGTGTTGGCCCCATGGGAGGGTCGGGGGGAGATGGTTGGGGAGCAGGAGCCACGGGCCACGAAGCAGAGCCAATGACCTAACAATCCTGTCCAAAGGTGTTCGAAAGAGTTG
>NW_006295384.1:886223-891581 GCF_000327345.1 Myotis davidii | reverse complement strand
TGAAGCAGCCGGTGCCCAAGCAGATTGAGCGCTACTCTCGCTTCTCCCCGTCGCCGCTCTCCATCAAGCAGTTCCTGGACTTCGGTAAGTGCGGGGTCTCGAGCTCCCAGGGTCGCCACGGTCCGGGCGCGGGGCCACTGTCTTCCGGGCCCTATGTCGCCGCAGGTCTTCGCAGTCTAATAAGTCGTGGGAACCGCGGGCGGGCTCCGGGATGCCCGGGGGCTCTCCCAGGGGCTCGGATTTCGGGGCGCGCAGGGACAAGGCCTGGTACACCGGTCGGGGGCCTACCAGTAGACACAGAACCTCGTCCCGGGCGGAACTCCCTCCCCCCAAACCTGCATGTTTAGCTTCAGATCTACTTGACACAGATCTCCCTGCCCTTAAAACTTCCCAGCGGAATGTGGGTGGCTTTTTAAGTTTTTATTTAAGATTTATT
Organism: Myotis davidii; assembly: GCF_000327345.1. Lineage (NCBI taxonomy): Eukaryota > Metazoa > Chordata > Mammalia > Chiroptera > Vespertilionidae > Myotis > Myotis davidii. Next base: position 891,145 of record NW_006295384.1, on the reverse strand, counting down.
TTTATTTTAATTATTTTGGTTGGGTAAGAGCTGTTTAGAAACACCTTGAGGTCGTATAAATTATGCAATGACATTTTGTTCCTTTCCTGCTGTAAGACAGTGTTCGCGCGTGGCTGGAGCAGCAGGATTCGAACTGTTGTCTTCTTAGTGTCCTGTTAAACAGAGGCCTGGGCTGCACACGCCTTAGATGCTGGGGAAGAGGGGACGGTTGGGCGCCTATTGTCCGAGCAGGGTCCGATACAACCCAGGCACCTTTGGTTGCGCCTCAACTTTTGTGTGCTACCCTTCTCCCTGTCGGTTGGGCTGGTGGGCAGTTTTCAGGGGTTGCGGTCGGTTGGGCTGGTGGGCAGTTTTCAGGTGGGAGCCCAGAGGACCCGGTCCCCACCCTGCCTGAGGCCTAGCTGAGGTGGGAATAGATTCCACCACCTTATGCTAATTGGATCGTGTTTCCCCGGAGTGGTGCCCTTTCAGCCGCTGAGCAAATACTCCTAATTGCTGAATGCGAGGGGGCTGGTTGTGAAACACCTGAAAGTAAACCCAAAGTACTAACTCAGGTATCAGAATGGAACTCGGCAGCCTGGAAGGAAAATAAAATGGAGCAGCAAAGATGTTCTAAGCTCCCAAGGGAAAAGAACCCATTATTCACATTTGTTCATTTCATAAATTTTATGTAAACGTCAAGGGATGATGTCAGGTGGACATAAAAACTAAAGTGTGGAGTAGGTAGAATACTCTGGGAAGACCCAATGTACAAAATGGGATGTCCATGCTCAAGTTGGAATAGGAAGAGAGGAATAGGGTAAAGTTGCAATAATAATTCAGTTTTAAGAAACCAATTTGCCAGAGAATGATGAGGAAAATTGAAATTCATTGAGGTGTTGACTGTTGGATCTTAAACTTCACTCCCCAAAGCTTTCCAGTAGTTTTACTCTACCATATCTGGCCACTTGTGAGAATTTTAGAGGTTTGAGACAACTTCTGACTTCAGAGTTTAGAAAGAAAATGTCACTATTGCTAGAAACAGCATGTTTGCCATCTTTTAATTTATGGTTTAGAGAAGATTCTGAAGGTGTCAGCCTCTTATTAGGGTAAACTGAACCAGGCTAATCCACAATAAAGAACAAAAGAAACCTCAAAACTCCCAGTTCCTCCTTCCCCCCTCAAAGTTGAAGCGATAGCTCTAATAGCTTGGTGAAATTTCACTTGATTTATTTCTATAGCAGCTAGTATCTACCCATGTTAATAGGTGTCTTGGCAAGGATGGTATTTGAGAAGAAAAACCACAGTAGGGGGTAGTGCTATTGTGGAAAACCTATGGGACCAGTATCTGGAAATAAATGTTCTAATTCTTGCTCTGCCACTGGCTCAAGAGTGTGGCCTTGACTAAGTGACTGAGCCTCACTGGGGTTCATTTTCCTCGTGAATAAAATGTGTGGATTATACCAGGTAATCTCTAAAACACAGCTCCAAAACACTGTGGTTGTAATTTCAAAGGAAAAGTGATGAGCTGTTGAAAAGAAAATTACCTAATCTTTTGATGGACATTTCACATAAAGGCCTCTGACCTGTCTTGGGAGGGGTGGAGGGATACACTAATCTAGGATACTGGAAGAAGCCTAGTAATTGAAGTCTTTTCCTTATAAGGAATTTTACAGAAGAGCTATACAGAATTGTACAGTAGTGGAATTTCTTAGAAACTAAAGCTTGTTTGTAATACCCAGAGATGAATTGGGTGGCAGACAGCCTACCTTTGATGATAACAACTAGAAGAGCGTTGCCATAGAAAGACCATCTCAAAGAATACCTTCTTAGTTCTTTTAGCTCCTGAAAGAAGCTAGAAAGGTCATAAAGCTAGTTCCATTTTGGCAAGTGATATGGGAGCTTTAGAGTTTAGAATGGGTGTGGGGGTATTTTTAAGGTGAGGAGGGAGAAATAGAGGCTTTCTGCCTGTGTATGATTACAGAAGACTGCGGGAGGGAGGGCACCTCAAATGCTTCAAAAACTAGGAGGGGAGGGGCAAATGAGTCAGTCAGGTAGGGGCAAACTCCCAGGTGTATGCTGGCTCCAGAGGGGCAGCTGATTGGCGCCAGTTCAATATATAGAAGAAGGAAGAGGATTTCAGAGAGGAAGGAAGAGGGAGAGAGAGATAGAAACATCAATGATGAGAAACATCAATGATGAGAGAGAATCATGTATCGGCTGCCTGCACACTCGGGGAAGGATAGGGAGAGAGAGAGAAACATGACTGATGAGAGAGAATCATGTATCGGCTGCCTCCTGCACACTCCCACTGGGGACCCAGCCCGCAACTTGGGCATGTGCCCTGACCAGGAATCGAACCATGACCTCCTGGGTCATAGGTCGATGCTCAACCACTGAGTCATGCCGTTCGGGCAGTTCAATGTATTTTTTTAAAAACTTACGGCTCCAATGAAATAGACGCATGGGCCATGTTGACCCACACGCTGCCACTTTGTGAACTTTATGACTTTCTCCCTGGCTACTTTACAGACAGTACATAAATGTTTGACTAGAGTAACTGGACAGGGGCCAGAGAAAGGACATACACAGAATGTTATGCTTCAGTATTTGTTAGATATCCACTGAGCCAAACCGGTTTCGGCAACAAGTACATTCTTGCTTCAATGGCCACTGGAACAGCTTTATTATACCAATTCCTTGTTTAAGAGTGAAGACTAGAACTGGTTGTTACTTCAGAAGCAGAGCTTCTTTATTTCTTCATTAAATTTATTGGGGTGACATTGGTTGAAACCTATATGATCTTATTAAGCAGTGCTTTTATTTTAAAGGGGTATTTATCAGCCTCAGCACTCTTGACATTTTGGGACAGGTCACTGTTCTGGGGGTGATGTCCTGCGCATTTACTAAAGCAGCATCCCTGGCCTCTACCCACTTGATGCCAGGAACAACCCCAACCCCCGAGGTGTGACAACCAGACAGGTCTCCTGAGAGTGTCATGTCCCCTGGGGGAGCAATATCATCCTCTGTTGAGGACCACCACTGTGAAGTATTTAGATCAGTGGTCTGCATACCTGGGTCCCATCACCTCAACTTCTAATATAAATGGTCTGGGGTAGGGTGCAGGGTATTGGCATTTTTAGAAGATCCCCGGGTTCTAAAGCATAACCAGAGTTGAAAACCACTAATTAGATGATCTGGATCTACAGTGCTGTCTCCCTATCATCTGTGTGCCTTTTTTCCTCTATGCCCTTTTTTTTCTTTATTTTTTGAAATAGAGAGGAAGGGAGAGGGAGAGAGAGAGAGAAACCTCAATGATGAGAGAGAATCACTGATGGGCTGCCTCCTGCAGGCCCCACACTGGGGCTCAAGCCCACAACCTGGGCATATACCCTGACCAGGAATCAAACCATGACCTCCTAGTTCATAGGTTGACACCAACCATTGAGCCACACTAGCTGGGCTCTTTGCCCTTTACAATGACAAAGTTTCTTGAACTCAACCTTTACTTGAAATATGTCCTTCCACTCTGCAAAGTGTAGGAAGAATAGCAAGTGGTCTAAATGGGATCAAGAGTTTATAATGGCAATAGTGCCTTCTAAAGGATGGGATTTTAAAAAATGACATTTTCTTTGTGGTCTGAGATTATAGTCACATGGTTCCAAATTCAAAAGGTGCAAAAGGACATAGAGAAGTCAGTTTTCCACTTTTGGCCGCTAGCCTCCCTGTTTGTGCGCCAACAGCAGCTTATACTTTTTTCTGTAACTTGCTTTTTAAACTGAATACCGTAGAGAGCTTTCCATAGCTGTATCAGCAGATCTTTCTTCTTTTTTATGGCTTTGGAGAATTTATTTATATGAGTGTGCTGTATAATTCACTAGTCAACTCCCTGTCGATGGCTAGTAGGTTGTTTTGAATCTTTGCTATGACAACCAGTGCTATATGAATTATGGTCAGCATTTCGTGCATGGATGAGTGTGTATATATAGGACACATTCCTAAACATGGGATTACTACATCAAAGGGCCTGTGCAACTTGAAATTTTGATAAACATTGTCAACCTGCCTTCCTTAGAAGTTGTCTGTTTTATCTTCACTAGAAGTTTGAGAGGTCCTGTTTTCCTACACATTCACCACCTTGTCAAACTTTGGGTAAGTGGAAAATGGTGTCTAGATAGCATTTTAGCTTAGCTTTTTATTATGGAGAATCTTAAACACATGCAGAAGTAGAGAGAGAATCGTATGAAGCATTCCTGGGTTCATTATATTGCTATCCAGGTGCTGTTTTTCTATCGATGTTGTGTGTATGAGCAATCTGTTAGATTTTCTTATCAATGTCATGCTAGTTTCAGAAAAAAATAATTTTTTTCTATATTCAGACCAATTTATCTTTCTAATGATCTGTTCTTTAAAGATTTGTTAGAATCCCCCCTGAAACCTTTTAAACCTAGTTGTTTTGGGGTCTATTGTTTTTTGACAACTTTTGGGATTGTATCTGTATAGATTTTTTTTTTCTTCTAGAGTCTATTTTGATCATTTTGATGTATTTCTCTAGAAAATTATCCTGGTCATTGGGATGCAAAGTCAGTTTTCATTGCTGAGATAGTAGTCTCATATTAGTCTTAATTTTCTCTCTGGCTCTTTCCCCTTTATTTTATATTTGTTCTCTCCTCTCCTTTCTAGATTAGATTAGATGGTGGCTTATGTGATTGGATTCATTGATTAGTCTTATGACGTTTGTTTCTAGTTCATTAATGTCTACTGTGACTTTCCCTTCTGCTCTGTTGTTTAGCTACAGTTTTATGGCCCTAATTTTCTTTATACTTAGTTCTGTGGCATTGTGAACGGAGAATGTTATCTGAATCATTATTTAATTTATTGACATTTATTTTGTAGCCCAATATTTGGTTATTTCTTGTGAATGTTCTTTTTTATCTTTTTTT
>NW_006295384.1:883984-886070 GCF_000327345.1 Myotis davidii | reverse complement strand
AGTTCCTGAAACCAGAAACACCAATCAGAAAGGATATATGCATCCCTATGTTCATAGCAGCACAATTTACTATAGCTAAGACTTGGAAACAGCCTAAGTGCCCATCAGCAGATGAATGGATTAGAAAACTGTGGTACATCTACACAATGGAATACTACACTGCTGGGAATGTTCTTTGAGTGATGCTTTCTTCACAGGTTACGGAGAAGAGAGCATAACCCAAATCTACCATATTAATTATGTTGTTAAACTTTTCTCTACTTTCACTTTTATTTATTTTTTTGGTTAATCATCACCCGAGGATATTTTTCCCCCATTGATTTTTAGAGAGTGGAAGGGAGGGTCTGGCGGGGTGGAGAGAGACACATCGATCGGTTGCCTCCTGCACATGCCCTGACCCAGGCCAGGATTGGGCCTGCAACCCAGGTACATGCTCCTGACTGGGAACTGAACCCAGACCCCTTCATCTGCAGGCCAACACACTAACCACTGAGCCAAAACAGCCAGGGCTCTACTTTTAATTTTGTTAATCTACTTGATCTGTTATGGCCCAAGAGAAGTTCAAGTTTCCTAATAACATGATTTTATTTCTTCATAAATTGCCTATGGTTTTTGCTTTATGCTTGTTAATGTGATGTTTGCTGCTTAGATATTGTTAACTGTTATGTCCTCGTTGTGAGATGTACCATTTAGCAATAGAGTGCTCTCCTTTACTAGTTTAATGCTTCTTGGTTGACATTGGGATCTAGATCCCTATTTTCCTCTTGTTTATATTTCCTGGTAGGGCATTGCCATACTTTTTTCCCCCCAGAATTACTTTGTTTGTAATATTGCCTTGAAATACAGTATAAAGTTAGGTTTTGCTTTGTGCATTAAATTTTTTCTTTTGCCCTAGCTGGTTTGGCTCAGTGGGCAGAGTGTCGGCCTGCAGGCTGAAGGATGCTGGGTTCGATTCTTATCCAGGGCACATGCCTGGATTGTGGGCTTGATCTCCAGTAGGGGCCGTGCAGGAGGCAGCCGACCAATGAGTCTCCTCATCATTGATGTTTCTCTCTCTCCCTCTCCCTTCCTTTCTTAAATCAATAAAACTATATTAAAAAAAAACTTTTTCTTTTATGTGATTAAGTTTAACCAATTTATATTTATTGATATGACAGATCTGTCATCTGCTATGATAAACATTTATACTTTTTGTTTCCTTTCTGTTTTTAATGCCTTAATTTTCTACTAAATATATCTTATTTATTTCTTTAGCCTTCTTTGTCTAGTATGGCCAGCACTAGCCACTTGAACCTATTGAGCTCTTGAAATGTGGCTAGTGTGGCTGAAAAACTGAATTGATTTAATTGCAACTTAAATTTAAAACTGATACTTGATTCAGTTAATTGGAAAACTTTTAAGTGTATTTGGAACAATTTGGATATGTGAATCGATCTTAACTATAAATTTGATGACATCTAATTATAGGTCAGTTGTTTCTGATAGGAATTTAGCTTTGAATTGAGATTTTAAGTATAAGATACACACTGGGTTTCATGGACTTAATATAAAAATAGTAAAATATCTCAATATATTTTTGTATTGATTCCATGTTGAAATGATAATCTTTTGGAGAGGTTGGGTTAAATAAAATGTCAAAAATGTCACCTGTTTCTTTTTATGTTAATGTGCTGCGAGGAAGTTTAAAATTACATATGTGGCTGACATTATATTTCTATTGGACAGTGCAGCTTCAGACATATGTATTAATTTTTACTAGAAGTAAGAGGGACATAACATTTTTTAATGGTCAGAATAAACATTTATTGATTTTATTTCTCAATATAACTTTTCCTCTTTTTTCTTGAAACCTGTTACTCTCAGAATTTGGGGACCAATTTATTGTTTTGGGCAGTTAATGTTATGGTAGTTCTTTGTTATATTTGCAAAAGTTTGAGGTCTTTCTGTTAAGTAGTTGTTATGAATTGAAAGTTCTCTTAGTGATCAGTGTCTTCCCTTCTTTCCCCAGCTGCTCTCTCTGGAGACTGCTTGAACCTTTCCCTTCTCTCTCTCCTTCCCCTGCACACCCCACCCCCCCCCCGCGCCA
>NW_006295384.1:873623-883947 GCF_000327345.1 Myotis davidii | reverse complement strand
GTTACCTTGGTCTTTTTCCTAAGCTCTAAGGGCCTTTCTTTTGCCTCTCTTAACTTTTTTCCTGAGCCCATGCAGTCCAGCTGGCTCACCTTTTCTACTTGTGTGACTTTCTAAAGAAACTTTCTCTTATAATTGGAGTCTTGACTCTGAATCCTCTCTTAGAACTCAAATACCAAGGTTGCTGGACTGAGGTCTCACCTCTGGTGTTGTTTCACCGCTAACAGTTTGAGCCACTATAGATCCTACTGTCAAGGCCAGACACTGGATCCTTTTAATTGGAAAACTTCTAAATTAAAAGAAGTTTTTTTCTTAGTTGTCTCTTCGTTATAATAGCTAGTCATTAAGATTCCCTTAATAAGATGAAGCAACAGAAATTAAAACAAAAATCCAAATCTACTCAGACTCTTTCCTGTTGCCTTTAGACATTTGCAGATATTGTAAAAATCAGGACATTGGAAGTACAATTGTCCTGCACTTAAGAAGAAAAATGCAAGGAAAAGAACAAAATCTTATTTAAAGACAATCTAACATTTTATGTCCTAAAAACTCTGCTTGTTAACTGTCAGGTTGGAAGCTCCAGAATATTCCCAGACACAAGTGTGGGCTAAACTATTACAGCTAGGTCCTACCAAACTGCTTCGATCCCTCAAGGAAATTATAATCTAATGTTACAATGGCTATTACGAGGAATGTTCCAATTAGGAAAAAATGGAATACATATAACAGACATTAAAAAAGGAAAAATAAATGTAAAAAATAAATGTTTCACAAGTTCTCTTACTGATCTAAGAAAAGGAGAACTTGGACTGTTACGACAAATTGAACTAGAACCTTCAGAATCTTGAATGAGTTCATAGGAAATGATTCACATTTTCATTGGGACGTGCTTTATATCATTCATTTTCACCCTGTCCATTTCTGGTTCCTTGATTAATCACTTTTATCCCTCCCTGCAGAGTTAACTTCATATTTGTTTTATTTTCCAGCTCCTTTGCACTTAGTCTTTTGCATTGCTGCACTCTTTGTATGAAAGGCATTTGCACCTGGCTTCTGTTATTTCATTTTATTCTAAACTATTTCTTTGCAGAGGGTAGAACTTCCCCTTCCTTGTGACCTCTCACAGCCTCCTCAGATGTTTTGCTCTCTGCAGAGAGTGGGCGCTCCATAAATGGCGAGTACTGACTCCATATAAAGGTTATTAAACCATGCCACTTTAACTGAGGCAGTTGTTATATAAGGTTAAACTTCTATAATGTCCCCACGTTTAAATATGGCATCTCCCAAATGAAACCACCAGAAAGCAGGTTGTCTGACAACGCAGCCTTCTCTTCACAGAAAAAATTTCTACCAGAATCACACTGGTTCTGTGAACCTCTGAGCCTTTAGCGATTAGAAGGTAGCAGCCATTTTCCCACGTTTTACTATTTTTAGGTTTAAGGGCCCAGTCACCTCTGTTTTCCTTGAGAAAGTATTTTAAGATTCTGATACCCACTGAGAAGTTGACTTTAGTTCCAAATGATTGCTCTTCAAAAAGTCTTGGGTTTTTAAGTTGTTATGCTCCTTAAAGCCAGGGGAGAACAGGAATTTTGTTTCTGGAGAAGATAAGTATTTTTTCTTTAATTGTGGGAGGAAAAGGGAAAAACAATCACTTTCTGTTTCTGGGTGTTTGTATTTTGTACCTTTACGTAAATGCACAAGACACACCTTTCCTGTAAGCAGTAGGGTTTTTCTTCTGTGAGGAGTTGCCAAGAATTAGACTGACCTGTTGGGAGACAAGCCAGCTACTCAGAATTAAAGGGGAAGATAACAATTTCATTTAGCTTCATGCATGTTGCCCAGCCTTTCAGCTGAAAAAAAGAATTGGCCTTTTGGGTCTTATTGATTTGGTAGGGCTGGATTTCAACATAACCTGGTTTTATCAGACTCTGGGTAGTAAATGTGTAGCTCTGGTTTCATTCCACATCTTTGCCCTTTTGTGTACTTTTGAAGGGGAGACGTGAACACACTTAAACTGACGGAGTGTTGACTGAATGGTTTCTTCCCATTAAAAATTGGGAAATTGACCACACTGTTAGCAAGATTTGGAAAATTTTGGTTTTGTAGAATCAGAAAATACCACCACTTTTCCTTTTTTTTTTAAGTCCTCACCCAAGGATATGTTTTTATTAATTTTAGAAAGAGGGAGGGAGAGAGAGAAACATCAATGTGTGAGACATACATCCATCGGCTACTTCCTGGTCATGCCCCAACCCGGGGATTGAACACAAAACCCTAGGTATGTGCCTTTGATGGGGAATCGAACCCGCAACCTTTTTTTTCTTTTTGGTGTATGAGACAATGCTCCAACCAAACAGACCCAGCCAGGGTTCCACTTTTCCTTTAAAAAAATACTGGTCCTGGCCAGGTAGCGCAGTTGGTACAGCAGTTCTCAACCTGTGGGTTGCGACCATTGGAAAACACATAGCATATCAGATATTTACATTACGATTCATAACAGTAGCAAAATTACAGTTATGAAGTCACAACGAAAATAATTTTATGGTTGGCAGTCACCACAACATGAGGACCTGTATTAAAGGGTCACGGCAATAGGAAGGTTGAGAACCACTGGTTTAGAGCATCGTCCCAATATGCCAAGGTTTGCAGGTTCGATTCCAGATCAGGGCACATAAAAGAATCAACCAAAGAATGCAACAAATCAGTCTCTCTCTCAAATCAATAAATAAAAGTTAAAAAATAGTATATGTGCATTCAGTTGTTTTACTTCCCTGATAATCTGGCTTCAGAGTTGGGCAAATCCTCTTGTTTTCAGAATACTGCACTCTAAGAGAGGTTATGGGACAATAGCCTGAGGGCCAGGCACCTGTTGTTTTTTATTTTTTTATTTTTATTTTTTTTCCTCATTCTTTTTTAAAAAATATATTTTATTGATTTTTTTACAGAGAGGAAGGGAGAGAGATAGAGAGCTAGAAACATCGATGAGAGAGAAACATCGATCAGCTGCCTCCTGCACATCCCCCACTGGGGATGTGCCCGCAACCCAGGTACACGCCCCCGACCAGAATTGAACCCGGGACCTTTTAGTCCGCAGGCCGACGCTCTATCCACTGAGCCAAGCCGGTCTCGGCCTGTTGTTTTTTATTGATAGACTATTTTTAAGAGCAGGTTTAGGTTCACAGTAACATTTGGCAGAAAGTACAGGGGGTTTTCAGGTAACTCCCCTCCCCAGATATCAACATCCTTCACCAGTGTGGGACAGTTGTTTCAATTGATGAAGCCACATTGATATATCATTACCTCCCAAAGTCCATATTTTACTTTAGGGTTCCTTCTTTGGTACACTCTATGGATTTTGAAAACATCTGGTTTTATAAAGTTTTATTGGAACACCCAGTCATTCCTATTTGTTACATATTGTCTGTTGCTTCTTTCCCTCCCCAACAGCAGTTGAGTAGTTGTCACAGAGATGGTTTAGCCCACAAAGCCAAAAAAGTTGACCATCTGGCCCTTTACAGAAAGTTTGTGACCTCTAAACTAAGTTAATTCAGTTCCCTGTTAAAGAAGCTTGAAGTGATTGCTTTTCATTTGCACTTAAATTATAAAGCTCCTTCCCCCCCCCCCTTTGCTATTAACAGTAAACCTTGGCTTTCAGGAGTGTGGCTTTTGGGAGAGCTAAGACTTTTCCAGGTAATTGGTAGTTTACCTATATGGTGTGTGGAATTACCATGTGAAAGGCTTAGGGAATTTTATAGCTCTCTTTTTTTAGAATATTGGAAAATAATTTTAAAGATTTTTTAAAACTGATTTTTAGAGAGAGGGAGAGGGTAAGAGAGAGAATATTGATGTGAGAGCAAAACATCAATCACTGCTTCCTACTGGGGATTGAGCCCACATTCACACATGTGCCCTGACCAGGAACAGAACCAGCAACCTTTCAAATGCCACCCAACTAACTGAGCCACACCAGCCAGGGCTTATAGCTTTACTTTACAAGGCTATCATTAAAGTTTTAAGTGTACCAGTTTCTCCACAGCCCTGCCAAAATGAGGTTTTAAGATTTTAGTTGTGTTATAGGTAACATAGGAACTAAAAGATGTATTTCCACCCTCCCATGTGGGTTTATTGTCTACATTTTGTTGTATGTAAAGCACCATTGGCCATTTAGTAACTGGAACCTGGAGTTTTAATCACTTGCATGAATTCCTTGTCTATCTGGCATAGTGAGCTTTTGTGCTATGTAAATATTGTTTCCCACTGTGTTCCCTTCTTTGGTAATTATCAAAGCATACAATTAAAGGCATTTGCAAAGAATATCACTTACAATTCTTCCATCCATCCATTCTTTTTTTTTTTTTTTTTACGATAGCCTTCCAGCTTTTGCCCATGTACATATAGGTTAACACTGTTGGTTTCCTTTTTATTTAGCGCACAGTCCAAGTTTTTATACATTCAATCATTTCCAGTACTTTTATCATGGTCAGGTTTATCACCTAAATCCCTCCAGAATTTATTGCTATTTCTGATGAGACTTTTTGCTTAAGCCCAAAGGCTATGAACAAAGAGCTCTATGTCAAAATGTATGAATCCTGTGAGTTTGTGGCATGCGTTCCTGCTATCCCTACCTGTTTGTGTAATAGGGGTGGTTTCTGGGAATATGTGAGGTGTTAACTGAATTGTCCTTTATTCAAAATGTCCTTGGAGGCTTTCTGGATGGGGGGCACAAATAGAAGAACAAATATAAATGTGTATTACACTTTTCCTTGATTTTTAGCTCCTTTCCTTGGCTGCATACTCCTATCAATGCTCTCCAGAGTTGTTCGCAGATGTGTATTACTAGGCAAGGTTGGTGTAGGACAAACCAAAATCTTCTCTTAGATTCATTCAGTGGGAGCTTGAGCTTAGAGATCATCTATTCAAACTCCCCAGTTTCACACATGGCAAAGTAGAAGCCCCAGGTAACAAAGAGACTGTCCAAAGCATCAGCTAGTTCTTGACATAACATCTTGGCCACCTCTTCCAAAGTGAGCCAGAAATTACTCTTTTTGGAGGCGCAGGCAGCTTACCTTTTTTGTACCAATCTCTAGAAGATACAATAGTGAGATGGGAAGAGGTAGCTATAATTCTCATAACACCCAGATGAAGTAGATGTTTCCATTTCTTAGATGAAGATGCTAAACTTTAGATGACTTAAGTATCTTGACTAAGCAAAGTTAGGGGCAGAACCACAGTTAAAAGCTCAATCTACCTGAATTTTAAACCTCTGCATTTTTCATTCAACATAATATGCCGTTTCTTTCAATATAATATACTATTGCCAGAATGCAGTTCTTTATAGCAAGCAGAGTTTTAGTAATGCTGAGGTTTTGTCTAAATTTGTTCCATTAGACCAGTGGTTCTCAACCTTGGCTGCACATTAGAATGTTGTGGCCCCACCCCACAACAAAGAAACAGAACTTCCGGAGGATGAGGCCCAGAAATCAGGATTTTAAAAAGATTCCCAGGTGATTCTAATGTGCAGCCAAGGTTGAGAACCACTGGATTAGACAGTCCAGAAATCACATAATCTAATGGTCATCTAGTGTTATTATTTCTGAACTGTTAGATGGATATCTACTTACTTACTTATACTGAAGTAATTCTTATTCTGAAGACCACCACCATTTGTTAGTCTGCCTATTGTCTCTGAGGATGTGAGAAGCAATCTACGTGTAGACTATACTCAAGTCTTGATTTGTGGTGCCTACCACCAGTGGGAGCTTGGGCTAATCACTTAATCCCACTACATGCCAGTGACCTTTTCCACAAAATGGAAATGATAGCATCTAATCATAGGCTTGCTGCACTGATGAAATTAAGAAGTGCAGCACAGTGAGTGGTACATGGTAGGTGCTCTTAGATGTTGGCTATGCTTTTATTATGGGGAATTAGTGACATAGCATTTCCTGAATGAAATCAGCATTCTGCTAAGAATAAAAACTGCGTAGGATGCTCTTGATCTCCAGTATTAATTATCTTAAAGGTTATTGGCTGAAGCTCCCAGCTATATAAAGTGATCATTTTCCAAGAAACAAAGCACTTTCAGCTCATTTGTGCTTTGAGTGTAATTGGCTTTGGATCCTTTTCATTCACTGGAATGGTTAATTTAACATTTTGCCTCAGTTAACCTTGAAGATGAGTACACTGTGACCTTTACTTAACTATTCCTGCTTCCATGACAACAAGACATCCTGTAACTCACCAATCCACCCTCACGACTAGATCCTAACCCTCTCTGGAATTAGGTTGATATGGATCTGTGTGTGGCTTTGACTACAATTGTTACTTACATGTTCTTGCTGGTCAAAGCTTATTTGTGATATCAGTTCTCAACATTCATGGCTATTCTATCCACTCTCTGGCCAGACATATCATAATGACAGTTACTGCCACCATATTATCACCTTCCTGTCTACCTTTTGGCTCTTCCCCTCTAACTCTAAGGATTTCAATGCCCCTAACCAAGTAGTATATAGAATGCAGTGATCTGTCTATAAGAGGAATTTACCATTACCAGCAAATGTTAGCTTGAATCACTGAATTTTATTTGCTATAGTAAGTTTATTAGGTATTTTTAACTTTAAGTTCTAATCAGTAAATATTAAACACCTACAGTGTGCCAAGTGTGCTAATGGACTTCCATTTTCTGAGGTATACTGGTACCTACAGGATATAGATCTCAGTGATTCTGGGCAATGGCAGAGGGATTGCCCAAGGGATGGGCACAAATTGTGGGCCCTCAATGAAATCCATGTACAGCTTGCTTTGGCCTTAACTGGCATACAATGGGGCAGGTTTCTCACTAGTCTGTTTATGAGCATATATCTTTCAAAAGAGTAAAACAAACAGGATTTCTAAAGAGAGGATCAAGGCACTAATGGAATCACTCATTTGCCCTCAGCACAGACACAGATGCCCTTCAGGGAAGGATCCACAACCCTCTCCTACTTTTCATTATAAGGACTCTACCACAGTCGCCCTGTAAACTTGATTCCTATGACAATACAAATAATCACATGAAGGTATGTGCCACAGGCTTCAAACACCATCAGGAAGGTCTGCTTATAGTAGCACATTATGTATGAGATCTTTTTTGCATGTTTTTAAAAGAACAGCATGGCTGTAGTAGTTTTTTTTTTTTAATTGACTGATTATAGTTACAAGAAACCCTTTTTTATTTTGTTAATTATTATTTTTTAAATATATTTTTATTGATTTCAGAGAGGAAAGGAGATGGGGAGAGAACGATAGAAACATCAATGATGAGAGAAAATCATTGATAGGCTGCCTCCTGCATGCCCCCTACTAGGGATGTGCCCGCAACCCAGGCATGTGCCCTTGACCGAAATGGAACCTGGGACCCTTCAGTCCGCAGGCCGACGCTCTACCCACTGAGCCAAACCAGCTAGGGCCAAGAAAACCTTTTTTTAGAAGATTGTGTTTTTCTTTAAAAACACTTTTTAATGACTGCATATTTCCCCATGTAAATATACACTATTGTAATTTATTTTACTATTGCCTTATTGTCTAGATATTAGGTTGTTAGATATTTAGGTTGTTTTTAATGTCCCCCTCCACCCAGAACTTTTATTTGGAGAAATTTCTGACCTTAGGAAAAGTTGTAAGAACAATACAGTTAACACTCATGTCTAGCACTTAGATTCACCAGTTAACTGTGCCATCCAGAAGGTCCTTGAATAATGTTGTTTCATTATAAATAATGTTGATGAGACACCATAGGAACCTAACGCTTGTCTGTATCAGTTAGCCTGTGGTAAAATTGGTTTTATCTGTTTCACCAAAAGTTGGAGAACCTCCTGAAGGCATTAAGTGGGGACTCACTATGTTTGCTTTTTATCTCCCCCCACAGCCCAGTCATTCTTCACTGTGATAATAGTTACCATGCTGAAGAATGAACTGGAAGTCTTCAAACAGAAGGGTCACCCTCCACCGTAACCATCAAAACTTTATTAGGCAGGCAGTTAAACCGAGGCAAAGTAAAGGGCAAAAGGGAGGTTCTTCTCTAGCATCCCTGAATAAACTAAGAAGGATTAGGAAAGCCAGGGTGATGTTAGGACCCCCACCGAAAAGCCCTAAGTAATCAGGAGTTTTGGGTGCTCACTTAGTCAGTCTTTAGGTTGCTTCACTCTCAAACATGACTGAGTAAGCAAGGACCACCAGCCATCTGAGGGAAGTCCACAGTGAGAAAGAAACTAAGATAAATAAATGCCAGTGTAATTTGAGAGCCCAGCCTGTGTGGCTCGGTGGTTGAGCTTTGACCTAGGAACCAAGAGGTCATGCTTTGGTTTGATTTCCCGGTCAGGGCACACAGCCAATCAATGATACTCTCACAACATTGATGTTTCTATTTTTCTCCCTCTCCCTTCCTCTCTGAAATCAATAAAAACATATTTTTAAAAATGTAAGTTGAGAAATAAATAATCTACACCTTCTCGTGAACATCTTAGGCGGGTGTCATTTTTCCAGAGATGGCCATGATGTTGCTTTTCTGTGATGGGCCGTTGCCAGCCCTCCATCAAGAGGGGGAGTCCGATCCCCTTCCCCTGGAGTCTGTCCGGGCAGGCTGTGACTGCTGTGACCGTTTGGGTATGGCAGAAGGGGGCTAGCTGTGTGACTTCTGAGGCTGGGGCATAAAAGGCCAAATAGCTTCCACCTTGTTTACTAAACCCAATCCAACTAGCTCAAGGCTGCCATGCTGTGAGGAGGCCCCCTGACAGGTAATCCAGCAGTCTCCGGTAGGCCATGCTTATAGGGTCAGACTTGTGAGTAGGAAGCCTTCAGATACTTCCAGCCCCGCTGACCCTGCCCGTGGTCTAGTCACTTCCCAGCATTTGAGTTTTCCCAGCTGACATCCCAGACAAGCCATCCCTCCAGTGTCCTGTCTGAACCCCTGACCCACAACATCTGTGAGCATAATAAAATGGACACTGGGCCAAAAGAAGTCATGTAATATATGGGTGTTGTTGGGGTATTGAATATGATGGGGAATGAGGTATGTGTGAAACCCCCAGTCTTCTTCTTTATTTTTAAAATATATCTTTATTGATTTCAGAGAGGAACGGAGAGGGAGAGAGAAGTATCAATGATGAGAATCATTGACCAGCTGCCTCCTGCAGGCCCCCTACTGGAAATCGAGCCCACAACCTGGGCATGTATCCTGACCAGGAATTGAATGTGACCTCCTGGTTCTTCAGTCTATGCTCAACCACTGAGCCATGCTGGCCGGGCGGAACCCCCAGTCTTTGGCTCTGGAGTTTCTGGGTCACTGTGCAATAACATCAGTAATAACACTGTTAGTAATAATAACAAGGCCTGGTCTGGAGTTGAGAGCAGCCTCAAGTTTGGTAGACCCCAAATCTGCTACCTATTTTGATCTCTTTTTATATTCAGGAATAAATTTTCACAAACAAAGGAAAACCTAAACTTTTCAGGCAGTGAAATAGTACTTCTAGACATGGAGTAAAACAAATCTTTTTAAAGTATAAATGAAACTAAAAAAATTAAGGGATTCTTTTGAAGGATATTCACAATCAGTTGATAGTTTCTCTGTTCACACTTCAGGCAGTGTCTCTGAAGGACTCTTCAATTAATCATTGTTTAGCCTTGGTAAGTCCAAGAATTAACTACGTATAGTTCTAAAATTCAATGTTTTCAAAAGATTGAAATCTTACAACTGGAGAAAAATCAGAGTTGCCCTGAAAATTCTATTTTCTTGGTTAATTTATCCATTTTAAGATGGTTAATGGTAAAAATACATTGACAGTATTTAGAAAAAGCAGCATTATCTGAATGAGCTGCTCACTCTGTTGGGTTTTGATGCCTTGCTAATAATTTTTCCATTTGTTGCTCTCCTTTTCCATTCCCTCATTCCATTACTACTATTCCCAAACTATCCCCCACCAAGTGTTAAAGGTGAAATTGTTAAAGGACAAAGATAGCCTTTAAGTAATCCAGACAGGAGATTTTACATGTGGCTGTGAGGTTTCTCAGCCCTCTGCTCTAACAATAAGATACAAGGTCACTTCATTAACTGGAGAAATAATTGTGGGCTTTTTTGGCTTCCTGTAAATTAGTCGAAAAGAGTATTAAAGATTCACCAGAAATGCAGGTTATTCTGGAAACCAGGTATAAAAATAATAAGTCTGAACTATTATTCTTGCTCTCAGAAGGCTAGTCAAATGCTCCTTTCTTACGGCGACCACCACTGAGAGGGCTCCCTGCATTAAATCAAAAGCCATTTGTGTTTTTATGTCTAATTCATTCTATA
>NW_006295384.1:865156-873579 GCF_000327345.1 Myotis davidii | reverse complement strand
CTCTATACACTGAGCCAAACCGGTTTCGGCCATTCTATATCTTTTTAAAAATATATATTTTTACTGGAGTCGAACCTGGGATGCTTCAGTTTGCAGTCCAACACTCTATCCACTGAGCCAAACCAACCAGGGCCATTCTATATCTTGGTGAATGGAAAGCTATTTGGAACTTTTCTAGGCAAAGCCAATAATACCTTTTGCAAATGTAGACATTGTTTCCAGCTTTGCAATGGAAGGGCAAAGTAGGAAAAACAAACAGAAAGCTGAACAGAACGAAAGGCTCATCAAATGAGGAAGAAGAACTGAAGAAATAAACATGAGTGTGTTAAAGCCAATGACTAATTTGTGTTCACTAAAGGCAAAATTTTCCATGTCCTTCACCCACTCCTCTGTCATCTTCTGAATTGATACTAGGGAATAATTTAATTGGTAAATTTAAATAACATAGAGTAGAGAAATGCAGAATAAAAATAGAAAATCAAAATGAAGGAATGTAGAAAAGCCACAGAAGTGGGGAAAAAGTGAAGTCAAATAACTGGAAAGAAGAACTGGAAAATAGTCTGCCAGAAGACATATAAAAACAGAACCCTTTTGAGAGGACATTCAATTAAAACCAGAAGGATTTTTTTTTGTAGGTTTACTTTAAAAAGTTTATTGGAACCCTTTGCTTTAAACTGAGTAGCATTAATATACAGGATAAAATACTTGCAACCTATAGGAGGAAAACCACAGAAAGGTTTAAAAAAATCAGGTATCTCATATTTATTTTTAGATTCACTAATTAACTAACTACAAAAGGACGTATTCCTCAGTTAAGCTGGTGTATAATTATGGTATCTGAGTACAAAGAATTTGTCTTGAAAGCTAAATTAGAATGTAGGAGGCAAAACCGGAGATTTTTCAGGTACTCTTTTTTAAAACTACAAACTTCTGAAAGTATTATTCTCCAATAAATCGTTGAGAAGCTACCAATAATGAAGCACTCTGATTGGTGCCATGGGGTCTGTGGCTGTTTCCCTGAGTGGCAGAGTGGTCCCTGAAAAAACACATTTGAAGAAAATCTCAGTATATAGTAGGTGAATATTTGTGGAATGAATGGATCTGTTGCCTTCTGGAAATGCCCCTGAACAAGAGTCGATTTATATATTCTCCTACTTTTGTACTTGGCAGTTTTCACACAGTGTTTATTTGAAAACAAACCCAGATTATATCCCAGGTCACTTTTCATTTTTGTTAATTCTCACCTGAGGATATTTTTCCATTGATAAGGTTTAGACTTGCAGCGGTTCTCAACCTGTGGGTCGCGACCCCTGCAGATTACATTACGATTCATAACAGTAGCAAAATTACAGTTATGGGGTCGCAACGAAAATAATTTTATAGTTGGGGGTCACTACAACATGAAGAACTGTATTAAAGTGTTGTGGCATTAGGAAGGTTGAGAACCACTGTGAGGGGGTGGAAGGGACGGGGAGAGACAGAAACATCGATGTGAGAGAGACACATCCATTGGTTGCCTCCCGCACGCACCCCGACCAGGGTTGGGGCTCAAGCCTGCAACCCAGGTACATGCCCTTGACCAGAATCAAACCCCATACCCTTCAGTCCACAGGCTAATGCTCTATCCACTGAACCAAACCTGCTAGGACCCAGGTCACTTTTAATACTAGGGGCAGATTTGTGTTAAGGAGAAAAACTGCTTTTAAGGTGGCCTCTTGGAATAAATGTTCTTTTGCTATTCTTATTAAATTATTTTCTTAAATTTGCTATTTCAGCGGATAAAAATTTAACTAGAGGTTGCAGGATTATTTAATTTTCTCTTCTCGACCTGTAACTGCTACCATGGCACCATTTATTCCATCTATTAGATTGTAAATCATGGAAAATTTTTCATCTCTGAATAGGGCGAGACAATGCGTGTGAAAAAACGTCATACATGTTTCTACGGAAGGAGCTTCCTGTGCGCCTGGCTAACACCATGAGAGAAGTTAATCTTCTGCCGGATAATTTGCTTAACCGCCCTTCAGTGGGATTGGTCCAGAGTTGGTAAGTAAATAATGTGCCTTCAAATGGGTCTTCCCATGATGCTCTGAACAGTTGGCATTGGGACCATTCTCCCTAAAAGTGCACGCAGCGCCTGTGTAGGAGTGAGTCACTTGGGATAGCCGAGTTTTCCAGGCAAATTAGGATTTTTTTTAAACTGACAGTTTAAAATTGCCTTAATGAAAATACTTTTAAACTGTACAAGACACCTTTCAAATTTTGTTTTTCTGCTTAGAAATGGTGATGGCTTATTTAAAAAATGGGAGAGTACAGAAAAGTACAGAGGAATAGCAATGCAGTTACCAATGTTCGCAGGTCTGCAATCCTTTAGATGGGGATATTGCTTCCATCAAGTCTCAGCCTTACTCCTTTTGTTTTCCTTTTTTAAAAAAAAAATATATTTTATTGATTTTTTACAGAGAAGAAGGGAGAGGGATAGAGAGTTAGGAACATCCATCAGCTGCCTCCTGCACACCCCCCACTGGGGATGTACCCACAACCAAGGTACATGCCCTTGACCAGAATCGAACCTGGGACCCTTCAGTCTGCAGGCCAATGCTCTAGCCACTGAGCCAAACTGGTCAGGGCTTGTTTTCCTTTTAAAGAAGTTCCTTGAAGGCAGTACTTCTTTTAGAACACATTAAGTTATGGAAAGGGACCTTGGATTGGAAAAATATCACTACTTGCTATGCTGCATTTGCCCTGTGAATAGTATGAAAAATTGTAATAAGTATCACTCAAAGCTCAATCAGATACAGCTCTGAGCTTAAAACGTGTTATTTAATTGAGGAAGTTGAATTTGTGAGTAAACCACTGACTAGGTCAGCAGGGTGAGGTTAGTGAGTGGTAGGATGAAGAAGAGTGGGTGCATTTTTAGAAAAGGATTTGCATACATTTGAGAAACACAGGCAGGTCTCCTCTCGATTATAAAAGCGAGGTAGAAGTCACTGGAGAAGGCTGGGGGAGAAAGGGAGGCCAGGTGCAAAAAGTGCTCTCAGGCAGGGACAGAGGAAGTGCTGTGGGACAAGTGGTTTTGTACTGCCCCTTGATGGGGGGCTGGAAATGACAGGGACAGGGAAAGCATTTTAGGGGAAGGGAATGATGTGGACAGACACAAGGAGAACAGAACTATTAACTTGCATTGAGAGGATCCGTGGAGGCCAGGCTACTGAAAGAGAATGGCCATTTAGTAGTCATTCCTCAGTGATGCAGGGGTAAGCAAAAGTAGGTTTACAGTTGTTCCTATGGAAAATAATATAATACAAAATAAAGAATAATACAAGAATAAACTCTGTGTTTCACTTACTCACAACTATCAACCTACTTTGGCCCACCCTCTATTAACTGTAATACATTCTTAGGGCTGAGAATAGAGAAACACTCTATTGGGAGGTCTAGGAGATCCACTGTCCAGTCCCTCTCCCAGACAAACAGCAGCTCTTCCCTGTGGGAGGCACAGGGGCCCTGGAACCCAGGAGAGATGGCGACCATGGCTTTGATCTCATAGTCAGTTGCTTTCTACACTAAATGCATAGCTTGTTTCGGCAGCAAGTTTGCATGAGACTTCTTTATTGCTCAAGGCCATCATTAGAGATTTCCAAAAGCAAGTATATAAGCACTATTGGGGGCTACTGTGGTGGGGGTTCTAGGCAGGCTAGATGACTTTCAAGTCCCTTGGTCTTGGTGGCAGTGACAGTTAAATATTTATTATCACTTATTTAAAAAGTACTTCAGGAGCTTCAAAGTGAATTATTGGCAAAGTATAGACTCAAATTACTGTGCCAACTCTTTGTGTCTCCTCACCATTCTTTTCCATGGCCGTTCCAAACACACACACACATCATTTCCTCCTTTTCTTTTCTTAAACATTCAATTTTGAAATAATTTCCTACTTAACAGAAGGGTTTGCAAGACTAGTAGCAAGAATTCCCATTACAAACCTTTACCCAGATTCACTAATTGCTAACATTTGACATTTGTTCTACCATTCTCATTCATATTCTCTCTCTGTATATATAATACAATATGTATGTGTATATATATATATATATATATATATGTGCATATATATATATTCAAACGTGTGTGTGTGTGTGTGTGTGTGTGTATGGCATAACGCACACACATATATAATATACACACATGTTATTTTTTTCCTGAAACATTGCATTAATGCTAGACATCATGACCCTTTACCCCTAAATAGTTTAGTAAGTATCTACTTAGAACAAATCTTAGAAAA
Organism: Myotis davidii; assembly: GCF_000327345.1. Taxonomy (NCBI): domain Eukaryota; kingdom Metazoa; phylum Chordata; class Mammalia; order Chiroptera; family Vespertilionidae; genus Myotis; species Myotis davidii. The sequence continues at coordinate 869,294 of NW_006295384.1, read as the reverse complement.
CCACTGCATGTTAAATTTGGGGATTTAGCACTGATCCAGTAATATTTTCTAATATGTAGAACTTCTTCTTATTTCATCAATTGTCCTAATAGTGTTCTTTTTTTATAGAACACCCTACCCCCAATTTAGGGATCCAGTGCAGGATTGTGCATTGTGTTTAGTTGTTATTTCTTTTCCCTCTTAAGAGTGGCCTTTGCAGGGTGGTTTGACCTGATGATTTTAGCACTATCTAATCCATAGCTTTATCCACCCAGAGACTTAAAAAATATACCCAGAGATGAACATATACTATGCATTGTCACAAAGGTCAAGTGAGGCTGATTAATAAAATATAATTTATATCTATTTATGTGCTTAATGGTCACTTTTAGTTGCTTAAATAGCCTCATCCTCTATCAGAGCTGGCTAGTAGGATTAGTGTCATTAATTGTTAGACATAATTAGAATAAGAGATACTTCTTTCAGGATATGTTAAGACCCAAAGCAGAGATCACACACCTCTGAGTAATTGAAATCTCTGCATCCCCACCGGATCCAGCAGGTCCTGTGTGAATGTAGCTGCTACAGTAAAGTGCCTCCCTGGGTCCCACTTTTCTGTGTTCTCTAGATCTTTATGTTGGACACATTATTTCTTATACTGGCCTTGATTGAGATAAGGAGCTATTCTTTAAAAAATATATTTTTAAATTGATTTCAGAGAGGAAGGGAGAGGGAGAAACAGCTAGAAACTGATTTCAGAGAGGAAAGGAGAGATAGAAACATCATTGATGAGAGAGAATCATTGATTGGCTGCCTCCTGCACACCCCACACAGGGGATTGAGCCCTCAACCCCCCAGGCATGTGCCCTGACCGGAACAGAACCGTGAGTTCCTGGTTCATAGTTCGATGCTCAACCACTGAGCCACTCTGGCCAGGCAGATAGGGAGGAGCTCTTCTTAATTCTGAAGCTGTTTCTGAGTGTTTAAGAGAATTTAACTCTGAGAAGGAACCTTCATTATTTCTGGTTTCTAAGTTCTTAGCGCACAATTCAGTGTCACACATGTCCTTCTTACAATTTATGTGCACTTTTTTGGATAATTAAACTCTAGGTTTGGTGTGTCAGTTAGGGTATGTTTGTAAGAAATCCAACTAAACCTGGCTGAAACAATTACAATTGGCTCGTTTGTCACTATAAGATGCAGCCATACGATGTGCTTTTGGTGTTGCTTTGATTCAGAGATTTCATGAGCTTCTCAAGGTTCTGCTTTCCATGGTGTTGGCTTCACCTTCAGGCTGGATTTCCTCCTGGTGACAGAATAGCTGCAACAGTCCCAGTCTTCGCATCCACACAGCCAACTACAACAGCAGAGCAAGTTGATTTCTCTCCCAGAGACCTCCATTAAGTCTTTCTTATGTCACTGTTCTGCACTGAGACCGAATGCCCATTCCTCAGCCAATCCCGGTGCCCAAGGATATGTGACGCAGTAACAGGCTTAGACCTGGACTACCAGACTAATTAGGAATGAGTGACAAGAGAAATAGAATTGTCCAGAGAAAAGTCAGGCCCCCCAGGAGCTATGCGTGGCATCGGCTTTTCCAGAAGCACTTGAACTGCTTGGGGGAGGGGAGGGGATGTTACTTGAGTAAAAATGGGGGGTACTCTATGGAAGAGGGAAAGGAGAAATGGATGTTGGGTAGACAGCTAACGCAGTAGGTCTTCTTTTTTCAGGTATATGCAGAGCTTCCTTGAACTTTTGGAGTATGAAAATAAGAGCCCTGAGGATCCAAAGGTCTTAGATAAGTAAGTATGGTACCAAGCTCATCTAAAAGTCAAAAGATCCAGGTAAAAAGTGGTTTGGTGAATGGAGCTCATGTCAATGAGAATCAAGAAGTATAATTTGGATGGAAGCATTAGGTTTCTTAGTGGGGAATGACTCAACATTGCCTTTTTTAATTTAAAAATTGAGTTACAAATGTAACAGTACAAAATAAATAATGACACATTATGGTTCATGATCTAATTTTTAAAAAAAAATTTAATTAACTATATTGGGGTGACATTGTTTAACTAAAATATCAGCTTCAAGTGTACAATTCTATAATACAGCACCTGTATATTCCATTGTGTGTTCATTACCCACACCGTGTATTTGCTCTTCTTTACTCTTTACTACCAGTTTCTTTCTTGCAACCACCATACTGTTTGTTTTCTGTGTCTAGGAGTTTTTTTTTTTTTCATTTGTCTTGTTTGTTCATGTTGCTTTCAGTTTTATATCCCACATTAGAGTGAAAGCATAGGGTACTTGACATCTTCCATCTGACTTATTTTGCTTAACATGATATGATCTAATTCTTAATACTTTTGTGCTTATGGGGAACTGGTGTTGGCCCTCACTCTAAATGTTGCAGTAAATGTTCCACCTAGTGGTCATTTGAAGAATGCAGTGGTCTCTTTATATGCATGAATCTACACAGTCCTTTACAGTATTTTTAAGAAATATTTATTTAGACTTACAAATTCTTTACTTTTGCAGTTTCAAACAATCCAGATGCATATTGCATACAGCTAACTAACTAGGTTATTTGTGACAGTGATACAATTTTTTCTTTTTATTATATTATGATACATCTTAAAATCTTCATGTAGTCTATTTAAAATTACTAATCCTGACCATTGATGAAGTTCTTGCATTATATAGGGTGTCCCCCCAAAATGTATACATACTTTGAATGGTTATAAAGTTAGTATTTATTAACATACAGTTCATTTTAAAATTTAAAAGATTCTACAGAAATGAATAATTTTTTTTATCAATGCCTTTTTTCAAACTGATGACCGTTCTGGTCCAGGCACTGCTGATAATGTAAAGCAGTGGAATGGCAAACAAAAAATCATTTTGTTTGGTATTTGTGCGCCTTTAATTAGTCAACTCTTGCCAGTTTTGTACCGTAAACTTTTATCTTTTATGTGTTTCCATAAAAAAGTCCAGCAGATAAATTTTCTTTGTTCAAAGCTTAGTCTAGCTTCACCCACTATATCAAATCAGTTAAACCTGAAATGGAGTGAAAATTAAGTGAGTTATCAGCTGTTAAAGTGTGTATATATTTTTTGGGATACCCCCAAAAATGTATATACACTTTGAATAATTATAAAGGCAATGTTTGTACTTCAACTGCATTTTCAAACTTCCAGTAGCATTTTAGGATGAATTTCCTTTGTTCAAAACTTAGTCTGGCTGAAAAGAAAGCAACATCAGTTGAGCTATCAGCTGTTAAAGTGTGTATACATGTTTTGGACATGCTGTATATTGTTACCTTAAATCTGAGTTGGTGACATTTTACAAAGACACTTACTTAAGATATTAATTGCATCATTCATTGAACTGTGTTTTACATTAAAATTACTTCTTCCTGGTTATATAATTATCACAGCCAGTTCAATCACAAACTGTAGTCTGCTTTATTACATATAGATTAAGTGGTTTAATAGTGTGATGCAAAAGGGATGTTTGAAATTATCCACTAAAAGCATTTAAAACTTTTTGCGTGACACTGAAACATATTAATGCTTGAATTATCCTTTGCGAAAATATTTTCCCATATGGCAGTCTAAACTCTGTCATCGCACCCCTGGGTCCACCAGTACTGTGGCAGTTGACTATTCTTTATAAATCTGTCTTATAGTCTTCTAAATCTGTACTCTTGCTTGCTCTTCCTTGTTCATCTATTTGGCCACTTGAGGAAGGACCAGTGAAAAGCTGAAATCTTTTCTTCTAAGCTCAGCACCAAGACAAGCATGTCCCCTCTTGCCCCTTCTGTTCAGCATAAGTACAGGAAGTCCTTCATATATTTCTCTGTTGCCTTCTGATTGATTGGCGAGAGCTCTCCGAGTTCTTGATTTGCTCAATGCCCATTTCTTCCACGGTACCAATAAGCTATTACACAATCTTTTCAGTCTTTAAAGAAAATGTTCAATGTGTTGCTACATTTGAATGCAGAAAACCAATAATGGTTTTATTTTGGAGAAACAGAAAAGAGTGTCCTTTTTATATGACAACTTTGATTCTATTGCTGCTATTATGCACAAAGACCACTAAATTCTCATGCTGATGGGAAATATTTGTTTTTCATGTTCATTTAACCAGAAAACACGAACCC
>NW_006295384.1:841044-865126 GCF_000327345.1 Myotis davidii | reverse complement strand
TTCCCTCAAGGAAATGAAGTATCCTTTTCACATTACTTTCTTCCTGTTTCATAAACACATGAATGAATGCATATGGAAGGCCCGTTGTGCTGAGGAATTTCTGAATAGAAACCTGGTCCACACAATTGTGAGACTGAGCACCTTACATATAGGTGTTCCATTAAAAGAACTAGAGAAACAACACTTTATAGAAGACCTCAGCACCAGGCATTTGACCCAGCCCTCTCAATTCACAGATAGGAAACTGAGGTCAAGGTGTGAGGTGACTTGCCCAAGATCATAACATTAGTGAGTAGTAGAGCTGGATCTGGAAATCACATTTCCTTTTTTGTAGGACATTGTTCTTGACCATGTACCATACTGCCAGCACTGCTGGGTCAAGCCATGAGTGGTTAGGTCAAGTTTAGTTGTAAATTAAAATATAAAGGGGGAAATATTGACCTGTTTTATACTTGGCTAGGTGTTTGTGCAATGAATCTGTGAAACGTGGAAGGAAGGTTAGAGTTCCAGATGCAGTGTTTTTCTTACTATCAACTTGTTTTTTAAAAATATATTTTTTATTGATTTCAGAGAGGAAGGGAGAGGGAGAGAGAGATAGAAACATGGATGATGAGAGAGAATCATTGATCAGCTGCCTCCTGCATGCCCCCACTGGGAATCGAGCCTGAAGCCTAGACATGTGCCCTGACTGGGAATTGAACCATGACCTCCTGGTTCACAGGTCGACACTCAACCACTGAGCCACGCCAGTTGGGCATTACTATCAACTCTTGCTGTCATTTAAGGTTTTGAAATTAAATGAATCCAATCCAGAAGCTTTGTTTTCTCAGAAGTCATTAGCAAGTAACAGTTTGCTTGGCTGATATCTTAAAAATGAGGACTGGCCTCTTTTCTAGCTTTGAATTTTAGGACACAGATTTGTGGAAGTATGTGATATTCAATTTCTGCTGTGTGGTTCCCAGAGTCCTGTCTCAATTTCTGGAACAGGTGGTCAGTCTGATGTGATTTATGGACGTGAGCCTGCAATGTAAACTGCTAAGTGCTGGGTCCAATGTGTACAAGATCTTTGTAATAATTGTTCTCACCCAGGAAGCTTTGGAAACTTGCCTAGGTGCATGCAGCTAGTTAGGATATTTGGAATTTTTGAAGCCTGGGGCCCATAGTGAAGGAAGGAGTGAAGGTGAGTCATGTTACTCATAGTAGTAGTCTTTTGTGTTCAGTGAGAGGTTATATAGGAGTCATGGGCAGGGAAATCATTTAAGTAGAGTGAAAGTAGCTTAGAGGACAAGCACATTTATGTAATGACTAAGTGACCTGGTGCACAGATTTGTGCACATTGAAAGGAAATAGAAGGTGGCCGGCAGGGCAGGACTGGGTGAGATGGGCTGCACACGTCCTGGAGGCAACCTCCCGCAGTCCCTCTCAGGCATCTGCAGAGTGAGCGGAGTCCCTCTGGCAGGTGGAGTCGCTCAGCCTGGCCTGCGGGAATGGGGCTGAAACTGGCTCTCTGACATCCCCCCAGGGGTCCCAGAGTGCGAGAGGGCACTCTGCAAAGTTGCTGTCATACAGGGTGTGGAATGCAAACGGAAGTGTGCAGTAAACCAGATTTGGGGCGACAGTGCCCCAGCAACAACATAAACCATGGCCAAAGGTGGAATCACGCAGCCCCACGAGGAGTCAGGCTCCCTCCTCTCTGGTTTCGGGGTGCATCACCTGAGAACCACCACTGCCAGGTCACTGCAGTTCAGTGGCTCCTGCGTTGACTGCCCCCTGGTGGTCAGTGTGCATCATAGCGACCAGTCAGATGGTTGGACACTTAACATATTTGCTGTTTATATATATAGATAAGTTTAGAAGAGCCCCGGAAGATGAGGCAAGTAGCTGAGAACTAAACCATGAAGGCAAGTCTCCTCCTTTTAGATAAGTTGAGACACAGAGCATTATGGCCCTCGCCAGTTTGGCTCAGGGGATAGGGATAGTCCCAAGGAAAAGAGTCCCTGGTTTGATTCTGGTCAAGGGCACATACCTTGGTTGAGGCTCAATCCCGGGCCTGATTGGGGCACGTGTGGGAGGCAACCAATCGATGTGTCTCTCTCACATTGATGTTTCTCCTCCTCCCTCTACTCTCTCTAAAAATCAATGGAAAAATATTGTTTTATGGATTAACAATAAAACAAAACAAAACAAAAAATAAAAAAAGAGCATTATGTAAAGGACAAATTGTCCATCATAAAATTTCTTGTGAATAATTATGACCTCCTAATTTCAGAGTTGATTTACTCAGGTTTGCTGTCTTTGTATGCATTTGTTACGGACATATTTCATCATTGGGAAAAATAAGACTATTCAGATAATTAAAAAGAAAGTCACTCCACATTTCCACTGCCAGGGGACAACTATTCTAAACATTTTCCTTCCATCCCAACTTTTAACCAGGCATACCTATGCATTTGTATGAATTTTTTTATAAAAATAACCATGTGATGTTACAGATCTACAGCACTATTCAGTTTCATAATAGTCCATCTAAAGATAAGTCATGGAATTTGAACTTTTGGGTTTTAGAAGGGTTTACAGTTTTCTTGTGACTACGAACAGTGCTTTAAAGCAGCAGTCGCCAACCTGTGGTCTGCGGACCACTGGTGGTCTGTGAGGTCCGAAAGGTTGGCAACCACTGCTCTAAAGAACAGCTCTTAAATACAGCTGTTGCACTGTTTTAATTTGTTTTTCGTTTATTATTTGTGAAGGGGAAGTTTTTGGCATTTGCTTTTCCTCTGGTAATTCTCCTTTGATACCATATTACTTGCCTAATTTTCCTATGGGGGGGGGGGCTCATCTTTTTTTTAAATTAAGGATAGTAACTCTTCCAAATAGACTTTTCCCAGTTTCCCTTGTTTGTTTGTGGTTTTTTTTTGACAGAATTGCTGAAATTCTACCCAGTCATATAATTTCTTTCTTCCTGGTTTCTGCCTTTGGTATTAAATTTAGAACAGCCTTCCTTACTCCAAGGTTATATACTTTCTCACCTGATTTTCTTTTATCTTTTATGTGATTTTGCCCTCTTGCATTTAAATCTCTTAACCCACTGTTTGGCTGAAGGCTGGAAATTGGGTTGTGACTAAATTGCTAAGCAGCTGTCCAAGGTAATTTGATTGATTCCCGATTGATTTGCAATGCCACTTTATCGATATGCTCAATTTTTATATGCATATACTCACTCACCCTTCATCCTGGTTCCAAGCTTTTTATTGGTTCCATTGACTTGTCTTTCTCTTCTTAGTTACGTACCATCCATAATACATTTTCTGTCTACATCTTTACAGTAATATACCACAATACTTAAATAGGTTTGTTTTGTCTTTATTCTATCTACATTTCATCACTATATTTTACTGCTATGAGAATTATATTTCAAAATTTTACTCTTCAAAAGTTTGACATTATTTATTCATTAGAATATTGAATAAATAGCTAATATGCTAAGTGTCTGACCATCTGAACCTTTTGCTTTGGAACTCCATAATAAATTCTTGGAAAAATTTTTGGATTGTCCTCATGTTGTCAGAAGAAATAATGTGCTCTGCAATTATTTATTCAGCAAATATTTATAGAACCTGTGTTATATGTAACTAGAAGCCTGGTGCATGAAAACCTGCATGGGTAGGGTCCCTAAGCCTGGTAGGCGATCAGGGCTGATCGGGGTCTTCTGGCTGCCAGCCGGAGCCTGCCTTCATTCCGTGCTGCCCCCTGGTGGTCAGTGCACTTCATAGTGAGTGATCAAACTCCCGGTCTTCCAGTCGAACTCCTGAGGGGACACTTTGCATATTAGCCTTTTATATATATAGATCATTTATCCATAAAGGCAGTGGATTTCTTAAAAAGGTATTTGAGCATTTTTTCTTTACTGGAACTGTTTACTTTTTGTGTCTCCGAAAGAATTTCTGTAGAAAGTTTCAGGCAAAAACTTAGGTAATACTTCTGTTTCCCATGAGTTCTTGCTTGTAGCCTGTAATGATTATGATGTCTCTACCTATAGAAATACCAGAAGATAAGTAGTCCGGAGATGGAACTGGGGAGGTTATGCATCAGCCATGAGATATAAAGACTGACTACTTTTGTTTCTCTCCTACACAGCTTTCTACAAGTTCTTATTCAAGTCAGAAATAGACACAATGATGTGGTTCCTACAATGGCACAAGGAGTGATTGAATACAAGGAGAAGTTTGGGTTTGATCCGTTCACTAGCAGTAACATCCAGTATTTTCTGGATCGCTTCTATACCAACCGCATCTCCTTCCGCATGCTTATTAACCAGCACAGTAAGTCGGGCTTTTGGTCCAGATTTGAAATGGTAATCAGAGTGATTTCTTCCATGTTTCCCTGTTATAGATCTGCATTTTTGTCTGTAGAAATTTCATTCCTAGTTAAGTTTTTTTTTCTAAGTAAATCCTATCTAGTAAAAAGCTATTCATTAGTATTCTTTGTTCAAATAAATCATTGAAAGATTTTTTGATGCTAAGCCTTTGCTGTCCCATTCCTGATGGGGGCGAAGGTCCAGCTTTAATGGCGCCGTATTAATCTCCAAACACTGTATGTGTCTCTGAGAGAATGTTCTAGTATTTTTTCCAGGTTATTGGATGGTTTCCTTTTTGGTTTTAAAAACATTGTTTCTGGGAATATTGAATTGGCATGTTGACAGTATGAGCAATTGGTCTTTTATGTCATAATGATCAGTGAAAACAGATTAAGTGAGTTATCAAACCATAATCCTGAGAGATTTAGTCCACTCTCCAGGCTGATAAGCAGATAAGGAAAAAAAAGCAACTAAAATTTTCTCCACAAAAAAAGTTGGGCTTATTTTTAGCATTGTCTCTTTGCCTGATTTCATAATTCCTTTGAAAAAAATACATCTTTATTGATTTCACAGAGGAAGGGAGAGGGAGAGAGGAATAGAAACATCAATGATGAGAGAGAATCATTGATTGGCTGCCCGCTGCAGGCCCCACACTGGGGATTGAGCCCACAACCCAGGCATGTGCTCTGACCAGGAATCGAACCATAATCTCCTGGTTCATAGGTCAGTGCTCAACCATTAAGCCACGCTGGCCGGGCTGATTTCATAATTCTTATGAAAAAACATCCACACATCTAGAGTCTAAATCATCCTCTTTACTGAGTCATAAAATGGATAATGTATCTTTATTTTACTAATTTTATTTATTTGGATAAATGAATGTTATACAGCTATTACGTGAAGGTTGGACCCCCTGGCAGTGGGCAAGGAGACACCAGATTGGTGGTGTCACTCTTATATCCATCAGGGGCAAAGCAGGCACACAGTCCTTAGTTCATTCTAGCTGATGACTGTGTTGTCAGCCAGCTGATTTATGCCTGGGCACATAAAAAAATAAATGTGGTTGGTTCTAAATGTATAGCTTTTAAAAATAGAAAGGTATGCTGTGTACCGAAACCAATATAATATTGAATGTCAACTGTAATTGAAAAAAATCATATTAGTTATAAGTAAAATATATAACTCTTCACAACAATAATCAAAGCATATCACTCTGATGATATGACAATAAAGGTAATTTATTTTTATTATTTTTAAAAATATATATTTTATTGATTTTTTACAGAGAGGAAGGGAGAGGGATAGAGAGTTAGAAACATCAATGAGAGAGAAACATCGATCAGCTGCCTCCTGCACACTCCCTACTGGGTAGGTGCCCGCAACCAAGGTACATGCCCTTGACCGGAATCGAACCTGGGACCCTTGCGTCTGCAGGCCGATGCTCTATCCACTGAGCCAAACCGGTTAGGGCTAATTTATTATTTTTTAAAAAGTATGACAATTTATAGGAGATTTGAAGGAAAAAAAGAACCTATATACTATTTAAACTATTTAGATAACTATAATGTCTTACTGACCTAAATCTGTGTCTGTGTATATATGTATATAATAATATTGAATGTCAACTGTAATTGAAAAAAATCATATTAGTTATAAGTAAAATATATAACTCTTCACAACAATAATCAAAGCATATCACTCTGATGATATGACAATAAAGGTAACAAGCAATGGAAAACAATTCTGCCTGATTTAAAAAGAAGGAATTGACTGGAGAGGTAGGATACAAGGGGAGGCCAGGAAGAGGGACCATTGGCAGAGTCTGACGTCTGAAATGCTCTGGTGAGGGCACTGCCACTGGCCCTGCTGACAGTGTCCCAACAGTAAAGCGACTGTCACTGCCCATCCCCGCCCCTGAACCTGTGCCATAAACTTCATCTCTACACCACTCACTGAAGGTACAAACGCTGGGGAGGAAAACCTGCTGGCAGAGAGTGGGCACAGCTCTGTCTGCCGTTGCTGCTGGGGTAGGGACTTGGCTTCCTGGGGCCTGTTCTGAAGATTCATGATATGTTCAGTCCATATAGGTCTGTGTATATATGTATATATTTTGTTTATTTTTTAATATGTTTTTATTGATTTCAGAGAGGAAGGGAGAGAGGGAGAGAGAGAGAGAAACATCAGTGATGAGAAAGAATCATTGATCGGCTGCCTCCTGCATACACCACACTGGGGATCGAACCGTGACATCCTGGTTCATAGGTTGATACTCAACTACTGAGCCACACTGGCCAGGCTATATGTACAGGTTTTTAGATCATGGACTAAGCTTGTCACTTCTGATTTTCTTTCACGTAATCAGTTGGAACTTTATGTATTGGCCTAGTGCTCATATTCAGAATTTTTATAATTTAAAATCTCCCCTATATTATTTAAGCATTCTCCTTTTGTGAAATCTAAGATGTTCCCAATTTTTGTTTGATTTAAAAATAACTATACCAAAAATAAATAAATCTTATATTTTTATCTATAAACACTGAAGTTAGATTACTTTTTCCTTTGGGGCTCCTTTTGGCTCTTGTTCAAAAGTAAAATTTGCCAATCTTGTGTATTTTGAAAGCATTTATACTTTTAAAAATACTTGAATGTTCCTGGCCAGGTGGCTCAGTTGGTTGGAGTGTCGTCCTATACACCAAAAGGTTGAGGGTTCGATTGCCAGTCAGGGCACATATCTAGGTTGCAGGTTTGATCCCCTTGTTGGGGTGCGTACGGAAGGCAACAGGCAACTGATCAATGTTCCTCTCTCTCCCGCCCTCTCTCTCCCAAATCAATAAACATATCCTTGGGTGAGGATAAAAAAATTAAAACTTCGGGGTTAAGGAAAATACTTGAACAAATATCATTTGTGTATACAACATTGAAAAATAATCTCCATGATGGAGGCATTTGAAATGTTCACAGTGAAGACATCTCACAAGCCTGGCCTAATGAGCAGGCTGTGTTTTCTAACTATTGAGTGAATGTTGGATTAAATGTCTGCACTAGTATTGAGAAGGTGGATTAAATTGAAAGCAAGTTTTTTCATCCAAGTTACATTGGGTCAGGAAGAAAGGATTGGACACCTGGCATGTGTCACTACTTTAGGACCTGCTGAGCGCTACTGACAGGTCTTAAAGCACATCCTTCCTTCTTCATTGTCCCCTCATCATATATTCAGGGTAGGGCAAAAGTAGGTTTACAGTTGTTGATAATGGAAAAGGATACAACAATAAAAAATAATACAAAAATGAACCCTGTTTTTCACATACAACTGTAAACCCACTTTTGCCCCACTCTGTATTCTGTTCCTTTAAGTCACTGTGGATGCTAAAATGATTCTTACAAACACGAGAATCCTCCATTTTTCTCTGCTTGACCATCCCAGCCTGCTTTGTTTATAATCTCTCCCTTCCCTTCTGTGTTTGTTTAGCGCTTTTGTTTGGTGGTGACACAAATCCTGCTCATCCTAAACACATCGGAAGTATCGATCCCACCTGCAACGTGGCTGATGTCGTGAAAGGTAAGGAGACCACTGTAATGTTTGCGATTGTACTTCAAATGATGTGGTGCTATAATGCAGCTTGGTGATAGGATTATGTTGCTGACTTGTTTGCCGAGTCCTCAGGCCACTCTGGGCCCAAGCTACTTCACCCAAATATGAAATGTTCTTTTTAGGCAGTTCAGGAAAAGATGCATAATTCGCGCTGCTCAAAATGGGAGTTTCTACTTCATTGACTAGGGTTTTACTTCTAGTTCTATCTTAAACCATGAACATTTGTCAGCCTAAGTAGGATTCTAAGTTTTGATCGCCACCAGTATCTGAAAATCTCAGAGGATGCAAACCTTTGTTATAAAATTTGGCTGAATTCACGTGTTTGTAAAATGGAAGCATCTTTTTGACGTGCACCCAGGCTTCAGAATCTACATGGCATGTGGGCTTCGTGGGGTCACTAGACATCGAGCTGGACTCTGTCCCAGTAGCCTTGGTGTAAAACAGAGCCCTAAATCCATAAGTCCCTATCCCCAGGTGCTTTGAATCTGAGCTGCAGTTTCCTTGTTATCCATTTAAGGTAGATGCCAGCTCCAGAAAACCTTCCTGGTTGCAAGTGATCTGCCAGGTTTCTAGACCTCTTTTTCAGTTGTTTTCAGGAGTACAGATACTCTGTGCAGCCTCACATTCCCAAATTGTCCCTTTCCAAGATGATACCTCCTATTGTGACCATCCTCTCCCTCTAAACACACACAAGGGTTCATGGCCACCACTCTCCTGGTCTTCACCAAGGATCTTTGTTGCTCTTCCATTTTCTGGACTGTGTAGCTAAGTCAGTAGGAAGTAGAAGAGGGCCTTGTCTGCTTGGTAAAGCTCTCAAGCCTACCTCAAGCAGAGTGACATTTGCTGCTGGAGTTAGAGCCAAGGGAGGTGGCCCAGTGTATGTAGCCTCCACACTGGAGGAACATCACACTATCAGCAGCCAGTGCTGCTTGTGTACCTTGCACATTTTTATTATAAATACTAGAGGCCCGGTGCATGAATTCATGCACGGGTAGGGTCCCTTGACCTGGCCACCGATTGGGGCTATCTGGGCCAGTCCTGATCGGGGCCGATCGGGGCCGGCCGGCCTGCCAGGGGGAGGGACCACAGGAGGTTGGCCGGCTGTGGGAGGTTGGCCGTGGGAACACACTGACAACCAGGGGGCAGCTCCTGCATTGAGCATCTGCCCCCTGGTGGTCAGTGCATGTCATAGCAACCAATTGTTTGGTCGCTTAGGCTTTTATATAGATAGATAGATATTTTTATTGATTTCAGAGAGGAAGGGATCAGCAGAGAGAGAGAGAGAAACATCAATGATGAGAAAGAATCACTGATTGGCTGCCTCCTGCACGTTCCACACTGGAGTTTGAGCCTGAAACCCAGGCATGTGCCCTGTCTGGGAATTGAATTGTGACCTCCTGGTTCATAGGTCAATGCCCAACCACTGAACAACACTGGCTGGGCTACTCTGGGCATTCTTTTTTAAAAAATACTAGTATATATACTTACCTGGCAGGGGAGATACCATGATCATGACGGTGGTTTTCCCAGGGCGAGGCTTACCCATTGCACTCCGGGTATGCTGACCCCTGCGATTTTCCCAAATGTGGGAAACTCAACTGCATAATTTGTGGTAGTGGGGGATTGCGTTCGTGCTCTCCCCTAAAAAAAATACTAGTATATTTTATTGATTTCAGAGAGGAAGGGAGAGGGAGAGAGAAATAGAAACATCAATGATGAAAGAGAATCATTGATTGGCTGCCTCCTGCATGCCCCACACCAGGGATCGAGCCTGCAACCCAGGCTTGTGCCCTGACCAGGAATCAAACTGTGACCTCCTGGTTTACAGGGTGATGCTCAACCACTGAGCCATGCTGGCTGGGCTACCCTGAGCATTATTAAATCCAGGGAAGAGGACCCAGCCTAGGGGCCTTTGCCCAGCCTAGAATTGCCAAGCTGTTCTGGCCTCTGTTTAATTAGGAAACATTCACTCAAATTATTTCCATTATAAGATGAATAGATCCAGCCTCAGCTCCCTAAGAATCCTACAGGTAACTCTCTCACAAGAGAAGCCTGTGGTTAATCATGACTCTGCAGGCCTCTGCGGGAGGGGCGGGGGCGGGGAGGGGGCAGGATTGGTCTTGGCATAGTTGTATGTTCATTAGACCGTAGCACAATGTCTTTTATGAATCAGAAAGCCAGGTTCGGATAGTTGACTGCCCTTACAAAAAAAAGGTGTGCATTCATAATGCAAAAGTGCATTATTATGTGCTGCGTGTGTGCCTTTTCTCTTGAACTGCAAGCAATTTGAGGTCAGGGTGTGTGTCTTAAACTTGTTTTGTAACTTACATGGAACTTAGTATATGCCTGTTAGATGGTCAATAAGTATTTCTTGGTTTGATAAATTTGAAACTCTTTGATGATTTTTTAAAAACAGCTTTATTGAGATATAATTCATATATATACTATATAATTCACCCACTTAAAGTGTACAATTCAGTGTGGGTTTTTTTTAGGATATTCACATAGTTGTACAGCCAGTGCCACAGTTCAATTTTAGAACATTTTCCCGAAAGAAACCCCATACCCTTAGCAGTCAATCCCCACTACCCCACTTCTCAAGACTAGGCAGCCACTAATCTACTTTTTGCTTATTCGGGACATTGCATGTGAATGGAATCATACAACATGTGGTCTTTTGTGTCTGGCTTCTTTCACTTAGCATAGTGTTTTCAAGGATCATCCATGTTTTTGCAGGCATTAGTACTTCATTCTTTTTTATAGCCCAGTAATACTCAGTTGAACGGATAAACCACATTTTGTTTATTCACCAGCTGATGGACATTTGGGTTAGCTGAGCGACTTTGGACGTGCTATGTAAACTCTTTGGGCCTCAGTTTCTTCATCTATAAAATGGTACATTCACCTGTATCATAGAGTTAAATGAGTCACTATATGCAGAGCTCCTAAAGCAGTGCTAGCACCCAGTCAGCGCTGTACACAAGTTTATAGCAGAAGTCCTTGGCCTCACACAAATCGTGTGGCTTCTCATTTATACCACTGATCATATAACACATTGGTGCCTTTACATTTGTTTTTGGCATAAAGTCTAAAATATTTTTAGAACTCATTTAGGACATTTATAAGACAACTGGATATTTGACATTCAAGAAAGATTGTTCATTTGTGTAGGTGTGATATTGGTATTGTGTGTGTGTGTTTTTTAAAGGAGTTCTAGCTTTGAGAGAGCTATTTCAAAACATTATGCATGGCATAAAATGACACATGGGATTTACTTTAAATTATACGGAGGGAGGGTAGTGAGAAAGATTTGGCATGTGTTGAACACTGGTGAAGCTAGTAATGGATTCTTTATTCTGCGGTCACTATTTCTTCACAAATAAAGTCTTCATTAGTTTTTAGGGAGGTTTTAGGGTCTTTTTTAATTAAAAAAATATTGATTTTAGAGAGGAAGAGCGAGGGAGAGAGTGAGAGAAAATCACTGATGAGAGAGAATCATTGATTGGCTGTCTCCTGCACACCCCTCAGCTGGGATCGAGCCCCCAACCCAGGCATGTGCCCTGACCGGGAATCAAACCGTGACCTCCTAGTTCATAGGTCGGCATTCAACCACTGAGCCATGCTGGCGGGGCAGTTTTTAGGGAGGTTTTAACCATGAATCAGTACAACTAGGTAAGCGACAGGGAGCTCTAGGCAACTGTTAGCCCTTCTGGATAGCAGAGGAATGAGCAGTGCTAAAGTGAGTCAGAGGCGTTGGAGAGGGTGAGGAGGAACCTGCTTCAACTTGC
Source organism: Myotis davidii (assembly GCF_000327345.1). NCBI lineage: Eukaryota > Metazoa > Chordata > Mammalia > Chiroptera > Vespertilionidae > Myotis > Myotis davidii. The sequence continues at coordinate 853,392 of NW_006295384.1, read as the reverse complement.
CTCTCAAGGCCAAAAGAATCTTGTTTTGCAGCGCTTGCTATCTGTACTGCTCTTATTGGACTTATTACCAACTACCCGGCCTTGACAGCTGTACTTCTGTTGGTCTCTCTAACTGGGGTGTAAAGTTCGAGAGGTCTGCAATTACTCTCACCCACGTGTGCATCACTCCTCTTAGGGACAGATTTTGTACCAAAAACCAGCTGAAGATCACGTGCAAAACAGTTCAGTCAATATTTGAAAGAAAGAAACCGAGAGTTCATGTCCACAGCCTGCCTCACAGCTTCCTGCTTCCTTTGTCCTGTGTAGTCATGATTTTGACCGCGGGCCAGATCCCCTTTCTCCTCCCTCTTCCTGTGCTGGCTCACAGCCTTATCTTCACTCTTTTTCTTGACCCTTTTGAGTTTTCACCCAGTGAGACCACTATTGCATAGTGAACAAAATTTACTCCACCCTATCATTTCATCATTTCTGCCACTTGTTTGGCATAACTTTTAAAATATATATATATATTTTTGTTGATTTCAGAGAGGAAGAGAGAGAGAGAGGTAGGAAACATCAGTGATGAGAGAGGATCATTGATCGGCTACCTCCTGTGCGCCCCAAACTGGGGATCGAGCCCGAAACCTGGGCATGAGTCATAGATCAATGCTCAACCACTGAGCCATGCCGGTCAGGCTGTTTGGCACAGCTTGAAGTCTGGCTTCCTGGCGAGACTGTGTCCAATAAAAGACACCTCCAGGTCCCTCTGCCACTCAGAATGCTACTTCCCTCAACACATGCATATGTATGCACACTCCTACCCCCGCACTCATGGAGGAAGGGGGGACTGGCATGTCCCCTGCTCCCCACTGCCTCTTTCAAGCCATGCTTTTCATTTCTCAACAGCCTCTTCCCTTAAGGAAAACAACAGTGGAGGATGGTTTCAGAGTCTCAAAATGCATAAACACAACAAGCAGCACCATGCAGTCAACTTCTCTGCCACCCTTCATTCTCTTCATAAATCACACCTACTGATACCCACAGCACACTAAGTGCACTGGCTTGTACATACTTTCTTGGATGCTGTTGTGTCCCATTTGGTAAGGCATATATTTTAGTAAAGGTCACTTATTTGTCCTCAAACCATTGGTATAAGTTATACCACCTGTCGTGACTACATAATTTATTAAAATACTAGGGGCCCAGTGCACGAATTCGTGCACCTTAAAAGGGAACTGTGGGCCGCGAGGCTGCGGTGGGCACAGGGGTGGGTCTCGGCCCATCCTCCATGCCCCCACCTGGCCCCTCCCGCCGCAGCCTCTGGTCCCCTGTGTGCTGGAAGCCCCACTCCCACCGCTGCCTCTCCCATGCACTGATGGCGCTGGCCCTACTCGCACCAGCTGATGGCGCAGAGCGATTGGGGCCGGTGCCAGCAGTGGGTGTGAGCGGCAGCTGCTGCCCTGATTACCCTTCAGGAGCAGGAGGAGGTGGAGAAGCCCTCAGGGGCGATCAGAGCCAGCAGCCACTGCTTGCACCCGCTGATGGCGACGAGCATTCGGGACTAGCACCAGCTAGTGAACTGGCAGCAGCTGTGAACGAGTGGGACTGCAGCACGGGAGCAAAGAATTTTCAGTAACCACCAGAGGCTCGCCCTGATGACAGCAACTGGTGCGCCACCTTGGTCTGGCACCCCCGCTCACCTGCTCCACCATCCTGCCACACCCAATGCCCGTCATGGTCCGCGTGTGCCCCCTGGTGGCCAGCGCATGTCATAGCAACCGGTTGTTCACTTGTCCAGTTATTCTGCTGTTTGGTCTATTTGCATATTAGCCTTTTATTATATAGGATTGTGTAAACTTACCCTAGCTGGTTTTGCTCAGTGGTTAGAGTGTTGGTCCGTAGACTGAAGGGTCACAGGTTTGATTCTGGTGAAGGATGTGTACCTCAGTTGCAGGTTCGATCCCCACCCCTGGTCAGGGCACGTGTGGGAGGCAACCAGTTTATGTGTCTCTCTCACATTGATGTTTCTCTTTTTCTGTGTCCCCCTCCGTTCCACTTTCTCTAAAAAAAAATATCAATGGAAAAACTATCCTCAGGTGAGGATTAGCAACAACAACAAAAACGACATGGGAATTGGAATATTCATAGATGTATGCAGTGTTTTTTAATCTAAGATAGATGAGCTAGAACCCTAACCCATCCATATTCAAAGAAGAGGTTTTAGACTTATATGAAAAGATGGGTAGAGGAATAAATGGTGTATTTACATGTGCATTTTAAGTCATGTTTATGATAGTAGTCATATTTTATGGTTTCCCACTTTAGCCAACATTTTTGTCAATCATCCAATTCCTGTTCCCAGTTGAGTCAGTGAAGGAGACTAATCCTATGTTACCAAAATAATAAAAAAAATGCTCATTGAAGACAATAGAAAATATGTGACAAGAGAGAAGAGAATAAAAATAACCTGATTTTATAAACCATTGCTTTATACATTTGAATTCATACTAAATTTACAGATCGGTATAAAACTGGGAATGATGTAAGTAATCTTTGTCTCTACAAAATCCATAGTCTTTGTGTATTTCCCCATCTCTAGCACTCATGTCCATCATACATGGCCTTCCTGGGTGAATTCAGTACCTGACGATAGGAGCCTCTATTCTGCCCTCTATATCAGTATTGTTGGAATCCTTCCTATGTCTGATCTGCAATACACAGAATCTCTAGAGTCAAATGATTTTTCCAGCCAGGTGTATACAACCTTTATTCTTCAGTGGGGCCTCAAATCAATTACCTTTTCTGCCATGGCAAAATGGGCTGGGCCACCTAGCAGGAACCCTGAAGGTCTCTCTTCTCCCTGTAGGCTGAAGCAAATGTTAACAGTTTTCTATTTCATTCCCCATGGGCATGAATCTCCTCCTCCTCCTCCTCTTCCTCTTCCTCCTTTTCCTCCTTTTCCTCCTCGAGGAAGGGAGGAGAGAGAGATTGTGACATCAATGATGGGAGAGAATCATGGATCAGCTGCCTCCTGCATGCCCCCTACTGGGAATCGAGCTTGGAACCAGGGCATGTGCCCTTGGCCAGAATCGAACCTGGGACCCTTCAGTCCACACACTGATGCTCTATCCACTGGCTAGGGCCAGCTTTTCTTCCCAGTACCCACAAGTGTGTGTCAGTTTCCTTGGCCTCTTAGTGAAGTCTTAACCACTCTGTTCCTCTTTTTAGAGTAGTTGGTATTTTTCACTAGGTTTTTACCTTCTCATATGCTCTGAGATTTCGCAGTTAATCTTCTAACTTGGCATCTCTATCTCTAATATTGTTTCCTTTCCTTTTGTTTTAGGAAGCTTGGTGTAGAGGGAGTTGGGCTTCTGGGTTTTAATGACAGTTCTACCATTGATTTTCTCAGCTGGAAAGATCCTGGTTTAGGCCGGTCAGATGTCCAGCCTAGATGATCTGTGTGTGTGTGTGTGTGTGTGTGTGTGTGTATGTGTTCTGGTTGGTCTGTAGATGGCTCTGTCCAGGTGTGTTCTGGTTTCTGTGGTCTCTGTTGTGGCTTCCCAGTATGTGTTCTATCTGCTCTTTCTGTATGTACTAAATGTGTGTGTGTGTGTGTGTGTGTGTGTGTGTGTGGTGTGCACGTGCGTGCTTGCCTATGCATGCACACTTGTTTTATAGCCTTAGGAAACCTTAATGAACTAACAATGATTACATGCTTAGATCTCTTGAGACAGACTAGAGAAAACTTTTATGTAGAAGAGTAGGGACAATATTTTTATTTTTGACTAGCCAGTTGTATAAATGTATAAAAGTGGGGTGCATCACGCACAACATTAATTGAATGTGCAGAACACTGAAGCATGTCTCCTTGTCGCTTATTTAGCACATTAATATCTACCTTTACACATCTGCAAATTATAGACTCGAGGTAGTGAATGCTAGAATTAGTGTTGTAAAGCTGTTTCTGGGAGGTTCCTTCCATTGTGACCCTTTCCTCCTTTTCTTTGTGAGAAACCAGGAAAGAGAATGGAAAATCCTGTGGGAAGATAATTTTAAAGGTACAAACTTAAATACTTGGTACAAAAGTCACCTCTCGCAGCGATGTTAGCCTGCCTGTGTTGTTCCTATACGCCAGTAGGCTTAGCATAATGGCGTACAAATGGCATCCTGAAAGTGTGTCATTATTTTGGTTCGGAAATAATGTCTTGTGCTCTCACGTGGGGCTCTTCCGTTTGCGAATAACAGAGACTCACTTACACTAGTTCAAGAAACAGATTTATTGAAAGGACCTAGTAGGTCCCATGAAAATCCAAGGACAGGAAGCACTTCACAGGCGGAGCTATAGACATTGGAACTGGGAAACAGAAAACAAGGCTGTTTCCTGTGTGTCTTTGTAACTGGCGTGGCCAAGTCCTAGCCCCTCTGCCTTTCTCTCTTGTCTGTAGACTGGCAGACTTGTTTAGGGCAATGATGGCCACCGCAGGCCTTCTAGATGATAACTCTCCGAATTTCCTTTTGTCTTCTGTGTTGCCCGAGTCTTGATCTGAAATTCTCAAAAGATGAAGTCCTTTGCCTCCACCTATCTTTCTGCCCTCAACCACAGGTTATAGGATTTTGCTCAGCCTGTAGATTGGTTGCCTTTTCGTTAGATGCTCTGCCCCCCACATCTCCAGTCGGCTGTGGTTTGGAGGGTGAGAAAGGGTCTGGTACTTAGAAATACCTGGTGGTTCTCGCTTGGGATGCATTTTGGGTGAAAGGATGATGGTAGACATACCTTATTGGAATCGCTTTGTAACTTACAAGGGTTTCTAAAAAGCAGCATCTCTATGACTTTGCAATGCTTTGTGGCCATGTGCATTACCTTGTTCTGGCAGTGGCTTCTTAAACTTGAGCTTCACGGTTTTCTATATCCTATTAAACCTGTTAGGGACCTTGGTACCTTCATGTGTTTTTTTTCAGCACCCACTCAAATTCATCCTTGCCCTGCCTCTTCTAAGATATTTATAAACAAATGATCATGTGTATTCACAACAGAGGCCAATATTTGATAGCAGAGTTCTATGGTGAATTTTGAATAGGCAAATCTTCTAATAAAAAATTAATAGCCCTAGCCGGTTTGGCTCAGTGGATAAAGTGTCAGCCCATGGACTGAAGGGTCCCGGGTTTACTTCTGGTCAAGGGCATGTACCTCGGTTTCAGTCTCATCCCAGGCCCTGCGAGTGTGTGCTGGAGGCAACCAATCAGTGTGTCTCTCACATAGATGTTTCTCTCTCTCTCTGTCTCTCCCCTTCCATTCCACTCTCTCTAAAAATTAATGGAAAAATATCGTCGGTGAGGATTAACAAAAATTAATAAAATAACCTCCATAATGTATTAAATTTTCCTGTGTGCTTTTCTTAAATTTTGGGCTAGGTTGGATCTGTTTGGCTAGTTGCTTGGTGAACCTTCACCCTGCTTTTTATGACTTGGCCTTTTAAATAAATAATCAGTCTTGTGTGTTTACAGGTTGAATGTTCTAGCCTGGGGGATGTAGGTATGTGCCACACCAACAGTTTTGTTAGTTACTTTATGATCATTATCTTATTGTTCTTGAAAACTGATCCTTAAAACAATGAATAGCATTTATGTTTAGTGGCAGTAATAATAATTTCCTTTTAAAGATTGTTTGGAGCCTGGCCGGTGTTGCTCAGTGGTTGGGTGTTGACCTATGAACCAGGAGGTCACGGGTTTGATTCCCAGTCAGGGCACATGTGGATTTTAGGCTCAGTCCCCAGTAGGGGGTGTGCAGGAGGCAGCCGATCAATGATTCTCCCTCATTGATGTTTCTAGTTCGCTCTCCCTCTCCCTTGCTCTCTGAAATCAATTAAAACATTTTTTTAAAAAGATTGGTAGTAGTTACTTGCTCAGATGTATTGCAGATAAAATTAATTTGGTTAATTATCATATTTAAAATGTTGGTTTCTAATTAAAATTAGAAAAGTCTTATTTGAAAGCTTGTTATAAGTAGAACTTGCATTCTACCCCAGAATGAAAGACATGGAATTATAAGCCAGTAGTTGAATTTTGGTTATGTGGGTGATGTTTAAAGTTTTTACATTTTTATGTTAGTTCACTTAAATAGAAGTGAAATAGAAGTTTGAGTACATGTGTGCTGTATACACCTCAATACCCCATGATCATTCATGTCCTGGGAGAGACAGTGACTGAATTAACATGGCCCAGCCACGGCTTTCCCGGCAAGTGATCCTCAAATCTAGCTTCTCTTCAGAATTACTTGCTAAGCTTTTTAAAATATAGATTCAACACAGACCTACTGCATCAGAATCTCTAGGGGCTCATTTTATAATCTGCCTTTTAAAAAACAACAACTTGGTAGTGAATTCCACATACAATGAGGTTTGGGAACCACGCAAGGCCTCTAGTTCCTAGTCTGACCAAAAAGAACATTTCTTGCCCTGGCCGGGGGGCTCAGCTGGTTGGAGCATCATCCCATACACCAAAAGGTTGTGGGTTTGATTTCAATTAGGGCACATACCTAGGTTGTGGGTTCAGTCCCTGGTCCGGTGCATACAGGAGGCAACTGATCTATGTTTCTCTCTTCCTTCCCTCCCTCCCTCCCTCGCTCTAAAAATCAGTTTTAAAAAAAGCATATCCTCCAGTAAGGATTTTAAGAAAAAGAATATTTCTCCTTGAGAACTTTCTCATGGGCAAGAAGATTGTTCCATTTAGCAAATGCTTGCTAGCTGTGTATCGTGTCCAAGGCATGATGATGTGCTATGGGAATTTCTAAAGATGTGTATGAATGTAGATTTTACCATTACTATCCCCCAAATACTTGAATGGCTGGTGTATGTGAGTCTCATTGTGGTGGTTTGAGTTTTTCAAGCATCATTATGTGATTTTTAATTATAGCACTGATACACCATAATTTGTCAAGATGCTTTAAAAACTCTTATTCACACGTGGTTTTAGGAAACACACTGAGTCTTTGGGTCCCAAGTTGATGGCTTCTATCTGGGTTCTGCCATCTCTTCTGCATGTTGCATTTGTGTAATACCTTTTCTTATACTCTCATGCCATTGGGCAAGCAAATGCCATGAGGCGATATCGCAGTTAGTGGGCACTTTTTCTTTTATGGTGAATGGAAGAATGATGTCAAAACACCTTTAACGGTGTTATATACTTGGAGAGTTGTTTTGAGCAGATGTATTGGCTTTGTGTATGGATAGCAGAGCATCATTTTGAGATTTTAGGATTTGTTGGTTTAAATAAAGTAGCCTTGGAGGTTCTTGGTTGGCTTTGTGCTATTGTGTCACTAGGTGGAGATGTAGCATTGTTTGGTGCTATAGCCAAAGCAGAAAGAGTGCATCTTGATTTCTTTTTACAAAAGTACTTTACAGATATTTAATGAGGTTTATTATACCCTAGGAAAAAACCCTGCAAATTTAATATAATTCTGTATTTTAATTTTTTCGGGTTTCAATTAAGTCCTACTTTAATGTTTGTTTTCACAGTGATCAACTCTTTTTTTCCTTTTCTCTTACTAACATTTCCTCATTATTTCATTTTGTCAGTTATTCTAATGTCTCTGTGGTTCTTTTAATGGTTTAATTCTAAAAGTTGAATAAAGGAATAAGAATTTTTATTCCGAGGTCAAATAATATATACAATTTTAATTTGCTAGCAATATGAGGTCAACGAACCGAAACTTACAGTCGGAACACACCTGACTCTTATCTTTGTATTATTTTAGGTTGATATGTCAAGTTTTAACATATTTAAATTCTATAGGGCTTTAAAATTTTTTTTTTATTGATTTCATAGAGGAAGGGCAAGGGAGAGAGAGACAGAAACATCAGTGATGGGAGAGGATCATTGATTGGCTGCCTCCTGCATGGCCCCCACTGGGGATCAAGCCCGTAATCCAGGCATGTGCCCTGACCAGGAATTGAACCGTGACCACCTGGTTCATAGGTCAAAGCTCAACCACTGAGCCACACCAGATGGGCAAGCCACAAAGGCTATTTTTTAAAAAAGAAGTAGTTAATTAATTAAAAATTCATCAAGTTAGAAATTGTCCTTGTTTGCTTATCTATTATGTCTATCTATATCTATCTATCTATCTATCTATCATCTGCTTGTGCCTTAGTGCAGCAGCTAAACTTTTTTTCTTTTTTTTTGCAGATGCGTATGAAACTGCCAAGATGTTATGTGAACAGTATTACATGGTAGCTCCTGAGTTGGAAATTGAAGAATTCAATGGTAAAAGAATAATTTTAACCTTAAGTACAAAGAAGTTGACCCAAATCTGAATACTCCTAAGCTATATTTAAGCGAGATCCTAAAGTTTTGCTGATTTAAAAAATATTTTCTATATATATATATATTTTTTTTTAGAATCAAACAGGTTTTATGTATATTTTAATTTTAGAGGAGAAAATCATATCTACCATGTAGGACTAGCTTGAGAATTAAATGAGACTGTAGGTACAAGGACCTGGTACGCAGTTTGCATTCAGTATATGTTAATTACCTTCCTTCCCTTTATTTACCTCTCAAAGCCTAATGGATAACATTAGCTAAATTTGAATTTCCAATAGAAACAATATTTTTTGCTCCCTAGATAAGGAAACCTTGACTATTTGCATTAAAAATCTGTGATTCAGCCGAAACCGGTTTGGCTCAGTGGATAGAGCGTCGGCCTGCGGACTGAAAGGTCCCAGGTTCGATTCCAATCAAGGGCATGTACCTGGGTTGCGTGCACATCTCCAGTGGGGGATGTGCAGGAGGCGGCCGATCGATGTTTCTCTCTCATCGATGTTTCTGGCTCTCTATCTCTCTCCCTTTCACTCTGTAAAAAATCAATAAAATATATTTTAAAAAAATCTATGATTCAATTTAGAAAGTGTTGAAAAGATATAATTTTTCTTTTTTAAAAAATTTTTTTTCTTTTCTATATTTTTAAAACCTTTTCTATGTTTGTGGTCAACTAGGTATATTGTTGTAAGGAGTTTTTGTATAGGAATGTATAATCTATTAGAACTCAAAGTTCGTGGCACAGAAATAATTCAGTAGAAAATGCACAAAGGTATGAATAGGCAATTCTCAAAATAGCAAATGCAAACAAACAATAAACCTATGGGAAAGTGTTTAACTTTATTAAACAAAGAAGTACAAACAAAACCAAAGAGAAATGCCATTTTTGTCTTTCAAAATGGCAATGATTGAAACATTTTATTGCCTCGAATTATTGCCCAGAAAAACACTTTCTTACCAACACTTATACATTTCTGGTATAAGTTTAAATTGGTCCAGCCTTTCTCAAAAAATGCCACCAATATTCTTTCTCTTTGACCCAGTAAATTAGTAATAGTCTTATTCTTTGGCCCAGTGAATTAAACTTCAGAAAGGGTATTATAAGAAAATATAGATATGCACAGTTGTATGTACAAGAATGGTGAGCACAGTGGTTTCCTTATAGAGAAAAATGAGAAGATCCAAGTTTTCTACAACAGAAGACATTAACATTGTGGTTTACTCATAAGATAGAATACTATGCAGCCCTTTAAAATAATGCTTTAAAAGAATCTTTTAAACACACGCTATAAAAGTTTGTAATAGTGCAAGTTCACCGGAAAATATTTTGAAGGATTTCTAGCACCTAGGGAGAAACAACTCTGTGTGGAGAGTAGGGTTATAGCTGACTTTTCTATTAATCGTATGAGTCTATATTTCCATGTTAAATTTTTTTGAAATTTGTAAGTTAGCAAAAAAAAAAAAAGACATACTCATTGTAAAAATACAAACAATACAGAAATATAGAGTAAAATGAGTCTCCACTGCTCTCTCAGTCCCATACAGAGCTTCATTTTTTACATAAATGGGGTTGGAAATATTCATGTTCCATGATGTTTTTTTTCACTTTGCTTTGAAAATTTTGCCTGTGTTGTCATTTAGAGATTATCCATAGTGTAGATTGCCATAATTTATTTAATGATTTCCCAATGAAGGTGTGTGTGTGTGTGTGTGTGTGTGTGTGTGTGTGTGTGTACACATATGTACGTGTTTGGAGGGTTGGGAAAATTTGTGAACGTGTGGAAGTATTTCTGTACATTAGATTCCTAGAAGTAGAATGACTGAGTCTTACGGTATAAGCATTTACAATTAAAGATAAGCCCGGCCGGCATGGCTTAGTGGTTGAGCGTCGACTTATGAGCCAGGAAGTCACGGTTTGATTCCTAGTGAGGGCATATGCCCGGGTTGAGGGCTTGATCCCCCATGTGGGACGTGTAGGAGGCAGCTGATCAATGATTCTCTCTCATCATTAATGCTTTTACCTCTTAGTCTCTCTCCCTTCCTCTCTGAAATCAATAAAAATATATTTTTTAAAAGATAAACCAAATTCCTTCTTAAAATACACCAGAACTGCATTTCACTTATCACATGATCTCACCCATATGTGGGATATAATGATCAACATAATTTGGTGAACGAAAATAGATCCAGAGACAAATGGCAGGGGAGGGGTGGTTAGAGAGCGACCAAAGGCTTGTAAGCATGTATATCAGCATAAACAATGGACACGGACACTGGGGCGGTGGGGGCTTGCCCGGGGTGGGAATGGCTGGGGAGGGGGAGGTCAATCGGGAAAAAAGGAGACATTATGTAAAACTTTAGACAATAAATGAGAGAGAGAGAGAGAGAGAGAGATATTAAAATGTGAAAGACTTCAGGCTGCTGTTGTAACACATTGGCCCCTACATTTTACTAGAAAGTATGGAATCAAAGCTGCTTTCAAAGTCCGTTGAGTCCTCTGAGTTGTGCCAATGTTTTGAATCAATACACTATGAGAACCTAATGGACTTGGCTGGAGTATTCCTGAGTAGAAGCAAAAGAATACCCTCTCTTCCTCCTGGCTCTTCGGGGCCTGACCTCACTGTCCAGCTTTCTGTTTGTCAAACATGGAACTTACATTCACAGGTAGTAGCCAGATGCTCTTCGGCATGAATAGCAGCCTCACTCACTGTAGGCCAGAGCAGCGAGCCTGTTCTTGCTGATTCCCAGGTGCAACTGTGTCAGCCGCTCCTTCCCAGAGAGGTGGTTACGCTGGGCAGCACACCCCGCCAGGAGCAGAGCTGTATGACCACTTTTGTCATTGTCTCACGCATGACTTTTTAAGCCTTTTTTTATCACCACTAAGATAAATGAATGCTGGTGGTTAGAGGCAGCCTCTAGTTTCCTCGTGCTTTCAGGTAATGTATTTATGATTTATATTTATGATTTCTTAAATGTCAAAGCTCTTTGCGAGTGCAGTTAAAGACTCTGTTTTGTCTCTAGTAAGTTCTGTGTTAGAGATGCAGGTTGGAGGTTGGCCCTGAACACCGTAAGTAGACACTATCACTGCAGAATGAGAGAGTGCGCGTGTTTCCAACATGATGGCTGACTGTTTTCAGGGAGCGGTCAGATCAGATCCAGATACTTAATGGATTTATTTTCAGAGCCTGTGTGAACCAGCATTGCATTGCCTTTCAGGATGTTCCCGTTGCCCAACGGGTACCTTTAACAATAGTCAGCGACATGCTTGCTGCCCTTGCTCTGCATTTTAGACGAGTAAGACTGCCATTAACCCAAAAGGACAGTCATTGCTACCTGAGGATGTAAGTTTGGCTAGTTTGACACACCCCCTTTTTTTCCCCTGAACTTTTTTCTTTTCTAATGTAAACCCCTGAGAAAGTGGCAAATAGGATTATGTAGGACACATACTGTGTGAACACCACAGTATTTACCAGTCCTCACTAGAATTCGGAATATTGGGGGCCAGTTATAGTAAACTTCCTTTATTATCCTTTCTGTAACACATTTAACAGCTTTATTTACCTCAGATCTTTCTGACTGGCCACTTATGGCAACCCATGTGGGTTCCTCCAATGACAAGTAGCTATTTCATCACACTTGTCCTCATTTCTCTTGAGAAATCAGTTGCCAAAACATTAAGCAAATAAACACTTCTAATTGACCTTTTCTGAATCCGTATGGTAAGGCAGCAGGGCTTAGGGAGAAGATGGGAACTTTGTAGCTTAACCAGGCAGTAGAAATGTGGATTTGAACACTTAGATGTGGGCCTCAGACAGGTCACTTCCTGCCTGACACCCAGCTTCTTCATCCATATGCTCACCCTGTGGGGCAATCTACACTAATAAAAGAGAAAAATGGTAATTGGCGTACGATGCTACCCTTTTCATTGGCTAATCAGGGCTATATGCAAATTAACTGCCAACTCAGGTGGCAGTTAACTGACAACAAAGATGGAGGTTAATTTGCATATGTAGGCACAATGCAGGGAGGTGAAAGGGAAAGCAGGAAGAAGCC
>NW_006295384.1:830324-840280 GCF_000327345.1 Myotis davidii | reverse complement strand
CGATTGGAGGGTGATGGGGGTCAACGCCTGAGGGCTCCCAGTATGTGAGAGGGGGCAGGCTGGGCTGAGGGACACTCCCCTCCCCACACACACACCCAGTGCACAAATTTCGTGCACCGGGCCCCTAGTCCTATGTAATAAAAGGCTAATACACAAGTCAACCGAACTGTGGAACTACCAGTCACTATGACGTGCATTGACCACCAGGGGGAAGATGCTCAATGCAGGAGCTGCCCCCTGGTGGTCAGTGCACTCCCATAGAGGGAGCTCCGCTCAGCTAGAAGCCAGGATCACGGCTGGTGAGTGCAGTGGCGGTGGCAGGAGCCTCTCCCGCTTCCATAGCAGCGCTAAGGCTGTTGGACTTACGGGGAGCGAGCCTAAACTGTCAGTCAGACATCCCCCCAAGGGCTCCTGGACTGTGAGAGGGTGCAGGCTGGGCTGAGGGACAACCCCCCAAGTGTATGAATCTCATGCACCAGGCCTCTGGTGAAAGGATAATGTTGCTGGGATCTCAAATATAGCACCAGGCACATACTGGATATTTTTATAAAATATATTTTTATTGATTTTAGAGAGGAAGGGGGGGAAAGAGAGAAAAAAATCAATGATGAGAGAGAATCATTGATCGGCTGCCTCCTGTATGCCCCACGCTGGGGATCGAGCCCACAACCCGTGACCTCCTGGTTCATAGGTTGACACTCAACCACTGAGCCATACCTGCCAGGTATACTGGATATTTTTAAAAGGGTGGCTACTAGAATTCAGGATTGACTTGGGAAAGATAAGACTTATATGGTTATGACTTGAATTTTTCATTTCTAGATTAGTCTTTCCTCTCAGGAGGTTGATAGCTTTAGATTTGGTGGGAAACAAAAATTTCAACTCATGCTATCTATTTTGTTATAAGAGGTTTCATAGAAAGGTTATGTATCTACCCTGGGATAGTTGGCCTCTAGTTTCTCAATATTGGGTACTTTTGTGGATATTTTCAAGCAAATGGTTCTATGCAGCAGTCAAAAAGCCATTACTGATAGCTCCAATAATACTGTAGAAATTAATTTTTAGTTAAGAGAATAGGCAACATTTATTGACTGCTTACAGTGTGGCGGGCTCTATGTAAATTAGTTTATCACCATGATCTCATTTCATCCTTATATTAACCCAGTGAGATAAGTTCTGCGCCATTTCAGAAATGGGATGCCGAGGCCCCGATGGCTTAAGTACCTATTAATATATCTATTAAATGCCTAAGTCAGAACTTGGCCCCAATGAGACTTTGAACTACTTAGTATACTTTGAACTACAGTATATATTGTCTCTAATAGCCTTATGCATTGATTTTTGGGAATTGATTAACCATCTCTAAGTGCCCAGGTACCATTTCTCTCTTTTTCCTTCTTGAATCTCTTATTACAACTGTTTTTTTTTCCTCTTAGAAATCTGTTTATATTTTAAATTTTATTTTTAATTGCAGTTTACATTCAATATTATTTTGTATTAATTTTGGGCATACAGCATAGTGGTTAGACAATCAGATATTCCCTCTGATATTTCCAGTACCCCAACTGGCACCATGCTACACAGTTATTACAATATTATGTAATTGCTTATGAGATAACTGCTTTTCTTTTGCTGCTTTTAAGATTCTTTGTCTTTAATGTTTGGCATTTTAATTATGATGTGTCTTGGTGTGGGCCTCTTTGAATTCATCTTGTTTGGGACTCTCTGTGCTTCCTGGACTTGTATGTCTTTTTCCATCACCAGGTAGGGGAAATTTTCTGTCATTATTTTTTCCAATAGGTTTTCAATATCTTGCTCTCTTCTTCTTCTGGCACCCCCATGATGCAAATGTTGGTATGCTTGAAGTTATCCTTACACTATCCTCATTTTTTGAATTCTTTTTTTTTTTTTTTGCTGTTCTGATTGTATGTTTTCTACTTCCTTATCTTCCAAATCTCTGATTTGAATATCTGCTTCAGCTACTTCACTGTTGATTCCCTGTAATGTAATCTTCATTTCTGTTTATTTTTTGTTTTCTAGTTTCCTATCTTTTTATGGAAGTTCTAATTTCACCTACTCTTCCCCTAAGTTAATTGAGCATCCTTATAACCAGTGTGTTTTTTTTGATATTTTTTTTATTGCTGTCTCTATTATTAGTTCTTTTTCTGGAATTTTGTTATGCTTTTTCATTTGGGACATATATATTTGTCTCCTCATTTTGCCTGCCTACTTGTGTTTCCTTCTATGTACTAGCTATATTACCTGGGGTTGGTAGAGTCACTCCATTGGTTATGCTTATATGCATGCATACAATAACCAGTGTTTTTAACTCTACATCTAGTAGATTGTTTTTCTCCTTTTTCTGGAGTTTTGTTTTTTCTGTTTTTTTTTCTTCATCTTGGAATGTTTCTTTGCCTCTGCATTTTGGCAGCATCCCAGTGTTTGTTTCTGTGTATTAGGTAGAGCTGCTTTGTCTCCTGGAATTGGCAGAGTGGCCTTGTATAGTATGTGTCCTGTAGGGTTCAGTGGCTCAGTCTCTCCAGTCACCCAAGCAGGGCACTCCAGGTGTACCCCATGTGGGGGCTGTGTGCACCCTTCTGTTGTAGTTGAGCCTTGATTGCTGTTGGCTTTTCAATGGGAAGGATTTACCCCTAGGCCAGTTGGTTGCAAAGACTGGCTACGACCACTGTGGAGGATCAGCTGTGCTGGGTCCACCCCACAGAGCAGGACTTAGTTCAAAGGGGCTCCTCAGGCACTTGGCTGGGCAGGACATAGCCAAAAGTAGAGTTAGTTGGGGCTGAACATCCTTCAGTACTTCATGTAGCCACTCTGTGAATCGAACGTAAGATCTGAGAAAATGTCATCAACCCATCCATTTTCAAAAAGATACTTCTGAATGCACAGGAAAATATAGTAGAGTATATCTGGATCATAGGGTTCACCTTCTCCATTTCGAGCCTCCAGTGTCATTAGACAGAGACCATAATTCAAGTTGTCCACAGCAGAAGAGATGAGATCTTCCTGGAATCGCAGAAGCTGGCGTCTCCCAATGTGCGCCAGTCTGTTCTGAGTATCCGTCTCTAGCTCAGCGTTCTTGTTCTGAGCCCAGTTTTTCCATACTTCAAGCCCTTCTTCTGGCTTTGGAGAACTTGGAAGCAGATGTTCTGGGGAAGGCTGTGGTGCCCACTGGGTCCGCCTTTTGAGTGAGTCACTGTGGAGGCAGTCGGGTGGTGCGTCGATGTGGTCTGAGGCTGTCCGCTGAGTGTACTGGCTCTGCATTTTGCTGATGATTAGTGAACATCTTTTCATATGTATGTCCTCTTTGGAGAAGTGTTTATTTGGGTCCTCTGCTCATTTTTTAATTGGATGGGTTTTTTTGTGTGTGTTGAGTTATATGAGTTCTTTATAAATTTTGGATATTAACCCTTTTCCCTTGAATGCATTTTTTTTTTCTTTGTAGCTTCCATTATTTTTTCATTCTTATAGGAAAATTGTCTGAAAATAAAAAATTGCATATCTTATGTAGCGTTCTCTTGGTACTTAATAGATGTTGTTTTAATGAATGATATTTGGAGCAATGACTGTGCAAAAGAGAGACTTCATTAAGTCTCGAGCATGAAAAACCTGGATAGTTTTTTTCATTGACTTTTTAAAATGTACCTTTAGATGGAACATTCATATTCCATTTGTATCTTATTTAAAAAAGTCAGCAAATGTTTATTAAGAGTCCACTACATAAAAGCTCCTGGATCCGGGATTAGAAAAGAGTCATGGACAAAACATTTGGCATGGCTTTAAAGGGAAGGACAGACATGTAAACTATGTTGCCCCCAAAGAAAAGTCCAAGTCATTGAGCAAGTCTTCAGAAGGCTCCTAGAGAGTGTTGATTGAACTAAAACACACACAATAAAACTATGAAAGGTATTTTAATTTCCCTGAGATTTCGAGTGAGAAAGGTTGAATTCAGAAGGCTGTTTATATAGCTAGTCATGCCTTTTAGTCCAAACAAACATTTAGTGTACTCCAAACAAAAACAGCAAAGCAACCAGGAGGTTCATCAGTGGCCCACTGATATCGCCTCTTGCCATATGGCCATAGTCGGCAAACTGCGGCTCGCAAGCCACATGCGGCTCTTTGGCCCCTTGAGTGTGGCTCTTCCTAAGCCATAGGAGTGCCCTAATTAAGTTAATAACAATGCACCTACCTATATAGTTTTAAGTTTAAAAAATTTGGCTCTCAAAAGAAATTTCAATCGTTGTACTGTTGATATTTGGCTCTGTTGACTAATGAGGTTGCTGACCACTGCGCTAGGGTAACCAAAGGGAAATATGTCGAGCAGAAGAAGCCACAAAGGAGGCAGCAGAAGAGATGGTACCTGTTGCCACAGGTTATCCTGGAGGGACTCCAGGAGCAGAGCCAGGAGGTGCAAAGGACTGAAATGGGAAGTGAAAGGGTAGGGGTTAGTTGGAAGTTGGTGTAAGTTAGAGCTACCTGAAATGATTAATCCAGTCCCTCATTCTTCAACAAGAATATTACAACCAAGGTGCATCAGGCCTCAGGTGAAAACCAGCAGTGTTAATGAAAATGTGACTGGCATTTAAACTTAGCAGCTGCATTGTCAGGCCCACCCCCTTTCCAAATTCTGAGAGAAAATGATTTTGAATGAAGAATTCTGTACCCAGCCAAACTTTCAATCACGTGAATCAGAGGACTAAGGATTGAGAAATGTACCTCCCTTGCACACCTTTTTGAGGTTGGTTATCTGACGGTCTTGATGGTGTGTTTACTAGGGATAGAAAAAGTAGCAAAAACATTCTAGAACTTCAATCAAAAACGATTTGAGGATGATTGCTATGCAGCATGTTTGGAAAGCAGTTGATTCTAATTTGAAAAGTCCTTAAGAATGGAGTAGGTACCATGCAGTAGAATAAAAAGCTGGAAGATTTTTAGTGATATGGAGAGGAAAGCATAAGTTTCTTGTGCAGTTACCCAAGAGGAAGAGTAGTTAGAAGTTCTGGGAAATATGTAAGCCTGTATCAGAAAGACATGGTCCAAATATTCGGCGACTTAAAAAAGGTAGTCTGATTTTAAGCAGTTGGAGGACGATAAAGAGAATCCATTTCACCTTAAGACTAAGAACATTCTTCTTCAAGTGATGCATGGATCATTTCATGGGAATCACAGGGAAGGAAATGTTATCCTGGTACATTGTTGTGGGTGCTCTGCAGTGATCGGTCTAGAATCTATAGGCAAAGTACAGAAGAGTTCACTGGCTGCCTCTGGGTGCAGTCTGGGGGGTTAGATAGGAAAGGGTGGAGGGACTTGTTTTCTTTTTAACAAATTTTAAAATCATTTGTATATATTAACTTAGTAATTTAAAAAATAACTGATTATCAAAGGGTTCAGGATTTAGAATCACAAAAGCTCTTGGTTCAGGTGTCCAGTTTTAGTGCCTCTTCTGTTCTGGTGGGCAAGTCACGTAGCCTCTGCAAAGCTGTGTCTTCACCCATAATAATGCCACCCACCCTACGAGGCACACAGTATTATCACAAGGATTCAATTGGATAATGTACGTTCAAGCTCTTTGTAAACTAAGAACCAAACAAATGTTCTCTCTACTTTATGCTGTTAATTATGTACTTTATTAGAGGAAGTAGTTAGGTTGAAATTATAACATGGGTGGGTATGTCTGTGGTCTACTTAAGAAAGTTCACATAGTTTCAGTCTCTTAAGTGATTTCAGGTTACGAGGACTACATTTTCTAGCATCTTCTCAGTAGCTCACACTGTTCTTAGTGCTTGACATGGAATTAGGCATTTCTTAGATTTCCCCAGAAAATCATTGATGCAAGGAGAAAGGACTGTAGATCTCCAGGGGGCTGTCTGTTAGCTCCTAGTAGAAAAGTCATGTGAACATTACATTCTACTCTATAATATGCCTTGTTTGTCATAATTTAACATTGCTCTTTAGTCTAATTCACCAAAAAGATGTGCCCCCTTTCATCTGTGGCTTCACATTCCTCCTGCTGACCACTGGGGTCAGTAGTAGGGGTGGGTGTCTCCCAATTTGAAAAACAGTGAATGAGCCCTGGCTGGTGTGGCTCAGTTGGTTGAGCATCCTCCTGTGCACCGACAGGTCACCTGTTCAATTCCTGGTCAGGACACATGCCCGGGTTTCAGGCTCGATTCTCAGTAGGGGGCGTGCAGGAGGCAGCTGATGAATGATTCTCGCTCACCATTTTAAAAAGAAAAAAAACACCAGAGTGATATTTGGGTGGCATTATGTAATGCTTAGAACATTATAATGTAGGTGATAATATTCCAATATTACTCAACTAAGTTCTAAAGCATTTGAATAATTTGCCCAGGGTCACATAGCTGGTAAGTAAAGGAACTGGATGCCTTCCCCCCCCCCAAAAAAAAAAAATTTGTTGGACTTCAAAAGCATTCGCTCAGCCCTGCCTTTAGAGGTGGAAACCTAAATTAGCCTTTTGTAGAGTTCCTTTTTATGCACTCAGAAAATAGAATGCAAACATTTTTTACTTTCTTCTAGTTTGGGTCCTTATTCATTGACGATTTTGTCTCTGTTTTCAGCCAAAGCTCCAGGCAAACCTATTCAGGTAGTTTATGTGCCCTCACATCTGTTTCACATGCTATTTGAGTTGTTCAAGGTAAGTGGAATTTAACAACATGGGAAGAAGTCTTCATTTTAAATTACTTTGATTCAGGGCATAATGGATTCATTACATTAGCATAAGAAAAAGATTTTGCATACCATTTAAAAAATTCTATTTCTGATATCCTGTGGGTTTTATAATTTGTACACTGTGAGCTGAAAAATTGCTGTGTACAGTGTAGCCTTCGTGAATATTAGTATATATTGATTTTGAAGCTTAATTGTACTTTAGTGATTTGATGTAAAATCCATACTGTTTTTTCTTCAGTTAGGAGATTAGAGATGCTTTTTAGTTTCCAAACCTGGCAAGGTTTTATTGATGGTACATGGATCAACATAAAAACAATTTTACACATATTTACGCCTCTGAACATTAACTGTGCTGGTGCATTAGTAGTTGTTCTAGTCCTGAGAGCTACCGTAACCCTTTTACATATTCAAATTAATTCAGAAGATCTGACAGAGGCAGAGGAGAAAGATATGGAAGGATTAAACCAAAAAAGACCCTCCCCCCAAAAAAGAGTCTTTAGAATCTCTCTGGCTTAAGCTGCTGCTTTTGTTAACCAGTAACTAATGGCATTTACAGTAGCAGAATTACAGGCACAAGGCTTTGGAGCTAAAATTTCATTTCTGCCACTATGTGCGAAACCCTAAATTGAACACCTGAAAATCACTTATGCTGATTTGCTTCCCCAAAACGATGCTGTTATTAATGCAACACTCAAAGGTGGAGATGGGCATTCAGTTGTGAACTTTCTCCTCAACAGCTGTGGCTTCTTTTTAACTGGCGTCTTCCACTTTTTTTTTCAACCAAATGATTCATTCTGTGGGAAGCAGGTTTTCCACCTGCTTTTAGAGCAGGGGTGGGCAAACTTTTTGACTCGAGGGCCACAATGGGTTTTTTTTTAATATATTTTATTGATTTTTTACAGAGAGGAAGGGAGAGAGATAGAGAGTTAGAAACATCAATGAGAGAGAAACATCGATCAGCGCCTCCTGCATCTTTTTTTTTTTTTTTTAGTTTTATTCATTTCAAATGGGCTGGATCCGGCTCGCGGGCCATAGTTTGCCCACGGCTGTTTTAGAGGAAAGGCACTCTGAAACTGCAGGCTGATAAGTAGATTTCAGGTTCACCAGTGAGGCTCTGCGGCCTTGTGCCACACGATGAAAACATTCCTCTTGGTTGAAAGTCGAATGGCTTGAATACCCTAAAGTTAAACTAAAAGAAAAAAGGGAGGAAAGCCTTAGCCAGTTTGGCTCAGTGGATAGAGTGTCGGCCTGTGGACTGAAGGGTCCTGGGTTTGATTCTGGTCAAGGGCACGTACCTGGGTTGTAGGCATGACCCCCGGCCCTGGTTGGGGCGCATTGCAGAAGGCAGCCAATCGATGTGTCTCTCTCACATCGATGTTTCTCTCTGTCTCTTCTCCTCCCTTCCACTCTCTCTAAATATCAATGGAAAAATATCAATGGATTAACAAAAAAAAGGGGGGGGGGAATCGATGTGCAGTATGGTAGATGGGACTTAAACTAGATGAAAAACAAAGCACCAGGGAGTGTTTCCATGATCTGAACCCACATTGAGCTAAGTTCTTTAGAGGGAAAAAATGTCATATAAATGCAACCAATATCCACCCACCCCCACAAAAAATAGTGCATAAGTAAGCTCGTGTGAGTTTTTTTTTTTTTTTTAATTGTGGTTTGTGAAGGTTGTAAAGAAAAGGGCTTATTATTTCAGAACTCAATGAGAGCAACAGTTGAACTCTATGAAGACAGAAAAGAGGCCTACCCAGCGGTTAAAACCCTTGTCACTCTGGGTAAAGAAGACTTGTCCGTTAAGGTAACTGCTTTGTTTGTACATACACTTTAATTGTCAGTTCATGTCATAGTATCTAGACATTGTGGAATCAGAGGGAAGGGAAGAAGACTGACATTTGCTGAATGTCGGTATTCGCCAAGCACTATGTTAGATCTTTGACTTAAGTTACCTCGTTTAAACTTTATTAGCAGCCTGTGTTTCAGGGAGCTAAACAGGGTCTCAAACCCAAGCCCGTGAGATCCCATGACACTTTCCTACCTCCTTTGTTTTACACTGTTCATATTTCATTGGGGGCTCAAAGCCCTTGTACACTTGAGAGTAACCTCATATGGCTTTATTTAATAAACTTGTCTCCTATTAAGTCTGGAATGACTCCTCCCTCCCCCAACTTCACCACCACCCCCTCCTCTTCTTTCTCCTCCATTACAGATCAGCGACCTAGGTGGTGGCGTCCCCCTTCGAAAAATAGATCGTCTTTTTAACTACATGTATTCCACTGCTCCTAGACCGAGCCTGGAGCCTTCAAGAGCTGCCCCTCTGGTAAGCATCTTAAACTGCTGCTTAAGGAAAGACCATTAACATGGGCAGGGACTCCCCACGGCTGGGCATAAGCCTCATTGAATTGGAATGCTCCCTGTGTGGGCCTGGCTTGGAGGAGGGAGAATTTTATACCACTGCTGCTTTCTTTGTGAAGCCTTTGGACTGAGATTTCTCTAATTTGTCTGAGACACACTCAGAGCTCCGTGCCTTACTCCCAAATACAGAGAAAAGGCATTTCTTGTGGTTACAGGTGCTCCAGGAGCACCATTTACTACCTGGAGCTACCCCTGGAGGGGATGGAAGTCCAATTGCGGGTGAGCGAAGGAACAGTGCAGCATGCGTGGCTGTAGTGTGGTCCTGGCACTTTTGTGTGCATACCATAGAGGCCAAATCACTCCGGGCCCTTGAACTTCCCCACCAAATTTGTTTATATAATTAAAATGTCAAAATTAGGAACACTACATTTTTTATATTAAGTAGCACAAGCAGGAAACATATAGGTGGCGTATGCATTTTCAGAGCCCTTTCTGTCTCACTCTGGAAATAACCTTCAGCCCTATTAAGGCAGTGAGAACAGTCTGGTTACCATGGCAGCATTGAGATCCTGGTAGGGCCACACTTTCTTCCCCTGCTGAGTGTTTCTAATTGACAAACAACAATTGAACCCTTTGTCATTAAACACAGCAACATCTATCAGTCTGCAAAATGGTTCAGGGTATAAATTAAGCTTCATTTTCAAGTTCTACCTGACTGGTAAGCACGTAAGATTATATTTTATTTGCATGAATAAAATCTTACATTTTGCATTGTTTATTCAAGACAGAGTTTATTAACTCAGCATGTTGAAAACAGAGAGGGAGTCACTTACATTGGATTCAAGAAAATTCATGAAAAATCAATTTTGAAAGGCATTGCCTTGACCAGG
>NW_006295384.1:826467-830280 GCF_000327345.1 Myotis davidii | reverse complement strand
TGAGCAAATCTAAAGCCTTCCCCAGTTATTTAAAAGGAACTTGAGTTGTCTATTCCAGGTCTCAAAATACCATCCTGGGGATAGCTGTTATGTTATAGTTATTTGTTAATGAAACTGAACACCTGAAGCAAGAGACCTTAAAAAATGCGCATGCACCATCCCATTTTGTAGATGAGAGAATAAGCTTAGTACCTCGCCCAAGGTCATTGAGCTCATCACAGCACTGGCTCTGTCTGTGTTCTTTCCAGTGTACCATATGGCCTCTCCTTGTGAAGAAATGCTTCCACTAACATCCCTCCCAGTTAGTAAACTGTCCTTGGCTTTAAAGTGTGGCCCTGGCCGATGTGGCTTAGTTGGGCGGGCACCGAAAGGTTGCTGGTTCAATTCTCCGTCAGGGCACATGCCTGGGCTGCAGGCTTGATCCCCGGGAAGGGGCGTGCAGGAGGCAGCCGATTGACTGTCTCTCTCTTTCTTTCTCTCCTTCTCCTTCCTTCCCTCTCCTTTCCTCTCTCTCTCTAAAAATCAATAAAAATATTAAAACAAATAAAGTGGGCATGCGGATGTATACTACTAGAGAACCTAGTGTCCTCACCCAACACGTTACTGTGTTCCAGCTCTGTGCTGTGACACATGCATTTGTTTTTCAGAAATGCCCTCCGAGCCAGCTCCTATTGACCTTCTGACACCCTGGAAAAGCTTCCCTGCACCTCACCAAATCTGAGTTAGAGGCCCCTCCTCTGTGTTCCGCAGGACGCTGGGCTTGCCTGCCTACATCAGGCCTGTGTTGGCCCCAGGCATTGTCGGCTGGTCCCTGGCACACCTGAGAGTAGGGTCTGGGCTTTGCTGGAATGGATGAAGCTGTTTTCCTGGCCTCTTGCTGGCGTACACTGGCTTCTTGACTGTGGTGATCTCAGTAACCATTGTGGCTGTTTTGTCTTCACTACTGGCCACACTCTGTCAGTCTTAATGCCCTTAAAAGACGGGGTACACGCCTCTGTCATACCCAGCCCTTTGAGTTAGGCCCTCCCCTGAGGAAAAAACCTAGGGAACATGGTAGAAATCCATGTAACATAGAATTGCTCTTCTGTAGTAGCCATAATAGCAATTTCCATGCATTTAGTTTTATTATGTCTGACGAGTTAAGTTGTTTTTTTTTATTACTGCATTTTCCAATGAGAAGACATTCTCACAGAGGTGCAGTAAATTGCTCAGAGTTGCCTGGCTGGTGTGGCTCAGTGATTGAGCATCAAACTATGAACCAGGAGGTCACAGTTTGATTCCCAGTCAAGGCACATGCCTCGGTCGCGGGTTCAATACCCAGTAGGGGGCCTCTCTCATTGATGTTTCTGACTCTCTATCCCTCTCCCTTCCTCTCTGTAAAAAAATCAATAAAATATATTTAAAAAATAGAATGATAGAAATTTAAAAATATATATATTGGGAAAAAATTGCTCAGAGTTGCACAAAAAGCAAGTTTCAATTTAAGTGTATCTGAGCCTAAAGCCCATGCAACTGCCTAAAGCCCATTCACTGACCCCACCAACTTCTTTGTTAACCTTAGCAATGGATTTAATCAGAGGGACTGATGCTTTCCCTCTACCCCAGCTTCAGTCTCAGTTGTTTTTATTGTTGTTAATACCTACGCCTCCCCCCTCGCCCCCAACAACCTATTACTGACAGTCATAGTTCTACGATATAGAGATATAGTTGGGTACTGGAATTCTTGTCTTTAAAAATACTAGTATATGCACTACCATATATCCAAATCTTGTAGTATTCCTATAACCCCAGGAAGTAGTCACTCAGGAAATTTTCTTTTCAATGTGTTAGCCTTGGTGCTGGTAGATTTGCACTGCTGTGCTATTCAATTTATTTCTTTGCTTCAGAGAGCAAGGGAATCTGATAATGAAACTTTGAAATGATGTGGTTTCGTTTTGTTGCCAGTTCAAATCCCACTCGATTGGGATTTGCTTTAAAAATGTGCTTTCAAGTGCTAAGAAAGCACTAGTCAAAAATTGCAGTATTCCTATTATTTTCTAAACCTACGAGAAGTGCTTTTGTAGAGTGAAAATAGTTTGTTTGCCATAGGCGAGCATATACAGCATTGTAGAGGTTGAATCAATTGGTTTTTTTTCTTTAAGTCTGAATCAAAATTTATTTTAATCTTGAATGATCCTCATACCGAACATGATGAAGTGTGTGCCTGTCTCACGGAATTCATTTTCTTTCCCCCGTAGGCTGGATTTGGTTATGGCTTGCCAATTTCTCGTCTGTATGCTAGATATTTCCAAGGAGATCTAAAACTGTATTCTATGGAAGGAGTGGGTACGGATGCTGTAATTTATTTGAAGGTAATGCATTTTTTTTTCTGTTAGTATGAAGGCATCTACGCTTTAAAACTGTAAGTTCTAATAACTACTAGATAATAGACCATAGCATCTATTATCTCTTATATTCAGCCTCAGATTTACTTAAGTTTTATGTGAAAACCATGTTATGCCTCACTCTTGACTGTACAGTCAGATATAGCAAAATATGAAATATGGAGCTATAAAGAGTAAAATGATTGATTTTTAAAACCTTAATTCAAAGTTGTGATTTTCAAAAGATTGCATATCCATTGAAAGGATTCATCTAGCAGGAGACAGATTATCATAAACTGGAATCTTTCGGTCTCCTTGCTTTAAAAACTTGCTGGTTTTCCCAAAGCCACAATAACTTAGTTATCATAATATATTCACTTAAAAAGGCTGTTCTAATAACAGAGCTCTCTGTGACACAGATTTTCTCATTCATTGATACTGTTATACTTTTCTTGACTTCTAAACTCTAGAATATTTGAAGTATTTTTTGAATAGGTTATATAAGTACATATTACAGAATTTTAATTCTACAAAAGGGAGAACTAAGTCTCTCCCACCACCGGCCCCAAATCACCCTATTCTGTTCCCAACGGTAACCAAAGGTACCAGTTTCTTGTGGATCCTTCTAGAAAAATTAAATTTTTTTTCACACAAATGATTATTTCAGCACTTTGCTGTATATTTTTTTACTTTCCAGTATGTATTGGAGAGCTTTTCCTATCAGTTCATATAGAACTGGCTCCTTTTTAATGGCCACATAGTGTGCTATATGTTATAAAATATAACATACATGTAATGTATTATACTGTAACTTCACTAGTATTTGGAGTGTTTATCTTAGATTCCAGTGCATTTGAATGTGTGATATTTGATAACACTTTATGGCTTTATGTTTGTAAATCTAGTATATATGGAATTTTATTTCTTTCTGAGCCCTTTGGGAGAATGGTTGCCCAGTGAACAGTAGTGCTTGGCCTAAGACTGTACAGTCCAAAGTATCTCAAAGCATTACTAACTGGATTCAAATGCTTTTTGTTGTGGTCATGTGTACGTCAGTACTAGCTTTGAATGAGTGAATATTTTTATTCCTTTAAAAAAGCTTTCATTTCATCCTCCCAGACTAAGTAATCTACTAAAATAGTATAGTTTTAATATAATTCAAAGAATATATATTAAGGTTTCTAATGTTTTAAATATAAAATTTGAATTCGTATTTCATGTGAGACAAATGGCACTGTGGCCCTTTGGTGTGTATTTTTTCCCATTAGGCTCTTTCAAGTGAATCATTCGAGAGGCTTCCAGTATTCAATAAGTCAGCATGGCGCCATTACAAGACCACACCTGAAGCGGATGATTGGAGCAATCCCAGCAGAGAGCCCAGAGACGCTTCTAAATACAAGGCACCACAGTAATAAATTACTTCGCTTTCTATCCTAGAATCTGATTTTAC
>NW_006295384.1:814798-826398 GCF_000327345.1 Myotis davidii | reverse complement strand
CTACAGTGTGCCAGACTTTCAATTGATACTTTCAGCCAACTCTTCTTTGTGGTCTTATCACTGGGAAAGCAAAGTGAGCCCTGGCCAGTGTGGCTCTGTTGCGCATTGTCCCATGCACCAAGAGGTCCCTGGTTCCATTCCCAGAATACATTCCCTGCTTTCTAGATCGATCTCCACTAGGGGGCGTTCAGGAGGCAGCTGATCAATGTTTCGCACTTCAATGTTTTTCTCCCTTTCCCTTTCTGTCTCTAAAATCAATAAAAACATATTTGGGGGGAAAAAAGCAAAGCGAAGTTATCCTTAAAAAATATTGAAGCAGCTTTCTCACCCCAGACAGGAAAGAGAACAAGAATTGGCTAACCAGAATAGCCATTCAAATAGAGGCCTTGTTGTCCCAGGAGTCCTTGCACTGTGGAGATCTTAGCAGTGAGTGGAGTTTATCATGCCCTGAATTATATTTGAAAAGTAATTGAGTTGGCAGTTTATCATCATCCACAGGGCTTGACAGAAAAAAAAAGCTAGAGAAATACTGTCGGTTCAAACTGAAAAAAAAATCAAGAAGTTAAAATTATCAATCAAGATAAAGAAAATGTGGTATATCCACACAATTGAATATTATTAGTCAACCTTTAAAATGAATGAGGTTCTGGCACATGCTACAATATGGATGAACCTGAAATCATTACACTAAGTACAATAAGCCAGACCCAAAAGGACAAATACCATATCATTCCACTTATATGAGGTACCTAGTGTAGTCAGATTCATAGATACGGAAATTAGGATGGTGGTTGCCAAGGGCAGGGGGAATAGGGAGCTATTGCTTAATGGGGAGAGAGCTTCAGTTGGGGAAGATGAGAAAGTTCTGGAGGTCAGTTGCACAACAATGTGAATGCACTTAACACTACTGAACTGGACATTTAAAAATGACCTATCATATTGAGATTTTTTATGCAAGTTTAACATTGCAATTTTCCTCCCTATCTATGATAATAAAAGCGTAATATGCTAATTAGACCAGACTTACTTCCAGACAAAGCTGGGCCTGCGAGGGAAGCCCGGGTCCTGGGTGCCAGAGGGAAGCCAGTGTTGGCAGCCAGGGGAAGGAAAACCTACGCTTGCACAAATTTCGTGCACTGGGCCTCTAGTTATATTTTAATTGGATATATCTGTTCTTACCCTGAAAACCTTGTCTTAACATAATGCAACAGAAAGCTATTTGTCTGCAAATATAGTTTATATAGCTTTGTAATTTTGTACCATTATCATAGCATTGGTCTTTTTAAAAAATATATATTTTATTGATTTTTCACAGAAAGGAAAGGAGAGGGATAGAGAGTTAGAAACTTCGATGAGAGAGAAACATCGATCAGCTGCCTCCTGCACACCTCCTACTGGGGATGTGCCTGCAACCAAGGTACATGCCCTTGGCCGGAATCGAACCTGGGACCTTTCAGTCCATAGGCCGACGCTCTATCCACTGAGCCAAACCGGTTAGGGCAACATTGGTCTTTTTGATGAAGGATATAAAGGGTATCTACACTGATATTTGTTTGTTTTTCTATGGAGTCTTGTGATGGACCTCTGAGCAATATTGTGGGACTGGTCACTTACCTCAAATGATAAAATTTAGAGGAGTTTGGTTTGTGCAAGTGAGTGCAAGCACACAGGTGGTTATGCCTCTGTATACACACACATACATACACACCACCACCACCATCACCACCACTACCGGCCAAGATTAAGCTACATCGCCTTAATACACCTGGATCAATTTCCTTTGATTCCCTTCTCAGTCTGTATGTAAGCCAGGTAGTGTGTTGGGCATCAGTATGACCAATTAATTCAAACTATTGCTCTGATGGGGGAGTTGTTGAGTAGTATAGACGCAGTCTTTTAAAATAACATCCATTTGAATTGTAAAGAGATGGCTTTAGTTGAATATTGTTTTAAAGGCAGTTTTAAAGCTAAACAGTGTAGAGCTTATATACTAATTCAGATGTGCTTAATTAGCCCTGGCTGGTTTGGCTCAGTGGATAGAGCATCGGTGTGCAGGAGGCAGCTGATTGATGTTTCTCTCTCATCGATATTTCTGACTCTATCCCTCTCCCTTCCTCTCTGTAAAAAATCAATAAAATATATTTTTTAAAAAGATGTGCCTAATTAGTATACAACACTGTTCAGCACTATAATTTCTAATATAGTGTTAGACAAACATATTTTAGCAAAAGACAATTTTTAAAATGCTAAAATGGTTAGCCTGACAATTTAAATTGTTAAATTATACAAGTAGGATAATCTTGGGGAAGTATTCACTAGGTAAATGAGAAATTCTAGGAAAACTTATTCTCTAACCAGGCTTTTAACAGTTTTATTGATATAATTCATATACCATAAAATTCACCCTTTTAAAGCATACAATTTGGTGGTATTTAGTATATTCACAGAGTTGTGTGGCCCTCACCACTTCCTGATTTTAGAAAATTTTCATCTCCCCCAAAAGAAACCCTGTACTTGCTAGCAGTCATTCCTCATTTCTACTCAGGTTTTTAACTGAGAGTAAAGTATATATAGGTAATTAAATGGTAATTCTTTTTTCTGTAGTAACCATAGAGAATAATTCTGAGATAAGGCAAAGATTTTTTAATTATCACTCTAATTAAACACTGAGTAAGTCTTGGTTAAAATAGAGAAGGTTATACTCATAAACTCACTATGGATTTTCCCGTTATTTTCTTTGTAGAGACAAGATCAAGACTAATAGAACTTTCTAGAGAACTGAATGCTCTGGTCCTCTCTGTGAAGAAAGATCATCTTCCGCAAGTCAACCTCTGAGCTCCTTTCCTCTACCAACTCTGAGTGTGACACCATAGTTATTCTAGTACTGGACTTTTCTCAGAGAAACTTCCATGTAGCTACTTGAGATCTTCCAACTAGTGTAGTAAATTGAGTACCTTTATAGTATGTTGTGATTTGGTTGGTGCCTGTCATAAGAGAGCACAGAGCCTCGTGAGCGCTCTCGTGTCCTCATACCTCTCTCCTCATTACCATAGAGTCAAGTGTCTACAGTGTCCCCTGGGTTCTAAGCTCCCTCCTCATCCCAGATACAGATCTCTACTGTTGTACTTTGTGACCAAATACCATGTTTGTCCCAAACCACTGACTAAGGCCTGGGGAATTGAAGACATTAGCTGAGCGATAATTCAATCCCAGGGCCTTTCTCACATGCATCACTCCTCGCTCTCTGATGGAGAGTTTTGCCTTCTGCCATCTGATCGTATTCTCATTGTGAGGTGTGTGTACTCCACGTTTAGTCTTTGATGCATTTGTTTTATATTAAAATCCACGTATGTGCTTCTATTATGTCCATTAAGCCGTTCCAAAAGTTGTCTTGGAATTTTTCACTTAACTGCTTGGCTTCAAAGATCTTAAGTGAAAAACTACCTTCTGGTCACTGTCAAGTTTGTAAAGAGTGGGAAGTAGAGCTTTTATGCTTATGTAAACTTTCTACTAACCTAATACTGTACCTTTGTCATATGATACTGCTTTGTAGTTTTCTAAGGAATTGGAAGTCCTTGTGTGATGTACTTCACTAATTGTAAAATAGACTAAGGGTAAAGTTCTTTCTACTTTATTTTGGAAAATACCCTACATCTTCATCATTTTCATTTTCATGAATTTTAGCCAGTTTTAGAATTGCTGATCTGATTTTCACAATCATTTGCTTTTGGCTGAGAGTTGGAATTGGCAGAGGACTTAAGGTGAGGGAAAAGGAGCCGTTATTATTGCCCCATAGAAATGGAAGCTATCGGAGAGTCTGGATTACAACCCGCCACTTACATAGCTTCACGGGGTGTGTTTCTTTCATTTCATTATGCGCTAGTTCCCTTCATCTTTAGAAAGAACTCGCTCATCTCTTCCATCCTCAGAGGATCTCATCAGAGACGTCATAATCAGTTAGGTAAAAGAAAGGCCACTGTACATCCAAGACAGGAATGACAAGATGGTCTTTATGGAGGCTGAGTCAGTGTCTTGGGATAGGGCTTTTCAACCGGATTATTTCCTTGTGTAAAAAAATGTAGAAATAGTGGTTCTTTGCATTTAAAAGCCCTGGCTTCCTTATACATGTTAGCTAGTATATGAGTATCTTCCTAGGCCACTATTTCTAACATACTCCTGCCTTGTTCTGTTTCACTGTACTTGAGGCATGCTCTTTGATTGCGATGCCCTTACAGCAAGATCTGTGTAAAGGTTCAAGATGGAAGATAGGGTATGGGGAAATCCTCTCACATTCCTCCCTTTACCGATCTTTTCCAAAAGAAAAGATTTTTTTCCAATGTTTTAGCGACTTCATTGGTAGTCCTTTAATAATATGCTTTCTAGTTGACTCGTATCCATCTGACCCAAGTACAATCTTGCCTCCTATTTGTTTTCTGCATTAAGAATTTAACTTTGCTCCCAACATAACCATGAGCAGAGTTTCAGGAACATGTGGCATTCTCACAGTTTAGTGACCCAATATTCATTTATCGTTTTTGTTGGCTATGCATGATTCTTTGAACTTCCATGCATCCCGTTGGCTGTTTGATGGGTTTGTTTCTGAGCAAAATGGTCAGATGTCTATAAGTTGTAATATAAATAGGCATTGACCCCTTTCCTGCGAAATTCATTTAGTTCCCTCAATTCTATTGTTTGGATTTCATTGACTTGATTTTATTTTAAGTATTTAGAAACTGTGTCTACTATTTGGAACAGTGCCAGGCACATAGTAGGTGCTTAATAAATATTAGTGGAATGAAGGAATGCAAATTGAGAGACACTAACCTTGGGTGGAGGGCAACATCTTTAAATTCGTAAGCTAGCTTTTGTTTCCAAATTAAAAATCGTTGCATTCAGGAGCTGTGGAGGTACTGAATTTCTTATTCATAGTGCTAAGCAGTGACCTTGAAATGTAGAGAGATGAAAGAAAAGAAGTAGGGATGGATCCACAGAAGGTTTCTGATCCTTTCTTTGTCTTTAAATATTCATTTTGACTCCTTAATACAGTGGGTTCTTTCCATCCAACTGAGTGGCATGGTTTTATGGCCTTTCTTGTAGATTCCAAAGAACTTTCACTCACACACAGAATCCCTTGATCCTTACCATGCCATGAGGTGGACCATGCAGGCATTATCTCTGTTTTTATGAGTCCCAAAGCAGTGCAGTGTTTGCCAAATGGCATGGTAAGTGAATGGAAAAAACCAAAGAGAGTAATGGGTCTCCTTATTCCTAGACCTATACACTCAACAATGCACCAGGTAATTAGTATTATCCTTGTTTGAGTGTGTGGAGAAGATAGAAACCAGTTTTTCTATAGTGCAAGAGAATTCCATTCAGTTTTCATTTTGGCTTGGTTAGTTAGAGGAGCCAATCGAATAGATTTGGCAACTTTCACTGAGGAAGATTGGCAACTTTCACTGAGGAAGACAGGCAACTTAAAGTGCAAGGCAGTCGGTAATTGCTAGAGTTATTTAGATTTGATTTTATGTTTGAATGAACTCAGTGCTCTCTGCCAGCCATTCACACAAAGACTCCTCATTTGAGAGTTGATGATTTTATCTTTTGGAGGACTGTTTGCAGCCTCATTTAGATTTTCTCGCTTGTTTACAAATGTTACAGTTCCTTATGTTCAGTAACTTGGCTGCCTCTCAGGTTCTTGGGTCACATCCTTTGTCCCTCCATTCTTTGGGCACCTCACTTTATTGTCTTCTAGTGTCTGCTGGTACTGAGCCAAGTCTAGATCTTTCATCCTCTTTGCTAGGTGACCTGCTTGATTGTCTGCGGTACTTGCGATTTCTTGTTTATTCTCGAATTCAGTAACTTCATTCGAGTATGTCTCAGAGTTGACAGTCATCTGTTGGCTTTTTCTGGTTCTCAATGAGCATTAGATATTGACATTTGGGCCTAACAGTATTTCTTTTTAAAAAAAAAATATTTTTATTTACTTTAGAGAAGAAGATAGAAGGAGAGAGTTAGAAACATCAGTGATGAGAGAATCATTGATTGGCTGCCTCCTGCACGCCCTCTACTGGGGAGTGAGCCTGCAACCCGGGCATGTGCCTTGACCAAGAATCGAACCTTGACCTCCTGGTTCATGGGTTGACGTTCAACAATTGAGCCACACCAGGCGGGTTTGACTATTTCTCACTGGTTTATTTGTTCTCTTCAAGTTTGTACCAGCATTGGCTCTCTGTTAACTGTCCTTCACATTTATCTTTCATTCCATCACTGTCATCTCGTCTTTTTTCCTGCGGTGGGATTTCTTTCTCTGCTCCCAACCTTCCATCTCACTGACTCCGTTTTCTGTAGTGTTGATCCTAGGTCTTGATGCTTGCAATGTGGCTTTCACTTCTGCCTTGGGTTTATTTTTTTTTCTCTGTTTCTTTCCTTAGCTCTACCAGGTTTTTTCTCTCATCATGTTGTCCTCTTTGGCTCCTTCTTCTGTTACTTTGGAGGCTGAGCTCTGTTGTCTACATTGTTGGGGTTTCTGAAATCATTCTCTTTCCACAGTATGTTTATCTGTCTTTTGTTTCATTCATTCCTTTTCTTCTGTGTTGCTTTGCTTCATTATTGTGGCACAAGTATCATGACGGTCTTTTCTGCTTATTATTCTTCATTGCATGGGACCAGTTCTATCTGCCCAAGAAGGGTATGGAGAAATCCTCCTTGACTCCTTTCTCAAGTAAGAAGAGTTTGAATGATCACCTTAGCACTTGAACTGTAAGGCCAGATCTTGATGGTCTCTAACGATGAGGCTGTTGTTTTGCTTTTCATTCTGCTCTCTGGATATGGGGGAACAGGGAATGCATCAAAGCCCCCTTGGGCCGTGTTGTCTGTGAGTGCCTCCCGTGGACACTGTGAGATCCTCTGCCCAGGAGTAGCCATGTCCCACTGAAGAAGAGGTATTCCCCTTGACTTTCCCCATTTCTGCTAGATGTCGCACTAGCAGGAGTGCAGTAGGTTTGTACTTAGGCTCTGCTGGAGTCTACGTACAGCAGGTCCTCGAATAACATCGTTTCATTATAACATTGGTGAGGTGCCGTAGGAACTTAGCTCTTGTTTATATTAGTTAGCCTATGGGAAAATTGCTTTTGTTTCACATCGTTTCACGTCAAGCCAAAGACCCTATCAATGATGTTCAGTGAGGACTTAGTGTAGTCAGCATTTGTGGCTCCTGAGTTAGTTTCTCTCCACTGCACACAAATGGTGCATCTGAGATCAACCTCCCCTCTTAGGTTTGCTTTTGGAAGTGCGCCCATACAGTATGCACTCAGCTTCTCCTGCCTGCCGCCAGTCCTTGTTTCTCCAAGTTCAGAAGAAATGATTGGTAGAGAGTCCTTTGGAATGCTCTCAGGAACAGCCCAGGAACTGTGGCTTGCTTGACCAATTCAAGAACCTTCCTTTGATGAGTCCCCAACTTCATTGGATCTGTCAGACACTCCCCTCGAGTCTTTGGTATGTGGTGGTAGCTTTTATTAGTTTCCTTATAGGCAGCTTTTTCAGTTTTTGGTTGTGTGTATTGAAGGGCAGGAGCACTTAGATAAACATGCATTTATTCTGCCATCTTTCCCAGTGGCCTGGGTGCTTAAACATTAACTTTGAAGAGAATGCCCTTCATAACCATAATCTATGTTAGTAAACAGAAGGACCCAATATCGCTAACAGAAAGAAGCTTTAATAACTTAATCAATATGGGATTTTTGTTTATTGTTCTTAGTGGGAAGATAACTTTTAACTCAAATTCCCATTCCAATGATTAGAGATAGCAGTGCCTTCTGGTTTGAAAGTAAGGGACATGTGACATTTTAATGAATGCAAGATGTTATCAGCCATTGACAATTATTTATTAGTTAGTTAAATATGATAGAATATTTCAAGCAAGCGTATAATGAGAGTTACCAAGATAAGTATAAACTATTTCTTACTAACAGTTCACTACTTGAGCTGCCCCACTGAGGGTAGTTACCCTTGTGAAAGCTTTACTGTGATACAGGTTTTCTTACCTGTCTTTTCAATCAACCCATTTTATAATTTGGTTCATTAAGAAACAGAAAAGTTAAAGGCCTCATCAGGATTATTTCTGTGATTCGTGCATGAGCGTTTAGATGGTTTGTATATCTGGGGCCTACTGCAGGAGCACACAAGGTAATGTTTCAAAAGAGCACCTGCAGGTGGATCATGACTTGGGGTTATGTGGCCTGTTTGTGGGACCTCCTTTCCTTGTGGCCGGTGTGTTCTACTCGGCTGACTGTTTCCACCTTCAGGGCTGAGCATAATGACCAAAGAGTGTGAATGACAGCCTGGCTGCCTTTAGTTGGGGACTAATCAAACTCCACTCTATGCAGTGCCTTCCCCTAAGGTCAGAGCAGTTGCCCTGGTTCTGTCCTTGTGTGAAATGGAGACTTCAATACATGCCCACACGTAAGGGACAAAGGAAGTTGAAGTGGTAGTCAGAGGAGTGATGTCAAGGAAAGTCATGTTCATTCCTCCATTTAAATAATAGTGAACATCTACGGTATGCTAGCAACTGTGCTAAGTGCTGGGCATGTTGCAGTGATCAAAGCAGACAGAAGTCCCTGCCTCAGGGAGCTCATGTTCTAGGAGAGAAGACAGACAAAGCCTAACACAAAGGAAGTTTCTAGTATACTTGGGAGACAAGCTCCCAAGAAAAATAAAGGGGGTGAATGGAGGGTGCCAACTCTGTAAATATTTTCATTGTAGATAGGAGTGTTCCTTAGTGATTCCTGAATTATTTCACCTTTGTATCTTTTTTAAAAATCCTCACCCGAGGATATGTTTTTTAAAATTGATTTTGAGAGAGCGAGAAAAGGAGAAAGAGAGAAACATCGGTATGAAAGAAACATCAATAGGTTGCCTCCTGTACGTGTCCCAACCAGGGATTGAACCTACAGTCTTTTGGTGTACAGAAAGATGCTCCAAGCAACTGAGCCACCAGCTATGGCACCTTTGTATCTTTTTTAAAAAATAAATTTTTATTGATTTCAGAGAGGGAGAGAGATAGAAACAGCTTTGGTGACTTATTAACTGGATTAGTCCTTTGTTGGGAACAGTATTAAGCTCAGGCTGGGAACACCTTAGCTTATAAGTTTCAGGCACTCACAGCTTTTTTTTTTTTTGCTTTGCAAACTTGATCTAATCTAATAATTAATGAACAGTTAAAATTATACCTGAATATTTGAAAAAACCACATAATTTTGTTTCAACATTTTCTCGTGTAACTATAATTTTTTTTCAATTACAGTTGACACACAATATTATATTAGTTTCAGGTGTATAATCCAGTTATTGGGCATTATATAACATATTAAGTGGTCACCCTGATGAATCTAGTACCCATCTGGCACCATACACAGTTATTACATTATTATTGACTATAGTATTCCCTATGCTGTACTTTACATTCCCTTGACCATTTTGTAACTACCAATTTGTACTTCTAAATCCCTTCACCTTTTCACCTAGCTCCCAACTCCCCCATCTTTTAAAATCCCAGTCCCCCAACTCTCTCCCCTCTAGCAACCACCAGTTCTCTCTCTGTGTCTATCAGTCTCTTTCAATTTTGTTAGTTTATTTTGTTCTGCAGATTCACATATAAGTTAAATCATATGGTATTTGTCTTTCTGTGACTTCACTGAGCATAATACCCTCTAGGTTCATCCATGCAAATGGCAAGATTTCATTCTTTTTTATGGCTGTGTAATATTCCATGGTATAAGTGTATCACAGCTCACGTATTCACTCATCTATTGATGAGCACTTAGGTTGCTTCCATAACTTGGCTATCCTATGTAATAAAAGGCTAATATGCAAGTTGTCCCCTTGGGAGTTTGACCACTTGCTATGATGTGCATTGACCACCAGGGGGCAGTGCGGAACAAAGAAAGGCCCCAGCTGGCAGCCAGGGGAAGGAAGGCTCTGATCAGCCCTGTTCGCCGCCCAAGCCTAGGGACCCTACCCGTGCACAAATTTCATGCACTGGGCCTCTAGTTGTAAATAATGCTGCAATCAACATACAGGTGCAT
The DNA here is from genome assembly GCF_000327345.1 of Myotis davidii. Lineage (NCBI taxonomy): Eukaryota > Metazoa > Chordata > Mammalia > Chiroptera > Vespertilionidae > Myotis > Myotis davidii. The sequence continues at coordinate 816,316 of NW_006295384.1, read as the reverse complement.
ATAGTCTTTTGAATTAGTGTTTTGGGTTTCTTTGGACATATACCCAGAAGTGGAATTGCTGGGTCATAAAGCAGATCCATCTTTTTAATTTTTTTGAGGTAACTCCATACTGTCTTCCACAGTGGCTGCATCAGTCTGCACTCCCACCAATAGTGCATGAGGATCCGCTTTTCTCCACATCCTCACCAACACTTGTTGATTTGTTGATGATAGCCATTCTGACAGGTGTGAGTTAATATCTCATTGTGGTTTTCACTTGCATCTCTCTGATGATTAGTGATGTTGAGCATGTTTTCATATGTCTTTTGGCCATCTGTATGTCCTCTTTGGAGAAGTGTCTATATAGGTCCTTTGTCCATTTTTTAATTGGTTTGTTTGTCTTTCTTTTGTTAAGTTGTATGTGTTCCTTGTTTGTGGTGGGGTTTTGGTGTTTAGTATGTGTTCTTTATAAATTTGGGATATTAACCTCTTATCAGATGTATCATTGGTGAATACGTTCTATCATTTAGTAGGTTGTCTATTTACTTTTTTGATGGTTTCCTTTGCTCTGCAAAAATGCTTTAGTTTAATAGAGCCCCATTTGTTTATTTTTTCTTTTGTTTCCCTTGTATGATAGCCATTCTGACAGGTGTGAGTTAATATCTCATTGTGGTTTTCACTTGCATCTCTCTGATGATTAGTGATGTTGAGCATGTTTTCATATGTCTTTTGGCCATCTGTATGTCCTCTTTGGAGAAGTGTCTATTCAGGTCCTCTGCCTCTTTTTAAATTGGATTGGTTGTGTGTGGGGGGGTTTTGGTGTTTAGTATGTGTTCTTTATAAATTTGGGATATTAACCTCTTATCAGATGTATCATTGGTGAATACGTTCTATCATTTAGTAGGTTGTCTATTTACTTTTTTGATGGTTTCCTTTGCTCTGCAAAAATGCTTTAGTTTAATAGAGCCCCATTTGTTTATTTTTTCTTTTGTTTCCCTTGTGTTAGGAGATATAACAAAAATATTGCTACGACAAAAGTCTGAGATTTTATTGGGGATCTTATCTTCTAGGATTGTTATGGTTTTGAGCCTTACATTTAAGTCTTTAATCCATTTTGAGTTTATTCTTGTGTAGGGTGTAAGGAGGTGGTTTAGTTTCATTTATTTGCAGGTATCTGTCCAATTTTCCCAGAAATATTTATTGAATAGACTATCTTTGACCCACCATATGTTCTTGCCTCCTTTGTCAAAGATTAATTGACCATATAAGTGTTGGTTTATTTCTGGGCTCTCTATTCTGTTCCATTGACCTACACTGAGTGGCCAGATTATTATGACCACCCCATCAGTACTTTGTTGGGCCACCTTTTGCCTTCAATACTGTGGCGATTTTTCTTGGCATTGACTCCACGAGAATTTGACAGGTGAAGCGAGGAATCTGACACCATGCCTGATGAATAGCACTGTCCAGTTCTGTGAGATTTGATGGTTGTGGGAGCGGCTGCCTGATGGCTTTTTTTAATTTGTCCCATCTTTGATC
>NW_006295384.1:801372-814421 GCF_000327345.1 Myotis davidii | reverse complement strand
GGAAGGGCATCATCTGCCTTGTTCACATACACTGAGTGGCCACAGTATTAAAGGCAAAAGGTGGCCCAACGAAGGTGGTCATAATAATCTGGCCACTCAGTGTATATATATATATATATCCCACATTCAAAGGCTGTTAAATCGTGGTGTTTACCCATATCTTCAGAAAAAAATCACTTCTACTGTCGTGGTAAACAACCTGCTTTCCTATTTATAATGGTCTGGCCCTCTAGCACTTTAGTACGAAATTATAGCTAATTTGCCTACAAACGTCAGGTGGTCATAATCATCTGGCCACTCAGTGTATGTGTCTGTTTTCATATCAATGCTATGCTGTTTTGTTTACTATGGGCTTATAGTATGGTTTGTTATCAGGTAGTGTGATACCTTTAACTTTGTTCTTCTTTCTCAATATTCCTGAGGCTATTAGGTATTTTGTTTTGTGGTTGTTTTTGTTTTTTAAATCAAAACTTATGCTACAGACATCTGAGAATCCTAGACACTTCATATTAGTGTTTCGAAGTGTTTCATTGATACCTTAAGACAAGTGTTTCAAAACCGTGGCATGATTTAATTTCAAGTTGCCAATTTTGTTTTTACCAGCATCAGAAAGTTATGGCTACACTGCCAATGCCTGGTCTGCTTAATTTGACTTAAGAGTTTAATATGACTTAACATTAAAAGCTCATGCTACCCTGAAATATATAATTTCACACATATGGTGACATTCAACATTCAAGTGCCAGGGTTTTTTTTACCCTTTGGGTCAAATTTATTCAAACTTTTAAAGAATCACTGTTAGACTTATAAAAATAAATATTTGTCAAAATGTTCAATAAACATTACATAAAACTAGCAGCAAAAAATATCTAGAAATCTGTTGTATGCAAATAGTTTTCTTCCCAACCATGGAGGTTTTTTTTTTTAATATGTTTTTATTTTTAGAAAGAGGAAGGGAGAGTGAGAGAGAGATAGAAACATCAATGATGAGAGAGAATCATTGCTCGGCTGCCTCCTTACATGCTCCCAGCAGGGGATTGAGCCCACAAGCCAGGCATGTGCCCTGACTGGGAATCGAACTGGGATCTCCTGGTTCATAGGTCAGTGCTTAATCAATGAGCCATGCTGGCCAGGTGGTGTTTTTTATTTTTTACTAAAAATAATTTATTGCTTTTTAAAAAGTAAATTAATAATTATAATAGAACTAGTGGCTCGGTGCACAAATTTGTGCACATTGAAAGCAAATTAATATCCGTTTAATATCGCTGTTCGCCCTTTCTCTATAATACAAGTGTCAACCAAATTCATGATCAACAATGACAAATGAAAACACATGCGTGTGATTGGCACCAGCGAGAGAGAGCTTTATATGTATTGTGCATGCACAAGTCAACTTAGCTTTTTATAGATATAGAATAAACTTGCTTAATTAGAACTGCTTTCTGATTTAGCTAAACTTTTTCCAGCCCAGTGAAGCACCCCAACTTCTCTTTCAGCAACAGATCAGTAAATATCAACATGAAGTACATTATTATTGTAGATCACACAGGGAGAACAAAGGGTAAAACATTTAACTGCAGCAGTGTTTCACTATATTCTGCGCAATGAGAAAACGAAGTCATTTTCAAGGTCCACCATTTCTTCTTTTCATTTCGGTCAAGTTCCTACGCGTTCTAAATCTCTATTTTCCAGCTAATAAAAAGAAAATAAGATTCTACCAAGTCTCCTATCTACTCCAGGACTTCCGTGAGGATCAAATGAGATGAGGCAGCAATTTGGTGGGCTGTCGCTTCTAGGTGGTGGCGGAGCCTGTGTCCCATTTTGGGGAAGCCGAGTGTTGCTTTCTGGGTGCCAGGTCTGCGGTGCCCTTTCTCTGTGTGCATCATGGCAGCTCCTGCATTGAGCATCTGCCCCCTGGTGATCAGTGTGCATCATAGTGACTGGTCAGAAGGTGGGAAGGGCACTTAGCATATTAGCCTTTTATATAGATAGATACCAAATTGAGTTTAATCTAACGTATTAACAGAAGCATAATACACTCTAGTAAACAGGGACTTCCAACTCGCTATATAACGAACTAAGAAGGAAGTTAATTAAATTCTTGATTTAGCTAGGGGAAAACATTGGTCACTGCCACTTAATCCCATAAATTCATGCTGTTCCACATTTAAAGGGGAAACAGAGTAGGGGTCTCCCTGTTCTTCCCACTAGAAATGCACTGGAAAGTGACAAGCCTAGGGCAATATAAAGGCTGCTAATGCAAGTTGGAGCTGAAGTAAAAATTCTATTTTCAATGCCTTGGGGAAGTGGAAGGGATTAACATTCACCAGGTCTACATGGATGACACTTTGATCATAAAACAGCTCAGAGTAAGAATTCATTTGTGGAATGTGGTGAGCATGGTCACGTCCTAATTCTTTCTTGGAGTTTGGAAGCGTCACCGGTCATGTAACTATTAATATTCAGGGTTAAAAGAGACACTAATGCTGTGCCTTCCTCAGATTCCACAGTGGATCTTGCCCCCAAGGTGACTAAAAAGATGGCCCAATATCAGGAGTAGAGGTAGGGAGGTATAGTCAACTTCAGAAAATGGTTCCATATAAATTTTTGGATTATTCTAATCCTGCAAAATATGCCATTGGCGTTTTGATAGGGATCACATTGAATCTATAGATTGCTTTTGGCAGCATGGACATTTTAATGATATTTTAAATCTTCCTATCCATGACCATGGTATATGCTTCCATTTATTTGTATCTTCCTCAACTTCTTTCTTCAGTGTTGTATAATTTTCTGAGTACCGATCTTTTACTTCCTTTGTTAAATTTATTCTTAGGTGCTTTATTTCTTTTTGGTACAATTATAAATGGGATTGCTTTCTTAGTTTCCCTTTCCGATACTTCATTATTGGTATATAAAAATGCAATAGACTTCAGGATATTTATTTTGCATTCTGCTACTTTACTGAATTCATTTATCAGTCAGTACATTTTTGGTGGAATCTTTAGGGTTCTCTATATACAATGTTATCTACAAATAATAACAGTTTTACTTCTTCCTTTCCAATGTGGATTTCTTTTATATCTTTTTGTCTGATTTCTGTGGCCCAGACTTCCAGTACTGTGTTGAATAAGAGTGGTGAAGTGAACATCCTGTCTTGTACCTGTTCTTAAGAGAAAGTTTTAGTTTTCCCCATTGAGTATGATGTTGGCTGTGGGTTTGTCATATAAGGCCTTTACTATGTTGAGGTATGTTCCCTCGATTCCCACTTTGCTCAGAGTTTTATAACTAGGTGCTGAATTTTACCAAGTGTTTTTCCTGTGTTTATTGATGTGATCCATGTGATTTTCATCTTGCATTTCATTTATTGATTTGCAGATAGTGTACCAGCCTTGCATCCCAGGAGTAAATCCTACTTGGTCATGGTGTATAATCTTTTTAATGTATTGCTGGATCCAGCTTGCTATCATTTTGGTGAGGATTTTAGCCTCCATGTTGACCAGGGATGTTGGCCTGTAATTCTCTTTCTTTGTAGTGTCTTTATCCAGTTTTGGAATTAGGGTGATGCTGGTCTCGTAAAATGAGCTTGGGAGTCTTCCCTCCTCTTGAATTTTTTGGAATAGTTTTATGAGGATATGTAATTCTTCTTTGAATATTCAGTAAGATTTACCTATCAGGCATTCACAGCTTTTAAACAATCTCTCACAGTCCTTATTTAAATCGTCGTAGAAGGATATGACGGCCTGAGAGCACTTGATATTAGCTTCCTTGGCTGGTACCAGGTAGGCCTCATCAGAGTTTTTCCATTTCATCAGAAACATTAATTCTCCACTGGGGTCTGTAGCTCCAATAATCCACTCCAGCTCCAAAACCCAGGCAAAGCTTTGTGGCTTTTCTGATTCTTCTTTCTTCTTCTTTGGTTTGCTCTCCTCTCCCTTATCTTCAGAATCAGTCAGCTGTGTGCCGGCCTCCCTCTGTTTTGTCTGTCACATGTGCTGTTTTCTGTGACTGTAAAAACTCAGCACTGAGGTCGGGGCGGTCCAGGTTCTTTCTGGCTCCCATGTGTTGTCCTCATCTGAGAACCCCTTCCACTCGAGGACTCCACTCTGCCCTTTACCACTCGATGGTTGAGAACTTTTCCCACCACATAGTCCTCTTCCTCCTCTTCTAGCACAGCCTCCACTTTATTCTTGTCTTATTTTTTCCCCATAGTGCTCGCCAGCTATGGGGACAAAGGGTGATGCTACTCGCTCAGCCGGCATGGCTAAGTGGTTGAGCGTCGGCCTAGGAACCAGGAGGTTGTGGGCTCAGTCCCCAGTGTGGGGTGTGCAGGAGGCAGCCGATCAATGATTCTCTCTCATCACTGATCTCTCTCTCTCCCTTTCCTTTCCTCTCTGAAATCAACAAAAAAACCTTTTTTTTCAAAAGGGTGATGCTGCTCTCATGGTGCTTCCACTCCCTGGGAGGAAACAGCAACGCCACGGTGGACACTTTCCATTCTCTGACACCTGCCTGTGTAGTCACTCGTGGAGGGTAGAGCTAAGTATTGGAGAAAGACGGGATGCTAGGACGCCTTTAATCATTCCCATGGGTAGGGCCAATTTGTCTCCTTTAAATTGACTTATTTGCATATAAATAAAAGCACCTTAGGACATCACTACTGACAGTCTCCAAAAAAAATTGTTGGATACAGTTTAGTGCCTACATTAAAAGAAAGCCCACTCCTTTCTTGAATGAATATCCTTGCCGTGTTAATAAATCCCTAACAGTATTTGAATTCCCAACTGTGCCTCCTTTTCCCCCAGCACTGGGGACTCTGCACGGGCTACATGCTCACCGGTGAAGTGGTGACTTCAGTGTTGGGTGGAATCTGCATGGCTCTTGAAAATGATAAACATCAGAAGTTGATGTCTAGAGTCCCATGGTTTATCCAGTTTGGACTATTGGGAATATTTTGGTGGGATTTTTAAAATGTTATAGGGATCTGAGTAGTAGATTTGTGATAACACTGAATCCAGGAAGCTCACAGTGAAAAGACTATGAACTTAACCTGAAAAACATTTCTCTATTCTATAAATCTCTCAGTGGCATTTGGATTAATCAGGCATAATTAAATGTAGTTAGATTTTTGTCAGATTGTAGTTCAAAATAATACTCATCTTTGGAGAGGCTAATATATTCTGTAGAAATTTTATTAAGCACTTTAGTTAAGCAAACACGAAAAACAAAATCAGCCTCAGGAAGGTTAATTACTAAAAAAGCACAAAATATAGTAGATTGTGTAAATCATTAAAATTTTGAATACCATGGCTTGAGCTTTAATGTACGTAGAGAGGTATTTTGGATTTTTTTTCCCACATTATATTTTCCAAAAGTACAGAATTGCAATTACAGTCTTTAAAAGTTCCCCTCAAGTTTGCATAAGTTTTTCATGTTATAATTCCCAAAGTGAAGAATTACAGTGGTATTCTTTAAATGGCAACTAATCATTTTAGGATTCCACTAAGTTTGTTTCCATTGTAAGAACTCTATTTTTATTTCTGTAACTGTAAAGAAGTGATCTTGTAGGAGAAGTATTAGGAGAGAAAGTGTATGTAAAAGAGAGAATGTATATGAAAGCATCCGTCCGTGCCTGGCCTTTCAAAAAATGAAATGAAATTTTTAAAGAAAGGTGAAACAAGAGTTTAGACTATAACCATAAATCTTTATTTTTAGCAATGTCTTTAAAGGGAAAAGTAAAGGCATCAAATTGGTTTTATATGTTTTATTTTTTTGTACTCAGAGAATTACATTTTCAGTACCCTTGCATGTCTCAGGAAATAGCCTTTGATAAGAATCCCCGTAGAAATTTCTGAAACTCTCTCATGATGTGTCCATATTTGATAGTTCTTGTCTATATTTCTTAATTAGAGCTTCCAAAGGATTGTCATCTCAGGAACACACAATTACCCAAGAAACGTGAGCCTTGTCTTTATCACCACTCAGATTCCATGGACTTTAAGCTGTTTTTGTGAGAAATGACGCCCAGATGCCCTTTGTTTGGTAGATATAAGAGATCTTTCTTGTGCATATCTGAGATATTCATAGAAAAACCCTGCCATTCCATTTTCTTCAGTCATTTTGCTGCTTGGCTTTTCAGTGAGGACTCTGTTTTCTATTGGAATTGAATCCTGTTGGGATAATAACAGTTCACTTGAAAGAACATTCTAGTAAATAATTCTAGCTTTTGCCAACCTAAAAGTGGTCTGCTAATTGGAATTCTGTATATACCTTTTGCTAATGGGCTAAAACAGCACAAATGTCAAAGGTCATATATACTCTGTAAACAATATGTAAGCAAAGCAAAGCCATGTCTGAGTCCGGCACGGGGGCTGGTTTTTCTGCTCTCCGGTTCCCCTTGTGGTAATGGCAACCTTAGAATGGATTGCATATCAGTAATAACTACTTCATGTTTTCACATATTCTTACCTTGGGATTCTTTCTGAGAGAAATTAAAAAGACTCTTACCATCCCATTGTAACTCTGTGTTGGCTCTTCATACGTGCTGGGCATCAAAAAGGCAATTACAAAAGTTCATTCTGATTGGAAGTCAAAGGCAGTGGCCATTTACCCATCCGTGCTCAAGGCAGTGTGACGAGACGAGTTTGGGAAAACAGATGAGTTAAATGCTTATATTGTTTATAATATATCACGACACCCCTTTCGTAGAAATTCCCTTTCCCTTTTGTCATTTGACCACTTATTACCACGGGAAACCTCAATCTGTGTTTTAAAGGCACTGTATTTTTTCATTAAGAATTGGCTTGGGCCTTTGTCTAAAAAACTGCTAAGGTTACCTACTATTCCACATGTTTAACTAGGACAAATGTTTTAGGATAATTACAGTGAAAGTCAGTAACGATAGGATCTTAAATCACTGGCAACTGCCTGCCAATGAAGGGGGACCAGGCCGAATAGCAGGCTTCAAAGCCTTGCTCGCCGAGCCTGGCCGGAGACAGATTTTGCCTGCCTGTCCTAACCAGCGCCAAAGGGCTCACCAAGATCCTGTCTCTGCTTCCTGTTTCTCTTGCTGCCTGTGTAACTCTTCCTGGGGAAAGCATCACCTAAAATCCTTTAGTTCCTTCTCACTTTTCAAGGTTCCCGTTAAGAGCTGGCATGTGGCTTTGACCAATACATTGTGGACATACTTCAAAGTCCTTTATAGACCAGACCAAATGAAGTGTATCTGGACTCTGAGTAGACAGCCAAGGCAGGTTGACCTAGGAAATGTCAAGTATTGACTATTTAAAACATATAAGTTGACTCTCTGCAGTGTTGGAGGAATCGGGTGATCGTGCCCCTGCCTTTGTTTCTATCGCGTTCCTTGTTACAATGATCCTCTCTCCTGCTGCTGCACCGCACCAGAACTGAATGAAGGCTACCCTCTGCTTCAAAACCAGAGCTGTGCTCGAGTCCATTCTGCACAGCACACCACAGGTTTCAGGAGGATGGAGCAGAGCACTTTAGCATCCTGCCTAACCCTGATCTCTCTCTGCAGAATTGTTGCTGTTAGAATCATTTGAGGTTGTGATCGCTGCTTCAGGTTCATGTACACATCACACCATCTGCTGCTCTCGGTTCACATCCTCGCAGAGTACACAAGTGCTGGCCACTGAGACATTTCCCAGATTTAGGATACAAGTTGTGAATACCTAAGAAATGCTTGAACCAAATAAGAAAAGTGAATGCAGAGTAAAACACACTGTTATGAATATATCTAGCACTGTGTTTACATGTGAAGTTACTTGCTTGGCCAATTTTTTCATCATAACTCCTTAACTCCTCAAAGCAGAGTATAAACCGGGCACGATAACAGATTTGACAAGAGAAGAATAGTAACTTATGTGTGAAATACAAGTTCATTACAATGTGTGTACCCATAAGTCCTAATCTGATCTGGTTTGCTCTGTGCATCTGTCAGCTTAATTACAGTGATGAATGTACGTGTGTGTCCAGTGCTCATGAGCTGTCTTGTGGTTCATGAAATGAAGCCTGGCCCCCTTGTGCTTTGTGCTGTTTGGTGGCCTGGCTGGTCCGCACTGTCATGAATGAAGGATGACTTCGGTTCGAGCTCATTTGTCACTCCACGTTCTGTGGAGAAAAGTGTTTCGTTGCTGTGATTGTTGGAAAAACATGACCGGACACGTATGCGGCTCAGATAATGTTCCCTGTAAGTTGCAGAGCCATCTGTGATGTGTGTCATAGCCAAAGTAGTCCCGGAGCACGTGGACAATTCTGTATCACAGAAATCAAACAATAAAATGGTAGTTGTGATTCATTGTGCTTCGGTGTGGTCTTTTCCTGAGCTCGGGCCAGTAGTCGCCTCCCTCTCTCACCTGTAAGCTTCGCCTACTACTGAGTTTCTGAAATTCAATATGTGAACAACAAGCATCTTTGAAAGTTGCTGGAAATGGACTAAGGATACTTAAATTCTTATGATCCATCAGAGGAAAAATAGGTCATTTGGATTCTCTGTAGCAGGGGACATTTTTACCTGTCACTGTGCTGGGTGCTTAACAGTACTCTTGTCACTTCTAGATGTTGTTCTCTTTTTCGGGAACTCCTATTGGCAAAATAAAGGAACTGCTTAAGGTTAAACTTACAGAGGTTATTTTTTTAAATATATATTTTATTGACTTTTTACAGAGAGGATGGGAGAGGGATAGAGAGTTAGAAACATGGATGAGAGAGAAACATTGATCAGCTGCCTCCTGCACATCCCTACTGGGGATGTGCCCACAACCAAGGTACGTGCCCTTGACCGGAATCAAACCTGCGATCCTTCAGTTCGCAGGCCAACGCTCTTATCCACTGAGCCAAACCAGTTAGGGCTACAGTGGTATTTTTTAAAATTTGGCCATGGATTGGGGAAAGGGGACCAAATAATATATTGTCCAAGCCAAGGACACCTTTGACAGTGAGAAAGAGTACTTTATGATGTAAACAGATGTAAGCCAGACTGTCCTGGGCAAGTTGGGTTTGAGAGGCCACGTGGACCAGAATGACCTGAAATTCTGGTTACATGCAGATTCCTGGGCTCTGCCTCAGCTCTCCTGATTCTGATTCTCTGGGGTGGAGGCTTAGGCATCTGTATTTTAACAAATGCCTTAGGGGCATGCTTTAAATAAAAAGTGTAAGTTGTGCCCTAGCCAAGTAGCTCAGTTGGTTGGAGTATCATCCTGATACAACAAGGTTGTGGGTCAGGGCACATACAAGAATCAACCAATGAATGCATAAATAAGTGGAACAACACATTGATGTCTCTCTCTCTCTCAAAAATAAAAAAAGTGTAAGTTGTGAGCTGTTGCTATATGGACTATGCAGAAGATAACTTCAAATTTTAAAATTAAAAGGCAATTGGTTCCTTGATCTCTTCTGAGGAACTGGTGCCACACCAAAACCAGAACCAGTGCCTCCAAAGGCACTTGGCTGCACCTATGTGCTTCCTGAATGTAGTCTTCATATTAGCTTGCATTGTGTTATTCTTTTTAAAAAATATATTCTTATTGACTTTTTACAGAGAGGAAGGGAGAGGGATAGAGAGAATCATCGATCAGCTGCCTCCTGCACACCCCCTACTGGGGACTGAGCCTGCAACCAAGGTCTATCCACTGAGCCAAACCGATCAGGGCCATTGTGTTATTCTTTTACTAAACATTCAGTGATGAGTGGGTGTCCTTTTTATTTATTATTATTTTTAAATCTTTATTGTTGAAAGTATTACATATGTCCCCTTTTTCTCCTATTTACCCCTTATAGCCCACCCCGCCCCCTGCGCTAGGCCTTCACCACCCTGTTGTCTGTGTCCATGGGTTAAGTGTATAAGCATACAAATTCTTTGATCTCTTCCACCCACCCACCCCTGGGTATCTTTTTAAAATTTGAGAGCCACATAACTATCTTGTGTATTTATCACTAAAAAAACCCCACAAAATTTGTGTGGCTGGTGTGGCTCAGTTGGTTGAGTGTTGACCCATGAACTGAAAGGTCACAGGTTCGATTCCCGGTCAGGGCACATGCCCGGGTTGTAGGCTCAATCCCCAGTTGGGGACGTGCAGGAGACAGCTAATCAATGTCTCTCTCCCTCTCCCTTCCTCTCTCTGAAATCAATAAAAACATATTTTAAAAAATTTTTTGAGCAAATTTGAGGCAAGAAACTTGGGTTTATATTGTTCTTGGGGGTGTGAATGTCAGGAAGTCAACAACATGTTTGCCTTGCTTCTGCTACCAGCTAGCCGTTCATTAACTGTGCCTTAGTTTCCTCATCGATAAAATGAGGGAGCTGACCACGTGGTTTTGAGGTTCTTTCCAGGTCTGATGTTCTATAGCATTCTTTAGGCACATTCTCTCTGGAGCATGCCTGCACCTTCCCCTTCCCCTCGCCCTCCCCCCAGGCATGATGCCTTTGCCTTTCTCTCTCCTAAACTCCAAGGGCCCTTCTTTTGCTTCTGTCATTTATTTACTGAGCCCACACAGCTCAGCTGGCTCACCTTTTCTACTTCTGTGACTTTCTAAAGAAACTTTCTCTTATAATTGAAAAAAATAAAACCTATAATGGAAAGCAGTTACTAATCAACTGCTTTCATGTCGTGATACGTTTTGCCCAAAGAATACAAAACCAGTGACTCTAAAAAGTGACACTGCTTTAGCCCTGGCCAGTGTTGTTCAGTGGTTAGTGCGTCAGCCCACACACCAAAGGATCAGAGTTCAAATCCCGGTCAAGGGCACATACCTGGATTGCAGGTTCAATCCCTGGCCCTGGTCGGGACGTGTGTGGGAGACAACCAATATGTCTCTCTCACATCAGTGTTTCCCTGCATTCTCATTTCTCTCTCTCTCTCTCTCTCTCTCTCTCTCTGCTCAAGCTCATTATATTGCAACAGCATCTCTCTCTCCCCTTCCCTCTCCCCTCTCCTCCCTTTCATTCTCTCCAAAAAATTAATGGGAAAATATCCTTGGGTGAGGATTAACTAAAAAAAAGTGACACTGGTTTTAGTTAGAATTTTTAAATTATCCATCTGTAACCAAAAGTCAGTGCTGTGCTAAAAAAGCATTCACAACTGGGCAACAGCGTTCTTAGAGCAGCTACTCCTGCCCTGTTTTGAAGTTCATAAAGTAACAGTTTAGACTCAAGAGTCTATGGTTCCACAAAGTTGCCATAGAGCATTGCACTGTAGTGGACATTTTTACTTCTGTGTCCTTCATTTCTAATTCTTTCCAATGTCTTAACAAAGGCATGTCTACAAATGATTATCTGCTGATACTGTCAGCTGTTCGCCTCATCATTACACATAGATGTGCTCTTTGATCACAAGGGTAAGTCACGAGGCATCATGTAGGAGATGTTACCTTTAGGAAGGGTTTCTATAGACCAGCGGTTTGCAACCTGTGGGTCACGACCCCTTTGGGGGTCGAATGACCCTTTCACAGGGGTTGCCTAAGACCATCGGAAAACACATATAATTACTTGTTGTTTTTGTGATGAATCACTATGCTTTAATTATGTTCAATTTGTAACAATGAAAATACATCCTGCATATCAGATATTTACATTACGATTCCTAATAGTAGCAAAATTACAGTTATGAAGTAGCAACGAAAATAATTTTATGGTTGGGGGTCACCATAACATGAGGAACTGTATTAAAGGGTCGTGGCATTAGGAAGGTTGAGAACCACTGCTATAGACCATCGTCCACCACTAGAACTCTGTGATGATGAGGATGTTATCTATCTGTGCTACACAATATGGTCGTTAGTAGCCACCTGAACAGTTAAAAATGTGGCTGGTTCAACTGAGGACCTGAATTTTTAATTTAATGTGTTTTAAATTTTTTTAGTATATTTTTTAGAGGGAGAGAGAGAAACATCAATGATGAGAGAACCATTGATCTCCTGCCTCCTGCACGCCCCACAGTGGGGATCGAGCCCGCAACACGGGGATCGAGCCCACAACCTGGGCATGTGCCTTGACCAGTAATTGAACCATGACCTCCTGGTTCATAGGTCGACACTCAATCACTGAGCCACACAGGCCCAGCAATTTAGCGTATTGATTTAAATTTAAATAGCCGCCTGTGGCTAACGGTTGCCATATTGGCCAGTGAAGCTATACACAGCTACTACATACTGTTGAAGCTTTTTACTTTAACATTGAGCATCCATTTTCATCTGTCACTGGGCTGGGTACTTAACAGTACCCTTGTCATTTCTAGATATTGTTCTTCAGTGACTCCTTTTGCCCCCTGCCCATTGATGACACTTTCATCAACATAATAGTCTCCTTTGGAATAAGAAAATAATGAAATGGTATTGAGACCTTTTTCTGCCATTGCTGCATATCAATTCTTACCTTTGCTGGGAAAGGCATTGATCATCAGCCTCTTTGAATCCAGTTCTCTCAGAGGCACACTTTGTTCTGTGAGTTGAAATATTAACTACAGCCCAGAGGCTCTCAACTCAGCCACATTGGAATCTCCCAGTCCTGAGCTCCATTTCAGATTCATTCCCTCACTGTCTCTGTGAAGTTTCTTTCTTTTTTTAAAATAAGACTTCCCTAGGAGCTGGTAACGTGTGACAGGATTGAAAACCAGTGATCAAGTCCAAACTAGGGACCAGCTAGAGAATAGTTAGAATGCTAGCAGCAGGACACGCTTGTCTTCTTGGCACAGAGCAGGCCGACGATCCCTGCCATCTTATTGATGCTCTGATTAACAGCTCATTGGAAAGCACTTAGGGCAGCGGTTCTCAACCTGTGGGTCGAGACCCCTTTGGCGGTCGAACGACCCTTTCACTGGAATCGCCTAAGGCCATCCTGCATATCAGATATTTACATTACGATTCATAACAGTAGCAACATGACAGTTATGAAGTAGCAACGAAAATAATTTTATGGTTGGGTCACAACATGAGGAACTGTATTTAAAGGGCCAGAAGGTTGAGAACCACTGACTTAAAGGCAAGAAGAGGCCTTGTCGATTTGGATTTGGGGCAACCAAGCAGCCTTGCTG
>NW_006295384.1:799436-801258 GCF_000327345.1 Myotis davidii | reverse complement strand
AGGAGTCCTCAAACAAAATAAACATGTTAATGATTTCAGCAGTGGGGATCGATACAGCTTGCCCCAGTTCCTTAGCAACCACTAAATATAATAGTGTAATTATTTCTGATGTTAAAGATGATTGTTGTCCGCTTAGCAGTCATTGGAACAGAACTTCCTATATGAAAACTGCTCTCTTCCTGGGCCTTCAATTGGTAACAAAATGGCAGTTAGTGAATAATGCCCCATTATTCAGGTGAGAGAGGCCCTTCAGACACCCTAAAATCAAAGAACCCAGGATGAGACATTGAGTGACCATCTTGTCCATAAAACAGCTCTGTCCAAATGGGAGAGTTTCAACTATTGCATGCAGAGCCCCACACCCGCTGATAAGGCCTTAAAGGAAAGTGTGTGCTGATGCCTCAGGACTTCGGTAGCTCCCCCAGAGCCTTATTGTTCATAGGCCTGGCTAAGGGGTGGCATCGTCAGTCTCCTCCAGTCAGTATTCTCAGTGAGTGGTTTCTAATAGAAAATCTACTTCTAAAAATCTACTTTTCCACCTTACCTGGTTAGGCTCAGTGGATAGAGCGACAGCCTGCGGACTTAAAAGTCCCAGATTTGATTCCAGTCAAGGGCACATGCCTGAGTTGCAGGCTTGATTCCCAGTGGGGGGCGTGCAGGAGGCAGCCAATCAATGATTCTCTCTCATCATTGATGTTTCTCTCTCCCTCTCACTTCCTCTCCGAAATTAATAAAAATATTTAAAAATCTACTTTTCCTATTTTCTCCCACTCTGGGTAAGAGTTGGTCATCTTTGCACTTTGGGAAATTTAGAGCGTCCCACCCCAAAGTGAATACTAAAATAATGTGAAATTATTTAGTAAAATCATCACAAAAATCTATTTAGCAGAATCAGAAACATGCATTGTTCATCAAGAGCTCAGTAAAGGCCCTGACTGGTTTGGCTCAGTGGATGGAGCGTCGGCCTGCAGACTGAAGGGTCCCAGGTTCGATTCCGGTCAAGGGCATGTACCTTGGTTGCAGGCACATCCCCGGTGGGGGGTATGCAGGAGGCAGCTGATCAATGTTCGCTCTCATCGGTGTTTCTAGCTCTCTATCTCTCTCCCTTCCTCTCTGTGAAAAATCAATAAAATATATATATTTAAAAAAAAACAAAGAGCTCTTCCTCTCTATAAAAAATCAATAAAATATATATTTTTAAAAATTTTTTAAAAAATAAATCTGCCTTAAAAAAAAAAAAAGAGCTCAGTAAAGTCAAAGGTCAGGAGAGGCCAGAACTGAGAGTCAAGCTACTGAATTGAACTTGGGGTGGAAGGCAAGGATGTGTCCTTTTTATTCATTGCATCCCCAGCACCTGTGAGCTCACTCAAATATTTATTGAATGGTGATGACAGGAATGTATGCTAGACCTTAAGTTAAAATGGACTCAGCCCAGCCGGCGTGGCTCAGTAGTTGAGTGTTGCCCTATGAATCAGGAGGTCATGGTTCAATTCCCGGTCAGGGCATATGCCTGGATTGTGGGCTTGATCCCCAGTGTGGGACATGCAGGAGGCAGCTGATCAGTGATTTTCTCTCATCATTTTCCATCTCTCTCCCTCCCCATTTCTCCCTGAAATAAATTTAAAAATATATACATATAATGCAGCTCAAAGGTCCCCATGCAAAAATAAGTTACTGGAGAAAGGAGCATGGAGGACCTTGCCACTGGATAACTAGAAATGAATCTAGCTTAAACTGGCCATGGTCAACATCCAAGGACCAAAACCAAAACAAAACCAACCAACCAAACACACAACAGGGACAACAGGCAGGAAACAGATTG
>NW_006295384.1:795959-799368 GCF_000327345.1 Myotis davidii | reverse complement strand
TATGATCAAAGACTGAACCCATTCACTTCTTGTCTTCTTGGTGTCACCAAATATGAATTGGGGATATGTACAGAGAACTGGGGGAGGGATGCTCCTAAACTTCCTTCTCTCCCAGCCATGGTTCTGTGATCATAAGTTAAGGATACAACACTTCCTATCCTCGTGGACTAATTCACATGTTCATTTGAGTCAGACATCTTCTGTTACATCTATTCTGCACTTCTCTTAAGACTCAAGAGGAGCATTCAAGCAGATTCATCACAATGTAGGAATATTTCAAAGGAAAACATGAATCTCTGTGTCTCCGTGAGGGTTACTGTTCCTCAGTTCTGTCAGGACCTGGGAAAAGGCTCAAGGGGTTATGACCAGTGTCTTCAGTCATCACATGGCACAGAGTATTGTCCCTCTCCCCAAGATGTCCCTATCCTAATCCTCAGAACCTGGAAATATGTTGTATTACATGGCAAGAAGGAATTAATGTTGCTGATGAACTCCAAATAGGGATATGTTCCTGAGTTATCCAGGTGGGCCCAATGTAATCACAGGGGTCCTTACAAGTAGAGGAGAGAGACAGAAGTGCCACAGTAATGTGAAAAATACTGTTCTGGCCATTGATGACTCTGAAAATGGAAGAGGCCAGGAGCCAAGGAATGCAGGCAGCTTCTAGAAGCTGGAAAATGCAAGAAAACGGATTCTCCCTTAGAGCCTTCATGTAAGGATGCAGCCCTGCCAACACCTTCATTTTAGCCCAGTAAAGGGCCATTTTGGACTTCTGGCCTCCAGAACTGTAAAACAATAAGTCTGTATTGTTTTAAGCCACTAAATTTGTTACAGCAATAAGAAACGAATACACACCTATTGAACATCTTTCATCTATCCTTAATCCCTGATACGGAAACAAGTAGAAAAAGAAAAAATGCCTCAGTTGTGTTAATGTTGATTTGTGGTTAGGCTAATAAGTGGTATCTTGCCAACCTCTGTCCAGTGGAACACGATTCCAGACAAGAAAGACTGGTTATATCCTCAAGTTACGTAATGAGTCAGGTCCTGCCACAGGCATAGCAGATAACAGGTTTTCTTTGAACTTGGAAATTTTACAGTGACGTTTGTAACCAGTTGAAAAGATCCCTGTGGAAAGGGTAAGTATCCCCATTCCTTCAGGTATGGATTCATTCATTCTTTGAAAATGGAAGGTTACCTATGAAATATTTTAGGTCTAAATGGTGCTTTTATTAATATAGTACAGCAATCAGGCAAATCAATTCCTTTCCCCACCCCCAAGAAAGATAATGAAGGTAAGGAGATTAAACATTGCTTATAGGAAACAATACAAGCCAGCCCTACTCTGAACATTTCTCCTCATGTTTCCCACCTTTGGTCAACACAGCTGATACTCAGCTAATGTGGTGGGTTTTCTAGAATATAAATGATGGCAGTTCACGAGGACCGAAAGTACAGATCAATGAGTGCCTACAGATATTTATGCCTTTAATAATATCTTCCAATTTTACTGGTCATTTATTGGCTTTTACCTGGTACTTGATGGTTTAAAGAATTTGATCACAAGATATACTTTGGTGCTTATGAACTGTCACACTTGGTTTGAAAAGCATCTCCATGGAAGTCTTTTTTAAATCTAATAGCTCCTACTGAATACCTAGAGAAGTTTAAACATTCAACTTCAATAGCCCATGGGGACTTTGTGTAAACATTCTTGATAGTGTACCCTTTTATCTCGGGTGTTGTATTTATTAACAAAGGCTATTTCTCTTTGGGGCAAATGTCAGAGTTCTTAAACATGAGTTTTGTTATGCCTTCCAACTGACTGTTTTGCCCTTGGAAACATCTCTGCGGTATCATACAAGTTGAAAACAAACCTGTCACTGTGACTCTAAATACAACTTGTCAGGAATGTTTTTGATCTGTGAGGCAGAGCCAAGTAATATGGTCTGTGAATAACAGGTGTTCTCTTCTTAAATTAAATCTTTTGCTGACTACAGGCCTGGCTTTATTGCTTCTAGAGCAGGGGTGGGGAACCTTTTTTCTGCCAAGGGCCATTGGATATTTATAACATCATTCCCTGGCCATACAAAATTATCAACTTAAAAATTAGCCTGCTATATTGGGTTAAACATTTCACTAACTCGCCCCTAATGCCTCGGCAGGGCCAGACCAAATGATTTCGCGGGCCTTATACTGCCAGTGGGCCGGACGTTCCCCACCCCTGCTCCAGAGTCTGGGTTAACATTAGAACTGTTGTTACTCCAAAGAGCTAGACCTCACCAGATGGAGTTAATTTGGCTAGTGGAGGGCCTGAGCGCAATTCTCAGAACATGGGCCGGGTGTGTGTGTGTATGGGGTCCGAGTGGGGGATCTGCCTTGATTGTTGACATTTGGGATCCCGATTTAGTGCCTCCACCCCCATCTGTCAGCTTCCAGCTGATCAAATGAGCTTTTTCCCAAAGCTGCAAAAGTGGTTGATATGGCCACGCCCCCATTGCCAAGCAAGTTAAAATCATTCATTCCATCAGGTGTAAGAAAAGTGGGTGGAGCCTGAGATTCTGGATCATGAGGCGTGAAACTTGGATGTTTCAGTTGTGAAGGCCCCAGGCGACCTCTCCAGCACCCACTCCGTGAGAGGTAAGACTTTCTCACGGTCACTGAGTGACCACCTTATTGCTGGAGAAGCCTCGGGACAATGCCGGCTGCCTCATTGATTTAGAGACCTTTCCAGGCAAAGGAGACGTCAGAAGTCATTCCCTCCAACCCTTCATTCTACAGAAGCGGACACTGAGGTCAGCGAAGTGGTTTGGCCAAGGCCAGCAAGCAAGTTGGCAGGGGAGCCTACAAGCCAAAGTCCCAACCGGGGTCCCCACGTGACCTTGCCCCCAGGCGGGTCTGTTCATAACTAGCGTTTAAGTCAGGTGCGCGCCCTCTGGCAACTCCTTGACTGCCCAGTGCTGCCCGGCACAGAGGCCCGGCCGTCAGTGCTGGGGACACAGCTGGGCAGAGCTGGACCAGCTGTGACGCCTGGATTTTTGCACACGTTTGAGAAACAAGCAGAAATGCAATTCTGTATCCCTTTATTTAGAAACAGGTGGGGAATGCTGTGTTCCGTTTGGGAGCAGGAGTGGATTGGGAGCGGGAGCAAAGGGGTTGGGGTAGGTTTGAGGGCTGATTCCAGTAGTTTGCATGATTCAGCACCAGAGCAAATGCTTGGGCATAAGGTCAGCCTTGAACCCACATAGTCATTGTCATCTTGTCTAATATGTACAGCATAGTCTACAGTATGTATGCTCCTTATGGCTTTGTCCCGGAACACATTGCTATGACGCAACAAAAATCTCAAGTCTCAAGAGGGGAAGGTGCAAACGCTTTTTGAGTTTTTGGTCGAGACTGGTGCCAAACG
>NW_006295384.1:794007-795884 GCF_000327345.1 Myotis davidii | reverse complement strand
TCTTGTGTCTTGCCCTAGGGTTCGGCTGGGTGCGCAGATGAGGCCTGAAGATGGAGAAAAAGCAAACCCGCGCCCTTTCTGTCCCTCCTCCCAGGGATGGCTGGACTGACAGGAACTACGGCCTAAGGCGTGGAGCGAGATTGCAAGCCCGCAGCTGGGTCTCTTCTCCACCAAGCAGGTCAGAAGGTAGAACTTCAGTCTCGGGTTGATTCCCTTTACCTTTGTAAGGCCCTGGTACACGGGAGCTGGCTTCCCACAAAGAGCCATTCGCGGTGACCCCGGCATTACAAGTCCCCCGTGTGTTTAGCTGGTGGAAGGGTGGACATCTGATTTCAGGGTTCCCAGGAGGAGGGTGTAGTGGCTAATGGAGAAGTCCTGACATGGGGAGGCAAGGGGGCTGGGGTACCCACACCCCCCATGGGTACCCGCTGACTTTGGGTGTCCATGAAAGAAAGCCTACTTTCTCCACCTGTTAGCGGGGGTGTAACACTTGACAGTGAGTGGAGAGGAACTACTCTCTCATCCTCACCCTCCTTCACTGAACCTGTCCTCCGTCCGAAGCATCCTTCCCTTTCCGGAGCAAAAGAATCCTCCCTTGCCCTGACCGGTTTGGCTCAGTGGATAGAGCGTCAGCCTGCGGACTGAAGGGTCCCGGGTTCGATTCCAGTCAAGGGCATGTACCTTGGTTGCGGGCACATCCCCAGTAGGGGGCATGCAGGAGGCCGCTGATCAATGTTTCTCTCTCATTGATGTTTCTGGCTCTCTATCCCTCTCCCTTCCTCTCTGTGAAAAATCAATAAAATATATTTTTAAAAAAAGAATCCTTCCTTGCTTTTGGTCATTTCTGCTGACCTCCCCAAGCTTGCATCATGCTTTGGACATCCCTCACTGCAGCCCCCACTCACTGTTGGCCATTGCTGTTGACTGACTGGCCCAAACAGAACCGCCCCTTCTCGTCCTGGGAAGGGGAGAGGCTGAAACAAACTGATGGCCGCAAAGCATCAACTGTTAGATTTCAGAATCGCTCCCCCATCCCTTCTCAGTAGTCTTGTCACCTTAGGTGGTGTTGTTAGCCGTCAAAAGAGGGACATTCGTTGAGATTTAGAACCCACTTGGGGGTCATTTGGCCCATCTCTGGAATATCTCAAGCATAGGGCATTTCCCATAATTGGCAGCTATGATGGCACTGAATCTGAGTCACGTAAGTGGCACCTGTCCGTAGGGGATATGAGGCCTGCAAACTTCTGATCAGCCCGATACATCAATCCCACACTATGTGCTCCAGAACAGGATTTGGGTAAAAGTGGGTCTATCTGCCCTGGGCCTCTCTCCAGGCACCTCTTTTCTCTTCCCGTTTCTCATCAGCTTGTCTCGCCTCGCTCGTCTTCTCTTCCTGGCTCTGAGTGTCGCCCAACTGAAGCAGTAAGCACGCGTGCCCAGTTTGCCCTGAGTGCATCACTGAAGAGAGAGACCTCCTCGGTCTCTAGGCCTTGACTGCAAAACGGAAATTTCTCCCCCCAGGCCATGGTCCTGACAGCTCTCTGTCCCACATGAGTGCTCGACAGAGGTTTCAAGCGAGCTTAGCTTCATGGTAAGCAGGGAGGTAGTTCAACCCCAACACAAGGGGGAAAGACATCCACCTTCCTTCACTGCTTGCCCCCCTTGTCACCCACAAAGCCAGTCCCCAAGGCCTCTGAAGAGGGGTGTTTGTGTCACAAGATGCTGGGCTCTGCCTGCCAGTTTCTGATTCAGGCCTCTGTCTCTGGCTTTACTGGGAGAGCCTGGCAATGCCTTTTCTACCCCAGCATGCAGTTCTACGCCTGGACTCTACCTGCTCACTTCCTCTCTGGGATGTGGGGATAGTGACTTCAAATAAC
>NW_006295384.1:760115-793967 GCF_000327345.1 Myotis davidii | reverse complement strand
ATCCCGTTTGGCAAACCTAGGGCCAGGGGTGAGTATAATACTCCCTGACCACTGCGATGCTGAGCTCAGAACTTAGGTTCCCACAGTGCTCCGTGAAACTCTTTCAGAGCCTCCCTTCACTCCAAACTCTGATGGGAAGCCAGGAGAACAGCACCTGGATTTCCTGGCTGGTCCAGACATTTCTACAGGGCCCCAGGGTGAACTGCTGTCGAAGTGCCCAAGTCACAAGGGAACCAGAGAGGCCTGGAGACCGAGGATTTCACCGGGCTTGTGAGAGTGAGAGCAGGAGAAGAGTCTGTTCTCGGGTTGTATATGGTCTGCACCCTGGATGGCATGTTCGAGAACAGACACATGCAGGTAGCACCCCCTGTTGGTATACTGTGTAGTTTGGTACATCCAACTGTCACTTGAGGTCCATGAAAAGGCTAACGGGTCAGAAATGGGGGAAGCCAAGGCAGAGCAGCTCCACTGGCCTTTCCGAGACAGTGTTGTTCTTTATTGCATTTCCCACAGACGATGGTGACAGGGAAAAGCAATGAAGTGAAAGCGATGGTGCGAAAGTACCACCAGGAGCACATCAGGCCGTCCGTGGCGCTCTCATTTCTGGGACAGGAAAGAACAGATGCATTACGACGCTGGGTCTCAGTGGCTGAACTGAGAAGGTTGGCATTTGCCTTGGACGCAACTGTCTCTATTGGGGACAGGTGAATTCTGGCAGAGCTGCGGTGGCAGGGGGCAACGTGCAGGGCCCTTAAGAACCGGAAGTAGCGGGTTGAGGGAACAGCCGCTTCCACACGTGGTGCACTTGGTGGGGGTAGGTGTAGAGACCAAAGCAGGATGCACCCCATGGGGTGCAAGTCTCCCGGGGTGCTCTGCATCGTTCCTTAGCAAGGTTAAAGTACAGCGATTCTACATGATGCTAATGAAGTTTATAGGTTGTCCAGCTGGAAACCTCCATGCAGGGCCCAGGTGTTGGGCTGAGTGAAGACTGAAGTCTCCAGACCTTCCCAGGTTCTCCCTGCTAAGCTGTAGCCCCTGCAACTCTTAACCTTTCATACACCCACCACCCAGGCATGCCCAGTGTCCCCGCCCTCCTCCCCAGCCTGTGTGGTGTGGCTCCTGTGTCTGTCAGCAGCCTTTACTTCTCATCCTCATCCCCCTCGCTCAAGCTGCTGATGGAGGCTGAGGCAGCTTTGGGCGAGGAGGGGGGTGAGGTTTTGACCGGGAGCCAGGAGAAGGTGGGCGACGGGGAGCGGGAAGGGGACCGGCTCCTGGTGGGGCTGCTCACGGGGCTCTGCTTCGGGGACAGGGCCTGAAGCATCCGGCTACTCCTCTCCTGGAACATCTGCTTCTGCAGAGAAATTAGAGAGAAAGCATCTGTTAGTTACCTGAGATCACAGTGAAACATCAAGGAAAGGCAGGAAGGAGAGCCCCCCAAACGTCTGCGCCCCCACATGGACTTGTACTCCAGACCATGTTGGCCAAGACTCTCTAGGGAGGAGCTGCATGAAACTCAGGGCCACGGAGCTGCTGACACATAAGGGCACCACCACTGCTGGTGCCTGGCACTGTCTCCTGCGTGCCCTCTTCTCCTCCATCTACAAAATCTGAGTGGCTGTTATTTGCCAGGCGAACAGTAATGTCCTGGATCCCGGAAGGGTAGCAGGAAAGAAAACCCAAAATCCCTGACCTCGTGGTTATTGTATAAGGAGGCATCACACACACAAAATCAACATAAGATGAAGGATGTCAACGGAACCATTGTCTGAGAAAAAGAAATGGACAGAGGAAGGAAACTAAAAAAAAAAGAGAGGGGCCGAAACCGGTTTGGCTCAGTGGATAGAGCGTCGGCCTGCGGACTGAAAGGTCCCAGGTTCGATTCCGGTCAAGGGCATGTACCTGGGTTGCGGGCACATCCCCAGTGGGAGATGTGCAGGAGGCAGCTGATCGATGTCTCTCTCTCATTGATGTTTCTAACTCTCTATCTCTCTCCCTTCCTCTCTGTAAAAAATCAATAAAATATATTTAAAAAAAAAAAAAAAAAGAGAGGGATGTGAGCATGGAGACAAGTGGGGTGCAGTTGCAAATGGGGTGCTCAGGGGACGCCCCCCCCGAGAAAGTGCTATTTGAACAAAGATCTGAAAGAGATGAGGGAGGAGGCCACATGCAGGGAAATTAGGAGGAAGTACAGTCCAGACAGAGAACCCCAAGAAGGGAGCATAGAGTTCACGTTCAAGAAGGAGCAAGGAGGCCATGGTGGCTGGAGTGGAGTCACGTGGCTGAGGAGGGGCATGGAAAGAAGGGCATGAGGGCGAGGTCACCAGAAAAGTCCCAGCGAAGTGTGTTATGTAGGGTCTTGGTGGCCATGTGAGAATTTCAGCCTTTATGCTGAGGAAAAGAGAAACCTCTGGAGAGTGCCTTTACCTCTGCAGTTCTGAGCAAAAGAGTAACAAACTGCCCAGCCGGCGTGGCTCAGTGGTGGAGCGTCGACCTATGAACCAGGAGGTCACAGTTCAATTCCTGTTCAGGGCACATACCTGGGTTGTGGGCTCGATCCCCGGTGTGGGGCATGCAGGAGGCAGCCGATCAATGATTCTCCCCCATCATTGATGTTTCTCTCTCCCTTTCCATCTCCCTTCCTCTCTGAAATCAATAAAAATATATTTGAAAAAATAATAACAAACTGACTTTGGGTTTAAAAAGACCACTCTGCAGTGCTGGGAGCAGACCACAGCAAAGCAAGGGCAGGGGCAGGGAGAAGAGCCGGGAGCCACTGCAAGGAGAATCTGAAACTGCGATGGTGCCTTGGACCAGGGTGATGGCCACGAGCTTGGCTGGAGTCCCGGTATGTTCTTTTTTATTGATTTAGAGATGGAGAGAGAGAGAGACAGAAACATAAATGATGAGAGAGAATCATTGATTGGCTGCTCCTGCACACCCCCTACTGGGGATCGAGCCCACAACCCAGGCATGTGCCCTTGACTGGAATCGAACCTGGGATTCTTCAGTCCGCAGGCCGACGCTCTCTCCACTGAGCCAAACCAGCCAGAGCCCGGTATGTTCTTTTCCCATGGTATTATTAAGGTGTCCTCTACTTGAAGTAACACCTTTTAGCATGCAGTTCTGTGAGTTTCGGTAAATGCCTATAGTTGTGTGATCACCACCACAAACAAATTCTAGGAATGTCCCATCAGCCCTCAGTTCCCTCAGGACCCTTCCTAGTCACTCCCTCCTCAGCCTCTGGCAACAGATCTGGCTTCTGTTCTGCAGTTTGGAAATATCACTGAAATGGAAGTGTGCAGTATGTGGTCTGGCTACATGTTGAGGGCAGAACCAGCAGGACTCGAGACAGATGGGCTGTGGGGCGTGGGAGGAAGAGGCATCAAGTGACTCCAGTTTCCAGCTTGTGAAACTGGAAAGCCCACGGGGCCCATCCCCGAGGGCGTGCTGGGGCGGCCACACTGTCCCAGGGGCTTCTCACCCACCCACCTCGGGCCTATGAGGAGAGAGCAGTGAGCCAGCGAGGAAGGAAGGAGACCCTGAGAGGGATGGTGGAGGGAGAAGGCTAGTAAAAAAAAAAAAAAAAAAAAAAAAGATGGGTTTTCCAGCCTGGGACCTCAGGTGCCTGCTGCCTGGTGCTTTTGGAACTGACCCCTCCCCTGACACTGACTTTCTGGGGAGCCCCTGTGTGCCAGGCCGCCCCGAGCTGCCCATGGATCTAACCTTCTGCGCTTTGCCTGCAGCACACGCCCCCCAACCCCAACACACATGCCCTTGACCGAAATTGAACCTGGGACCTTTCAGTCTGAGCCAAACTGGCTAGGGCTCCTACTAGGTTATTTTAGACTTTGCTTGTTGTGTGAGTGATTCATTTTTCAAACCACTGCTAAACCTCTGGGACCTGGGGCTGCACAGGAGGTGGTCCTGTCTGAGCTGGGACTTCGGTGATGCACAGGAAGGGGGGTTAGGCATGGAGGGCTCACTGGCCAAGCAGAGGGAGCTAAGTGGAAAGTACTCAATACGATTGCTTGGCGTGGCCAGAAGCCTGAGTGTATGTGCGTGTGTGTGTGCACATGGAGCACCAGGAGGAGGTGGGATTTCCCCCCCAAAAAAAAGCCCCTGGAAGATTTTAGTCAAGGGAGGGGTATGATCAGATTGGTGTTTTAGAAATATCTTTGGGTGTGAGCATAAAAGGAAGGAAAGAAACCATACAGGAAAGGAACTAATGTTTGGCTGTAGTAAAATTTCTGAACCTCCAAAAAGCCACCGCGAAATAGATAAAAAGAAAAAGAAAAAACTGGATTTTTTTTGCACCATTTAACTACAAATTATGAATCTTAGTATAGAAACAAAGCTTAAACATAAAAAAGAAGGTATAAACTTTCACAGAAAAATGAGCATATGGCATATACAGGCAATTCACAGAAGACTTAAAAATGAACCGTAAAAAAGGTTTGGCATCACGAGTAAACAAACAAATGCAAAATGACTGAAGTGAGATTTCTTTTTATATATCAGACTTACAGATTTTTTAAGCCTCCCAACTTAAAACAATTGTTTCCCAGATGTAGTTGACAGATGGCGCTTCGGAAGCTTAAGGCATATAGTTCTGTGTTGTAGCATCTTTTGGGGTTAGCATGCTCTGACTTCTTCCTCATGTTCTTACGTGTAATTCCTACAAGTCTTTCTCTTGTGGTTACCGTGAGGCTTACATAGAATATCTTAACATTATAACACCCTGTTTTGAACTTTATGCTTTCACTTCTCCTCCTCACATTTTAGGTTATTGATGTTATCATTAACATACTTTTATTGTATATACAATAGCAGGTTATTGCATTTCTGGTTATTTTTACCACATTTGTTTTCTTACTTTTAAATTCGAGTTGTAACTGAGTGATGTATCACCACTACCACATTACAGAATCTAAATTTGACTAAATATTTATTGTTACCAGTGAGCTTTATTCTACTTTCTCTTTTTTTGGGGGGGGGGTGTGGAGGGTTGAGGGAGATGGAGGGGAGGATTCAGGGTTGTAATTTAAAATTGTTTACATTTTGTTTTTATCTATGGAGATCTCAAAAACTGTGACTGCCCAACCGGCATGGCTCAGTGGTTGAGTGTCAACCTATGAACCAGTAGATCACGGTTCGATTCCCAGTCAGGATACATGCCTGGATTGTGGGCTCAATCTCTAGTGTGGGGCATGCAGGAGGCATACAATCAATGATTTTCTCTCATCATTGATGTTTCTCTCTCTCCCTCTCCTTTCCTCTCTGAAGTAACAATAAAAAATGTATTTTTGTTAAAAAAAGAGGCAATATCAGGACTTAGACATGGATTCTTAAGTGTCCAATGTCCTTTCTCCCTTCCTATGTTTTAGGATACATACTTCTAGATTTATTTTAAAACAGCCTTGGAGAAATAGGACATCAAAGAAATACAAAGGATTGCAAGAAAATATTATGAACAACTATATGCCCACAAATTGAACAATCTGGACAAAATGAACAAATTTCTGGAAACATAATAGAGAGAGAGAGAGAGAGAGAGAGAGATTACCTAATAGTCACTAGTGACACACCTGAGAAACTCAGGCCAAACAAAACCTAGCCTAGAGACTTGGATGACATTGTAGCCCATCCAACTCATTGATAAAGCCTTAAAGCTTTAACCCTTCCCTCTTCCACTCTCCTCCCCCCCCCGCCCCAATTTATAATGCCCTCTTTTTAAGAGAAGGATGGTGGAATTACTTTGCCTTGGAATTAATGGTATAAAGATGTAATACTGATTTATCTCTATCCCTGGTCACTTCCTACCTAACAGTCTGCATCTCATTACTATTGCAGCAGTTTTGGCTCCCAAGAATAACCCTCTAAGGAGGATGATATGTATACCAGTGAATCTAATACCAGGGCATGCATTCACATTTTTATCAGCATATAACAGTTAATCATCCTTGAGTGTACTGTACTCCCCCCGACCCCATCCTCCCCTCTGGCAACCATTAGCTTGTGTGTTTTTTTTTAATTTTAATTTTTTTAATGATTTCAGAGAGGAAGGAAGGGAGAGGGAGAGAGAGATAGACATATCAATGATGAGAGAGATTCATTGATTGGCTGCTTCCTGCACACCCCTACTGGGGATCGAGCCCACAACCTGGGCAGGTGGCCTGACCGGGAATTGAACCGTGACCTCCTGGTTCATAGGCTGACGCTCAACCACTCAGCCACGCCAGCCAGGCAACTTGTTCTTTATGGGTCGGTTTCTGTTTTATTGCTTTTAGATTCCACAAATAAGTGAGATCATACAGTATTTATCTTTCTCTAACTTATTTCACCCAGCAAATGTGGCAGCAGGACAGGCCCTAGGGCCTGCATGGTTTTTGTTTGGGAACCTGAACCAGGCAAGACTGCACTGAATTCCATGACTAGATGGGGCCACGGGTTTTGTTACGTAGATAGGGAGAGACGTGGGCGGTGCCCTCTGTTGAAGTGCCACTGTAGGCAGGGCTGTTGGATGGGCTATTCAGGTTCCTGTGTGTCTGATTAGCTTCCCTCTTGGGCAGGCTGAAGGCTGTGTTCAGAAATAGGCAGAACTATGAGTCAGTTTCCCTGCCTGCGCACAGTGGGAGAGCCAGCTCCGAAGCCAGAACAGTTCTACCTGATGGACTCTGGTCCAGTGTTGCTGGGCTACACAGATTTCTAGGTGTTATGGCCAGACTCTGATCAGGCCGGGCCAGGAATGACTCAGGTCCCTTGCCTGGAAGAGGCAGACCAGGCTCCAGGGTAATAAAAGCCTCTGAGTATCCAACTTGGAGCACCCTACACCCTGCTGAGTTGCCTGTTCACACTACACTCTGATTTGGCTCTGCAGGTGAGCAAATATCCTGGCTTGGACTCCTACTTGGGTGCTATAGGCAGGACCTTGGTCTGCCAAGATCAGAGGGCTGATTGTTTCAAACCCCTCCCCTTTTTCTGTAACACGAGATTCCCTGTGGGCAAGTGCTACTGATCCCCCTGTGGGGCGAGACTGGAGTGGTGGCTCCCAAGAAGTGACTACAGTGATGGGGGAGCTGGATGTCCACCCTGGGATCTCTTTTCCCACTGAAGGAACCATAGGCTCAGGGAGACCTCTTGGTATGGTGCTGCGCCAGCCTGGGGGAGGGGCAGTTGGTTAGCACACAGTCACTCCTCTACCCCTTCTAATGTGGTCTGTCTGGGTCTCTGGTACAGGGGATGCTTCAGCCTGACCCATGTGTTCTAAGCTCCTCCCAGGGGTGTCTTGCCCACAAATAGTTGTTAGTTCTTCTTGTGGGGGAGGGGGGAGCAAAATAAATAACCACTATGCTGTCATCTTGGTGATGTCACTGTCCTAAGATTTTTAAAAATTTGCAATGGCTAGTGTTGGTGAGAGTTTAATAACAAGACCACATGCATGTTACTGCTAGTGGAAGGGTAAAATAGAACCGTTGTGAGGGGTAATTTGGAAATAGGTGCAAATACTTTTTTCCTGAAGAGATCATCAGAGATGTAAGTAAATGTTTATTGTATACATGGATATTCAGTGCAGTGTCCTAACAGACAAAACTGAAAACGCCCTAGATGAGAGAAATCTTGCACAACTGAGAGGCTATACTAAGCAGCTGATGAAGATCAAGTCCTTAAAGAATATTTCATCATGTGAGAAAATGTTCCTGAGCTGTTACAAAGTGAAAATGATTTTACAACATGATCTGCATGATCCCAATTTTGTAAAAGGTTATATGAACAGGGGTGGGAGTGGCAAAAGTAAGTTTGCAGATGTTCATATGGAAAATAATATAATGATTAATAATTAATATAAGAATAAACTATGTCTTCTATACTCACAACTATAAACCTACTTTTGCATCTCATTACCATTAATATTTTTGTGGTATTGCCCCAATCTTTTTCCTGTCTATATGAACTATACCCTATACATGTAGATGGGAAAAAGATTGGGGCACTACCCCAAAAATATTAATGGTAACAACTCTGGGTGATGAGAGACTGCAGATAACTTTCGTCTCTTTGTTAAATTATTCTCAATTGGTACATTTATTTAAAAAATATAGCCTAATGGGCGTTTGCTTAAATATTGCTCCTAATCATAAGGAGCTCTTCAACAAATATGCTCTAGAAAGAAGCAAAAAGGTCACCAGAAATGACCAACGAGACAGGACCATTATAGACGGAATTCCCTTATATATCATTAAAACTTGCTAGAAAATGGAGTTTGACATTATTTAAAACTAGAGGCCTGGTGCACGAATTTGTGCATGGGTGGCATCCATCGACCTGGCCGGCGATCGGGGCTGATGGGGGCCCCTCCTGCCCAGTCCCAATTGGGCTGATTGGGGCTGGCCAGGGGGAGGGACCACGGAAGGTTGACTGGCTGTGGGAGGTTAGCAGTGGGAGCATGCTGACCACCAGGGGGCAGCTCCTGCGTCGAGCATCTGTCCCCTGGTGGTCAGTGTGCATCATAGCGACTGGTTGACCAGTCGTTCAGTTGACTGGTCATAATGGTTGCTTAGGCTTTTATATATATAGATTATACCAACATTTGTGGCAGCTGAATGTCACACGCATTTTAGTCTCCTTTTATTCTTTATTTTCAAATAGTTCTGTAATGAACACATATTTTATCATCATAAAAAAAGCAATAACTGTAGGGAGAAAGAGAGAAGACAGAGGCAAGATTAGGCTGAAGGACATTGCTATAATGACATGAGAAAATGTTAAGACCTCAGGTACATCATCAGTTCCCCCTGCACTGATTTTCCTTTTATTTTTTTTATATATTTTTATTGATTTCAGAGGAAGGGAGAAGGAGAGAGAGAGAGAAACATTAATGATGAGAGTCATTAATTGGCTGCCAACACACCTCCTACTGGGGATCGAGCCTACAACCCGGGTATATGACCTGACTGGAATCGAACCTGGGACCATTCAGTCCACAGGCTGATGCTCTATCCACTGAGCCAAACCAGCTAGGGCTAGCCCATTACTTTTTAGAATCTCAAAACTCCTCTAGCAGATATAATAGAGATGCTTGATGATCGCTAAGATCCTTTCCAGATGTAAAACTCCACAATTCTACAAATACACCAATTATTCACCTTCCATTAAAGGTATTGGTAACTCCCCCAAAAGACCCAACTCCTCTCAAAATTAAACAAAAAAAATGCTATAGATGAAGCCCATTTATAAGACAAAAATCAAATACCAAAAGGAGAGGGTGGCCTATTATTAACAGCAACATTTAAAAAAAATCCTTGAACTTCTAGCATGCACTTTAAAATATGTGTTTTTATTACTGTAATCTTTAAGTGTATTTTTAGTGGCAGCCATTAGCCCTCCTGCTGTTAATGGATTATCAGCATTTCCATTAGAAGCCCACTTTCTAGGGAAATCTACGACTTGTCTATTACGGTTTGACTTAAGCTCATAACTGAGAATATTCTGCCTAAGGGGATGAAATCACTTGAATCCTTAATGATAAACAATGGTGTCGCACTTCATAAAATGTGATATCCTTGCAAAAGAACTCTGGGTCTCTATTTGCAAGCTCTCTGATCTGTTACTGGTGCCTTTTGAAGGGTGGTTCCCCTACAAAGAAGCTGAACTGAATCAGGTCAGGAGACAGTTTGTAATGAGCTTCCTGGGAAGAAAAGCACTTTAGAAATATAACAAATAATGAAGACCTGGCATGGCATTTTCAAAGAGAAAAGGTATTTTAATTCAGTCTTTTACTGTATCAAGAGGTTTCCATTTATAAAGATTTCTCCCAAGAAAATAATAGCATTTATAGTCCTGTCCATATGAAAGTATTTTTCCCCTCCTACAAAGTTTTCCCTTTTAAGAAATTCTTAACATCCACCAAGGCACTAAATGTCATCACAGATGTCTTTAAAGATTTCAGTATTTCAGATATATTCTGACATATCTGCCCAAAAAGAAGCAAAAATATCCTAGTTATCCTATCTGGTTTGGACCTCAGGGAAACAACAGAACTCAAGGAGAGAGTTTCAGTTGTGGATAAACAACTAAGGCTTACAGTATCTGATACCTGCCTGCCAGGCACTGTTAAAGGGCTGTATGTATAAAACAACTTATTCCTGCCTGGCCTGTGTTGCTCAGTGGTTACATGTCGACCTGTGAACCAGGAAGTCATGGTTCAATTCCCAGTCAGGGCACATGCCAGGGTTGCACATGCCTGGGTTGCGGGCTTGATCCCCAGTGTGGGGCGTGCAGGAAGCAGCCAATCAGTGATTCTAATCATTGATGTTTCTCTCTCTCTCACCCAAGGCTACCCAGCCAGGAAGTGAGCCCCTTGTCATGATCAGTGCTATGTAATCAGCCACTTACATAGTAAGAAGCTTCCCATGATTATTCATGTTTTACTTATGCATTTGTTGGAAGACAATTTTTAAAACCACTGTCAAAAAGACTCAAATGGGGTATCTAATTCAAATCCACAAACTAAAATTTATATTTCTTTTCTGAAGATAAAAACAGTCTTAAAAATTAGCAGTGCCATTAGATGCCTATTATAAAAATATTAAAAATCAAGTACTAGTGAGGATAGAGGGAAATTAGAACCCTGTGTATTATGGTGAGAATGTAAAATGGTGCAGCCACTGTGGAAAACAGCATGGCAGTTCCTAAAACAAAACAAAACAAAAACAACAACACAGAAACCTAGAATTACCATATGATATAGCAATTCCACTTAATTGAAAGCAGGGACTTAAGCAGATATTTGTATATCCATAGGTATATCAGTACTATTCACAATAGCCAAAAGGTGGACACAATTCAGAAGTCTACCAATGAATGAAGGGATAAACAAAATGTGGTAGATACGAATAATATCCCATTATATATGTCTATACACACACACACATACACACACACCACACACATACATACACACACATACACACACACACACACCACACACACGGATTTGATTTTTGGTTTTGTTTTTGTTTTGCTAGCATGGTATATTTTCATGACAGAAGTTGAAAAGAAACATTTTGTTTATTACAAAGTATTATGGAGGGTTTTCCTGACATGAAAAGTCTGAAAATTGAGCATTCATTCTCTCAACAAATATTTCCTGATAGCACACTATGTATGGTTCAGGTATTAATCTCAGCCTTAAGGATACAGGAAACAATAGAGGGGGGAAAAAGTCTATGCTCACATTTATTTTTTTAATTGAAGCATAATTGACATATTTTAGTTTCGGGCGTATAACATGATTCAATATTTGTATATATTGTGAAATGATCACCACAATAAGGCTAGTTAACATCCATCACCACACATAGTTACACAATTTTTTGATGAGAGCTTTTATGATCTACTCTCTTAGCAACTTTTAAGTATGCAGTACAGTATTACATACAGTCACCATGCTGTACATTGCATCCCCAAGGCTTACTTATTTTATAAGTGGAAATTTGTACCTTTGATTCCCTTCACTCATTTTATCCACCCCTCCACCCCCTGCATCTAGCAACCACCAATGGACCTCCCATCATATAAATCTGTTTTTTCTAAAACACAACGTCAGCCTTTTTTTTTTTTTTAAGGTAATCTCATATGTCAGATGGCAAAGGCCTGTTTGGTTGGCCAACTGATTAAATTGAGGCAGAGGGAGTTTGTAGTCCAGGATGAACTAGAAATCTGCACTTGGCTTAAGGTCATTGCCTCCTGGTGCTCCAAAGAAAGGGTCTACATTCACATGGTAAAATAGAATAGACCCACTTTCACTTCAAACCAGAAATGATTCTCTGTGTTCAGTCAATGAAGAAATATAGTGGCAGATCATTCAAAATAATGTTTTTAAAAAAACAGCACATGTGATTGGGGCACTAATGTTTAAATAGAATGTGTCTGCTCTGGATTCAGATATTTCAAACAAAGAACAACTTTCATTAGGAAGGCCCTACAGCAAAACCTAACTGTGAAAGCTGATTCAGCCTACCTCAGTCCTGGCTGCTTGTCACTTAATACCTCAGAAGTGAATGGTGTTGCCTCCACCATGGCAACAAAGCTTCAAAATTGAACTTCTTTAAAGCCCCTCCCTTGATAGTATCTTTCAAAGAGACACCCCCTCGCTTTGTCGCTCTGCTTGGGTTACAGGCTGTCTTTTGGGAATGTCAAGAGGTTACAAGAATCGAGCACATACAGTCATGTATCACTTAACGACAAGGATGCATTCTGAGAAATGTCATAGGCAATTTCATCATTGTGTAGACATCACAGAATGCACTTACACAAACCTAGATGGTGTAGCCTACTACACCTAGGCCCTATGGGATAGCCCAGGGGTGGGGAACCGTTTTTCTGCCAAGGGCCATTTGGATATTTATAACATCATTTGCAGGCCACACAAAATTATCAACTTAAAAATGAGCCTGCTCTATTTGGTTGAACATTTAATTAACTCACCCCTAATGCCTTGGCAGGGCCAGGCCAAATGATTTCTCAGGCCTTATATGGCCCACGGGCTGTCCGTTCCCCACCCCTGGTATAGCTTATTTCTCCTAGGCTACAGGCCAGTACAGCACGTTACGACAAAACGCCAGAGTAAAACGAGTTCAAGAGGAAATAATGTAATCAAGAGACCCAGTAGACATCAGATGTATGAAGCTGCTGCTGGTGTAACACAGCATATGTCTATAACAAATTTTATGAATAGAACGACTATAAACTACTGACAAAAATATAGTATAGCAAATATATAAACCAGTAACATAGTCCTGTCAAGTATGGTGTACTGTACTTAATTGTATGTGCTATGCTTTAATGGGACTGGCAGCACCGTAGGTTTGTTTATACTAGCATTGCCACAAACTCATGAGTAGTGTGCTACACTACAACTAGAAGCCTGGTGCACAAATTCGTGCATGGGTGGGGTCCCTTGGCCTGGCCAGTGATCAGGGCCAATCTGGGCCATCTCACCCAGTCCCAATGGGCCCCAATTGGGGCCTGCCGGCTCGGGGGAGGGACTGTGAGAGGTTGGCTGGCCTCAGGAGGTTGGCCGTAAGAGCACACTGACCACCAAGGGCAGCTCCTGCGTTAAGCATCTGCCCCCTGGTGGTCGGTGCATTTCATAGCGACCGGTGGTTCGGTTGTTTGGTTGCTTAGGCTTTTATATATATAAATGGCTATGACATCACTAGGTGATAGGAATTTTTCAGCTCCATTATAATCTTATGAGACCACCATCATATACGTGGTCCAACTTTGACTGAAACATCTTTATGTGGTGCATGACTATACTTAAATAAATAAGGTGGTAGGTGATGAGATTGAAAAATGATATCTTGGGCTCTGATAATCCACCAATGAGACAATAAATGGGAATAGATAGTCTATTCTAGTGATTGAGAAGCTGATTGCTTGCTCAAATTGCGGTAGCCACCTGCCAAGATAGCCCCACCACCTCCTGGTATTCATATCCTTGTGATTGTCCTCCCCAAATATACCAGGATTAGTCTGTGAGGGCCAATCAAACCATGTCTGCCTGCTAAATTTGATCCATCAAAGATCAAGTTGGAACCAAGCTTTGTATCCAGAACTATATCTATTTGTATATATTGATCATATAGAGCAATATAGATCGATGTAGATATGGAAGATTTGAGTCATGCCATATCCTTTGCAAATGCCGGAAGGCTCTATGAATTTTGTAACTTAAATCCTTCTATTTCCTGCCTTTTCAAGTTTGGGTTATTTGTATCAGTACTGTATTTTCAGATAATGTGGGTCCTCTATTTTAAGAAATGAGTTCCAGTCCTAAATTCACAAATAAAGAATTATTATAGTAATAGCATATTCATGAAAAGCAAATTACTTATCTTGGCGTTTAACATCCTTGTAACTATTCCTGTACTTTTAATGTCAACAGAAAAAAAGTAATGTCTAAGTCTGGCTGATACAGTAAATTAATGTTAATAACAGTTTTGACACTAATAGCAAGTGTTAAAAAGAAAAACCTCCCGCCTTTAAGCTGGGTTTCATTTCTTAAAAATCACCTCAGCTCGCTGTCACCAGACCCCCCGCTCCAGAACAATTCCAGCTACTATTCACCTTCATTGGGAGCCTGAAATGACTAGGGTCTACACAGTTTCTATGAAATGATATTCCTTCCCTGCCTTTGCTCACTCCATATGGAGAAAACACCCACTCCCTTGAGTTACAACACCAGAGCTTCTCAGCAGACACATTTCTGAGTCCCTATAAGCACATGAATACCTACATGGTTTCATTAACAATCCACTAGCTGTTTCTTCAGCATTTGAAGATTAGTTGTGAAACTGAGAACCATTAAATTACACACCAGGTTAATAGGGAACTTCAGACTTTATGTTATAGAGACCATGGAACACCAGAGAACAGGGTCTGCACTTCGTCCTCATGTTGGTCCCCAGTACTGTGCACACACAAGGACATTCATACTGTCCCATGGATTCAACTGACCTAAGTGAAAATGTTAACATGCCCGAGGGAGAAGAAAAAGGAACCCAGCCCCTGGCTCCTCCACTCTTGCCATCTCTTTCTAGCCGTCAACAAGGGTTAAAGCGGCCCCTTGCAGACTCAGCCAACAGGACATGGTTGGCCTGCGATATCCCCCCTCTATAATCACTTAGAAACCAGTAGGCTTTCAGCAAAGTGTCTCTTCCCATTTCTCAAACGTTGTTCTTTTTCTATTACTAATTGAGTGTTTTACTTTTAGATAATCCTCTAATGAACCAGCTCAAATGAGCAGAGAGG
The DNA here is from genome assembly GCF_000327345.1 of Myotis davidii. Classification (NCBI taxonomy): domain Eukaryota; kingdom Metazoa; phylum Chordata; class Mammalia; order Chiroptera; family Vespertilionidae; genus Myotis; species Myotis davidii. Next base: position 779,153 of record NW_006295384.1, on the reverse strand, counting down.
CAGGAGTGACAACCCATCAATAAAATAATTAAAGCGAAGTGGATTTTGTTAGAGACTTCTCATGTCATAATAGGAAATCTAGGCTACTTAAAATCAGGGAAATTAAATGGAATCATTTATTTTTGTTTTAAAAGGAAGTTAGCTGTAAAAGTATCTCTTTCAAAGAACCCTCATTAACTCTGCTGACAATGTTGGTTATTTATTCTGGAAGTGCACATACAACAGAAAATACCAAGGGAGTTCAAGGTGGTTTCCAGAATTTTCTTTTCCCTTCTCATATGTTTCATTCAGAATTTTCTGTAGAATTTAGGCAAGAGACCCTTGACAGTTTCTGTTTTAAGATTCAGATTGTGGCATCAGTCCCCAAAGACTTTTGTGCCAACATACACATGCTATGGAAAAAACAGGAGGGGAAAAAAGAAGAAACAGGGAAATCAGGGCATGATGGGTATAGTTGCAGGGCCAAATCTTACCTCTTCTCTCTCTTCCAACCAATGAAAGAGGAGAGTTTCTGGTAACAAAATCTGGCCAAGGCAGCTGTTTCATTCGCACCCTCCTCCCCTGGTTGATCCAAGAGCCAGTTAGCCTTGTCTTACAAGTTCCATGATGCCACTGACTCAGTTCACCTTTATCGTCAAGCTTTGTATCATCTCCCACTGAGAACCTGAGATGAGCTACAGAACCAGCCTCTGCAGTAATTGCATTCAATGACTACCAAATGGCTTTAAGCTCTGGACAAGAGCTGGCTTTGGGTACTATTGGGTACTATATTGAGGGGTTAAGCAGGAACTAAATAAGGAAGTGACATGAACTTGAAGTCACTCAGGCTGACTGATGCCCAAAGTGGAGGCCACATATTGGACTGAGATAAGGGACACCCTTGACAGTTACGTGAAAAAGAAGATACACTGAAAACACCCGTCATCATGGGGCCAAGTGAAATAATTACATACCCATGCTCCATCTGGCCCAAACAGTTCTAAGAAGTTGCCAATGAATTCCCTTGACTTCTCTTCCCACTTTTGAATTAGATCATGACTCTTTTCTTCCACTCTGTTAACAAATTCCTTCGATCTTTCCTCCACATTCTTAACCTTTTCTTTCATCTTGTCTACCTGGTTTTGAAAGCGGTATTTCTTCTCCTGGTCAAAAAGTAGAGGAGGGGAAAAATGGATTTATCGGAGAGGGCATGAGAGAGGTCAGTCATTCACATTAATGGTTTTATTTTCTTTCAACTTGTGTTCTTAATCTGAAGAGTCCGGATGTTACTATTTCCCAAGAGCTGGATTGATGGGAAGGTACATCTCTTATTAGAAAAGTCACTTGTCACCCTCGCCAGTTTGGTTCAGTGGATAGAGCATTGGCCTGAAGACTGAAGGGTCCCGGGTTAGATTCCAGTCAAGGGCATGTACCTTGGTTGCAGGCTCCTCCCTGGCCCAGGCCCTAATGGGGGCACGTGCAAGAGGCAACCAATCAATGTGTTTCTCTCACATGGATATTTCTCTCTGTCTCTCCCTCTCTCTAAAAATCAATGGAAAAATATCGTCAGTTGAGGATTGAAAAAAAAAGAAAGAAAAAGAAAAGGCACTTATCATTAGTCTTGTTGGATATGTACAAGTGAAGTACAACTGGTTTTAACAGTCTCTTTTTTGTAAATGTCTTAGTTGAATTCGATTATATAAGAGAATAACCAAAAAATATATATTTGCTCATTATTATGGGTAGATAATGGGCAAATACACCCTCCCCAATTCTGCTGGGACTTAGCCAAAAGGATAAATGTACATAGAATTGCCCCTCAGAGGCTTCCTGAATCTTCTGTTTCACTGAGACATTGTTAAAACCAATATGGGTTGAAAAAGTAGGTCATTTGCTGGGCCTTAGAATCCACGTGTTATGCTAAACTTTTCATTGTAACGGTATTTTCCATGAAGCTAATTGAACTGCATTGCTTTTCTTGGTGGTGAAGAAATCTCTTATCCTAGATCAACCGAAGGACTTGTATGCATGCATATAAGCATAACCAATGGACATAAGACACTGGGGGTAGGGAGGCCAGGGGATTGTCAAGGGCGGCGGGGGGCGGGGGGAGGACACATATGTAATACCCTTTGTAATACTTTAAGCAAAAAAAAAATCTCTTATCCTGATAGCTTCTTTTGACTGGGGCTTTGTTTTTCTTATAGCTTTTATGCAGCAGTGCTAATATCTGTATGCCTGGAAGGCATTGTATGTTAGGCAAATCACAAAAATCACATGGCACTTCTAAGCCTCAGTTTCCTCATCTGTGAAATGGGATCATTATCCCTACCCTAGAGGGTCGCTGCAACAATTAGATAAATTAATGCAAGAATGTGCTTTGGCACAGCCTGGCATTTAGTAAAAGCTCAATGTGCGTTGTCTGTTTCATTGCTACTAAGTGGCTAGGCATTTAATCCTGTTACCTGATGACAGTGATATGAAAACCATGAAAATAACATGAGACAGAGGGTCCTCCCCTCCATGAAATCATCATACATTTTCTCCTAAATAGGTAGTAAGCTTTATCGTTTTTCTTCACTACACGGGACTGCGGTTCATTTCAGATTTCAGATTTTCTCGAGGCACCTGGACGATTGCAAAACTGGATCAGGATTCCCTGATTTAGACTTTCCAAACTTCACTGAAGCTTCAGGGTGGGGTGTGAGCTATATGTGCTGCCACTCAGCTTTTTTAAAATAAATAAATAAATAAATAAATATACTTGCTATATATATGTGTGTATATATATGTATTTATACATATATATATTTGTTATATATATTTCAGGAAGGAAGGGAGAGGAAGAGAGGAACAGAAATATCAGTGATGAGAGAGAATCATTGATTGGCTGCCTCCTGCACACCCGACACTGCGGATTGAGCCCACAACCTGGTCATGTGCCCTGACCGGGAATCAAACCATGATCTTCTGGTTCATAGGTTGATGCTCAACCACTGAGCCATGTCAGCTGGGCCACTCAGCTATTTTTACTATATGGTTATTATAATGGCTCTCAGGGGCAGCACAGAGCAGTAGAATGAGCACTGGATCGGGAGTCACAAGGCTGGGAGGCTGCTGCACCTCCACCTCTACTTTGTTGAGGGGCCTTGGCCAGGTATCCTCTGAGCTCAGCTTTCCTCATTCCTACATGGAGGGACTTGGACAGGGTGACTGACCCTCGGCAGGTTCCGGCCACCTCTGGGGTCCCGTGACTCATCTACACGCCCCTCCAACACATTTGACTCTCTCTCCAGGCTGCAGCCAGGTTTGTTGTCACAGAAAGGGCATGAGAGCATCCATGCCGACTGCACAGCTCCCTGAGCTCAGGGGCTTAGCCACAGGCCGCCTAAAGAGCGTGAGCGAGAACTTTTGGAAATGGCTCGACATGCTTGGATGGTTGACTGAATTCAGTTTAAAAGATCACTTTAATGTCTTTAAATAACCAGGGCTTAATTCTCTATGAGACACCAAATAATCACGTTGACAGAATTCTTTACAGCCACGTATTCTGGTGCCACTTGAAGCTGACATTTTCCACTTTGTTGCCCGGCTTGCATGAAGCCACAGAGCCTGGCCCACCAGCACCCCCCCCCGCCCCGCCCCCGTCTCGTGGGGACAACTAATAATTCCTGATTTACAATTAATGAGCCCTACCTCATTGTGAAGGGAGCAGTGACCAATCTGTGTAAGCTACTGACTAATTATGGCTGTGCGTAATTCTAAGCATCTAGTTTTATAGAAAAATCCCTCTTTGAAAATACAGTATTTTGGGGGGTTGAAATTCTGGATGGATGGAGAGTTCTTTTAATCAACTACCTGGGCTCCTCGGAGTCTAGGCAAATACAGTTGTCCAGACTCGCTACCATCACCTCCAGCAACTGGGCTGCCCTCTTTGCTTTTTAACAGTTTGTTTTGCTTGTTTTAAAGATTGTTTTAACAGCTACTCTATTATTAAGCTAACAGCAGCTCTGTGGGAACAACATGGCAGAAATACCCGAGGAAGCCAAAGACTTTAGGCTTTATTTAAGGAGCTGTAATTTCTCTGGACAAGAAAAAACTGTTTTTAAGGTGTCTGGTGAGCATCTGTGAGGTCTTAATAAAATGATAATTTAAAAATGTTAGAACAAGAAAGCGTTTTCTCTGGGTTTAGCTTTCCATCCCCTCTGCCCTCCTTCCTTCCCTCTGAGCAGAAGAGAACTATTTTTGTTGTTGTTGTTAATCCTCACCCGGGAATATTTTTCCATTGATTTTTAGAGAGAGTGAAGGGAGGGGGAGAGACAGAGAGAGAAACATTGATGTGAGAGAGACGCATCGATTGATTGCCTTCTGCCTGGCCCCTGACCGGAGCTGGGGATGGAGCCTGCAACTGAGGTACGTGCCCTTGACCAGAATCGAACCCGGGACCCTTCAGTCCAAGGGCCCACCCTCTATCCTTTGAGCCAAACCGGCTAGGACCAGAAGAAAACTCTTGCTTTTCATGAGAGCAGATCTCCCAGAAACCGTTGGCCAGGTCTGAGAACTCTAAAGAGGAATATTAAGGGGAGGGGAGGGGAGGGAAGTGAGGCAGTTCCTTTATAAAATGTGGAGCTCACTACCTGTGTGCCTTGGTTGACTTATGTTACCCCTTTGAACATTGGTTTCTCCACCTATAACATGGGGATGATAATACATCCTTGGGTTGTTATGTGGATTGAATGAGACCATAAATGTAAAACACCAAGAACACGGAGTGGCATATAGTAAGTGCTCAATAAACGGCGACAGTGGTGTGATTTGGTGGTCTTCAGAGGGTACGAAGTGGCACACTTACATTTATGAAGCTGACATTCAGTTCCTTTGCTGTGTACCCTCTCTGGAGGTTACGACGGGCATACACATCATAGTCTCGGACAATTCTGGTGATGATATCTGATGTTGAGATGCCTTCTGTTCTCTGCGTTGGAACGAACATTCCTGTTCAGATAGGAAAGGGGAGATGACGAGAAAAAAGTAAGAGGGACTTGGTTAACCCATCTTCTTTAATCCTTCTTTGCAGAGAAAAGTTGTAGCTCCTGCTGTGTCATTGAGGTTTTCACATCTGACCCAGCTGACTCTTCCAAGGCTCAGTTCTGCATGCTCCTGTTCTCCCATTAACACTGAGTGTTCATCATCCTGGACCTGGACGCACCATGCACTCACCCAGCTCCTAGCATTTGCTCATGCCCAGCCCTTCCTTTCTGCCTCGAATCCTCCTTCCCTGCTCACACCAGCCACAGCATTCCTCATCCTGCCACGTCCAGTTGCCAGGTTATGCCTCTGGGAAGTCTTTACTAACACTCCTGGGCAGAATCCTCAACATTTAGGACATGCAATGAGAATGGTGCCCCCTGCGACTGCATAGAGCATCTTCCACTAACAAAAGTATTTTCAATGTCTGATTTCTTGTAGAAAGAGAACATTCTGAAAGCACCTATTATGCCTTGACTGTCTTTGCATCCTCAGCACCAAGATCAGTGCCCCTGTGTCTAGCACAGCGGTCCTCAACCTGTGGGTCGCAACCCCTTTGGGGGTTGAACGACCCTTTCACTGGAGTCGCCTAAGACCATCGGAAAACACATATGTAATTACATATTGTTTTTGTGATTAATCACTATGCTTTAATTATGTTCAATTTGTAACAATGAAATTGGGAGTCACCACAACATGAGGAACTGTATTAAAGAGTTGTGGTATTAGGAAGGTTGAGAACCACTGGTCTAGCACATGGAAGGTGCTCAAGAAATGCAAATTAAATGAGTAAATGAAGAGAGAATAAAACTGAATCCATGAATTAGTCAAATCATGGCAACTCCCCTTCTTCCCCAAGGAAGTCTGTGTCACGTTATACTGAAAGAAAAGAAGAAAAAGTGTTTTATTTTTGTTTTCTCTGATCTAAAAACATGTTTGTGGGGTGCTAGATGATTTTATCTCCCTAAGACTCTTCTACTCTGGATGGTGATATCCCCACTCAAAGACCCTTTCATTTAGAATACGTGGGACTGAGTAAAAAAAAAAAAAAGCAGAGGATGCCAAACTACAATAGAACTTCCTTAAAGTCCTCAGATATACATGGGTATACCAATACAGGGCTAAAAAGAGATCACAAATGTTATCAAAGACAAGAAGCTGGTTTGTGCTTACAGGTGTCAACTGAAATGCTGTGTTGGCAATTGAGATCTTTCTACCTGGTATGATTATGGCTACTCAATCAGAGACATCAAGCCATGGGACGGCATGATGGAAAGAGTCTAGGGAACATGATGCTGGCTTCTTGGTTTGTAGATTTGGGCAAGTTTATCAAGCCTCAGGAGGCAAGTTACTTAACCTCAGTCTCCAAAGCTGAGAAACAAGGTGGCTAGATAAGATGACCTTGGGCTCATCCATGCCACTTCCCTCTCCCTCACTCCTTATACCCAATTTCCTTCTAATCATCAATCTACTTCGTAAATGTCTCCCCAACTGATGCAATTGTCTCCATTCTCCAATTCTAAACCAATCTAATGCCATCTTTTGCAAAGATTACAGCGAGAGCCTCAATACCACTCTTCAGCGATGCCATTTTTTTGGTCCTCTCAGTTAACTCTCCCTATAGCAAGATCACAGGGCAGTCTTTCAAAATGCAAGTCATGTGCCTACCCAACAGCCTTCACTGGCTTTCCTCTGTATTTAATATATTTTTATTGATTTCAGAGAGGAAGGGAGAGGGAGAGGTAGAAACATCAATGATGAGAGAGAATCATTGATCGGCTGCCTCCTGTATGCCCCACACTGGGGATCGAGCCTGCAACCCGGGCATGTGCCCTGACCAGGAATCAAACCATGACCTCCTGGTTCATAGGTTGATGCTCAACCACTGAGCTATGCTGGCTGGGCTACTGTCTTCTGTATTTATATTCAAAACCTTAACCTGGCCCTGCAGCAGCTTGCATTTTCTCTTCCCTGTGCTTTTCTCCAGTCTCACCTCAGATGCTCTCCACCTCCTTCACTCCCTAAGCCAAGTCCTTGTGCTACACAGGGGCACGGGTACCATTTTAATTGTAGTCCATGGCACTGGGCAACAGTCTGGCACTGCCTTGGTCCAGCCACACTGAACTTCAGTGTCCTGAAAGGGCTGGCCCCCTCTCTTTACTCTGCCACAAACACACTCCACCTGGTTAACTCTTGGTCATCCACTGGGTTTCACCTTTAGCGTCACTTCCTCAAGGAAATCTCTCAACCTCTGACTGGATCTTCCTGTTCGTTATTTCCCTACCAAGGTCCAACTAACTGCTCTTCTCCTTCAGTTATTCCAAGGTCTTTATAAAACAACTTGTTCAATAACTGCCTTCCCGACTTGACTATAAGCTACATGAGGAAAGGAACTGCTCGTGTCTCATTCTCTTCTATAGTCTCAGCACCAGGTGACAATTGAGCACTTATAGGGACATTTGGTGAATGAGTGGCTAGATGAATATTGATCCCTAAATGCCTTTCCAATTCCAGTTTTCTCTGAATCTATCAAGTGGGGGAGGGGTAAATTTTCTAGTCTTCTGGCCCCTCCCAAGGTGTCCCTTCGGAGCTTTCTTTGGAGATCATCTGCATATTGGCAGTATCAGCAGCAGGGTGGCACTGCTGATGTTAAAGACAACACATCCGGTTTCTAATATTCTGTAGCTCAGAAGACAGAGTTGGGGTTCCCACTAGACCAAAAACGTCCTTTATCTCCTTCTAAAAAGGAGGACTCCAGAAAACCAAACGGAAGGCAGAGGATGCAAACATCTAAATGCGTGGGTATAAACAACACTCAAGTGACCCAGCTGTGCAGGGTGCTTTGGTGGATGGGGAACTCTGAGCTGTCCCAAAGCAGGAAAGGGGGGACCTGAAATAACACCTTGGTGGGAGCAGCAGGGAGCCTTCCGGTGAGAAAGAAGGATGTGCCATCTTTCCGCAGACAGCTATTTCACTCTACCCCTACCTGCTGAAATGTTAAGAGGATTCTCTGGCTATTCATGGACTTTAACAAATCACTTCGACACTGGTGACATGAGCTCACCCTTTCTTTAAAGCCACAGGGTGAGGCCTCTGTGGCTGAGTAACTAAAAGTTGGCTTTGGGGAGAGATTTGCTTTGTCTGGTTGGGAGGTAGGTCTCTGAAAGAAGCCAAGCCCTCTGCTGCTATAATGAGGCACCCGGCTTCCTCCACATCCTAATTATTGCTCTGCTAAAAATATTCAGTAATGAGTATGATCAGAGAACCTTTTTTATCATGCTTTTCAGAATTGCAGCATTTGGTTATGGAGCTATTTTAAGAAGCAGCAAAGCACATGTTAATGAAGGGAACTTTCAACAGTAGTAGGCAATATTAGAATGATGATGATGTGGACCTTACAGTCTACTTCATTTAAGCCCCATCTTTTAATCCAGCTTTGCAGCAGGATTTTGACACGTAGCTTTGATAAGCAGAGTAGAGTACTGTAAACTTTAATTCATGCCCTTGATACCTCTGGCTTCATTTAACGTGATTTCTGACATGCAAAGTATACCTCAAGTATAAAAGCCAAATGTGGAGGCTTAGGCCATTTCTGAGCATCTTTCTCCCACGATGAATATGCCGGCCTCCTCTACCTGGACCCTAAACAGATCTCTGCTGTGGGTCTTCATTGGTGAGGACTCAACAGAGCAGATCAGTGGATCACAAGAATGGGTCCCTGTGCATATGAAAAATCACACATAGGCTTATGCCTGTGCTCCCAGGGCAAGTAAAATACCATCTCACTATTCAACTTGGAGGTGAAAATTGTGGTGAATTAAACATGAGCACAGTTCCCATCCTCTGAAATCTGGGCTGGCCTTAGTGACTTGCTTATAACAAACTGGCTGTGGTATCAATCAGCGGTCACCAACTGGTGGTCCGTGGACCACTGGTGATCTGTGAGGTCCGAAAGGTTGGCATCCGCTGGTATAAATGACACTAGGTGACTTCCAGGGCTAGGGCAGAAAAATTTGGTGGCTTCTATCAAGATGGCAAGCCCTCCGGATGCCTCCTCTTAGGACGCACACTCTTAGAACCCAGCCACCATGCTCTGAGAAGCCCATAGGACCCAGGAGGGCCATGTGTAGGTGCTCCAAGGTCAAGCCCAACTGAACTCCCTGTGGGCAGCCAGCACCTGTTGCCAGCAACAGTTGGGCCTTTAGATAACTGCAGCCCCAGCCAACATCTGAAAACAGTCGTTTGAGACACCCAGCCAAACCCTCCACTCTTTTAAGTCACTAAAGTGGGGCGAGGCGGGGGGGTTAATTTCTAATGCAGCAATACGGTGCTGAGTAGCATAGAGTTAGAAAAACGTTGGAGCTGTTCCTACACCTAAACAGCTAGAGTTGAGGTTTGACTCCCTAAAATCGGGAAAGCAACTTTTCTTAGCCCACTAGCGGTCATCCACCCAGAAGGAAAACCACCACTGAGTGCTTGTCCCTACTCTGGACAGTAGCTGAGGAACTGTCACCCTGGGATATGTTGGTTCCATTAATCCTGGGGGTGATCCGGGGTGAACCAGAATCCCTGGTCTGGATTCTCGCTACTCTAGGGGAGATCTATAGACCTGCAGCTTCTAACAACCTGGGGGCTCATTGGAAATGGGGATCTTGGGTCCCACCAGGCCCACTGAATCCAAACCTGCACTTTGAAAGGACCCTGAAGGGATCTGTAGGCACAGTCCCAGTTGACAGGCACGGGTCTCTATTGGGTCCTTCAGAGCAGTGTTAGAAAAGGAGCAGCTGGCTCACAACTCAGATCTTACAAAGACTAAACTGATGTAATTGATGCCCCAGTCAGTTCCTCCCCCTCCCAGACATGTTCCACAGCACCCTTGCAAGTCCGACGTGTATGGGGCTTCCTTTCTTAGAACTCCTTACAAACAAGATCAGGATTTGAAAACATCAGACCTCCCATTCTTACCTAATGCGTTTATAATTATTCAAAGTGTGTGCATACAACTTTTTTGAGACATCCTATATTTTACTGGAATCTACAAAAACTTATCCATGCTTTCTATCCTCTGCATGTGGTACTCTGAGGATATTATTATCATGTGACAAGATGATATACGGCAGGACTGGACTTGGCAGACAATGAGTCCAGATTGTTAATTAGCCAGTTATCTGTCGTCTTCTGGAACTTTCTTGGGAGTGTAAAATAATTTCATTGTGAGGACTTCATTGTGAATGAGGAAAATGATTGCCCTTTAAACCACAGGGTCCTGTGAGTTTGGTCTGATGAAGCCTTAAACCGGAAGTTGAGTACTTTGGGGCTCAGGTTAATCCCTATATAAATACCTAATTGGGGTCTGCACCATTTAGCACATGTGAACAGAGGCTTGAAAAGGCTACTTGGGAGACCTCTGAAATTCCAACTGGTGTGTCTATACTGGAGACCTAGGGCAGACGCCGCACTAAACCTGATTATTGTGCCACAGTAGACAGGGGAGCCCAGAACTCCTCACCTGCTTCCTTTATGTGCTTGTAAACATCATCTGAGCCAGCAGATGAGTACGGAATGTCATCATGGGCCACAAAGTCAATCTGTTAGAGAGAGAAGAGTGATGTCACCACTGGGGTAGATGTGCATGTCTGCAATTTGAAAATGCCTTTTTGAAATAAAGCAGCTGGAATAAAGCAGTTGAAATAAGCAGTTTATAATGTGGCTTGGAATCCTGGACTGAAAGGTATTTCCAACCATCTCCATGTCTGTGAGAGAATGGGAACTAGATTGGTTTCTCTCCTGTGCTGGTCCCCCTTTCTCCTACCGCTGACAGTAGGTTTTCTTGGCCTCTTGTTTTTCTGCCTCTAAACTTTGTCCTTTAGAGAATTCATTCATTCTTCACACTTGAGTCACCACTGCTATGATGAGGAACCCAAGTCTCCATTTCCTGCCCCATTGATGGCAATAGGCACTCACACTTAAGTGCCATCTTATACGGTATTATAGAAATGAATTTAGTCTGATGAATGAATTTTATCTCTTTTCTCATTTGATTTTTCATAACCACCTTGTGAGGTAAGTAGGGTGCATATTATTATTTCAGTTGGGACATAAGGCTGCTGAATCTGGAAAACTTATTAGATTTGCCCAAAGTCACCCTTTTCTCTTTTGCTACCCCTCACTGTCTCTTTAAAATCCATCTACCTGGAATTTCATTCATCCTGAAAACTGGTGCCCCCTTCTAAGGGCACCTCCATTTTTCCAGTTCACCTAGGCCCCAAACACCTTGGAAGTGGCCTGCCTCACTTCCTCTCTGTTGCTACTACACTAATCCAGGGTCGGGTCACCTGATTATTGATCTCAATTTGTACCTGATCTTCCTCACTACAGGCTCCTGTCCAAGTCATTCCTCTGTCACCTGAGGGATCTTCCTTAAACAGAATTTTCTCTGTGTCATCCTTGTGCCTGCTGACTCCACTAGTTCTGTTTCCTCCTACATCAAGTAAAACCTCCTTACCTACCTTTCAAAGCCCTTTATAACACACCTACACTCCACCTTGAGAGGTAGTTTGGAATAGCAGTTTAATTTGCATGGATGTGATTCTTGCCCCACCACTTACTAGCTACCTAACTTATAAATTGGTGGTAAAGATTAAATCAGGATTTCTCAAACTCGGTACCAGTGACATTTTAACCTAATCACTCTTTTTGGTGGAGTGTCTGTCCTGTGCACTGTAGGATGCTTAGTAGCACCCTATCATTTACCCACTAGATGCCAGTAGCACCCCTCTTGTTTAAATGTTTAAAAATAATAACTGGCACACAGACTCAATGTTAGTTATTATTATTCTTAGTACTCAAACTTAGTTCCTCCTCCTGTCCAATATATAATAATAACAAGAACAAGAACAACAACTTCTCAGGGTAGCCATGAAATTGAGTACAATTTGTGTAAGAGCAAAGGACTTAGCACAGGGCTGGGCACATAGTGAATACTCAGAAAGTGGCAGCCATCATCACCATCATGAGCACTTCCATAATGCCTAGCACAAGTTGAATATACAATAGATGCTTAATAAAAATGTGTTAGTGATTGCTGGAAGTAAATTATATTGTAGTTCTTCCTTTTTCTTTTTATTCTTGCTGGGACATTGTCTCCTCTGCTATTACCGATGCACATTTATCAGTGTTCTCTATTCTCTTCTGCATGGTGAATTTAAAAATAGACAAGAAAACTCTTAGAACTGCTTAATCTTATTTTTTTGTGCTGCTTATAAAAGGAAAGAATAGCTCCTAATGTGGGTCTGGTAGGGAGATACAAAGCACATAATTTGATGCAAATCAAACGAATTTTTCATGTTTTCAACTAATACAGATCTTGTATCAGTAGGAGTCTCGGGGTCACAAAATCATAGATATAAAGTTCGTTCCCTAACGGCTGACCCCTGCCCTTCTGGATAAGATGTGTGTTCATTTGTTCCATGAAAAATGCTGCCTGGGAATCTATAAGCACAAATAATGACAGTGGTGATGGTGACGATAATGACATTTTTGGAGCTCTTGCTATGAGCCAGCCACTGTTCCAAGGGTTTCACTTAGGTGAGCCAGCCACTGTTCCAAGGGTTTCACTTAGATGAGCTCATTGGAGCCTCAAAACAGCCCCAGGAGGAAAGCACTAATATCATCCCATTTTACAGTTTAGGTGAGTTCAATATTTTGCTCAAGGTTAGGAAGGGATAGAGGCTGGAGTTGGACCTGTTGGGGGTCTAGCTCCAGAGCCCACACTGAAGAAGTGAGAGGCTATCAGTCCCCAGGATCGGGCAGGAGAGAGGGGCTCCATCAAGTGACACCAAATGGCAGTTCCTGAAGTCCCCTCTTTTAGGAATTGGTAGAGTCTTTGGGCTTTCTGGGCATTGGCTGCAGAGCCAGGTGCCTTGATTGTGCTACTTAGAGAACAGGGGAGAGTAAGTACCTTGTGTTTTTCCAAAAACTCTGGTGTGAGTGTCCATGGAGCATCTCTGATGACTTCGTCCACATAGCGACAGTGTCTGAGAGCCTCGTATCGCTCTGCTTCATTCATCACGGTAAAACCTTTGAATTTGTGGGTAAGGTCGTCACTGCAAACTGAAACAGGCAAGTGCATTAAATGCTGTTAGCTGGCCAAAGCGGTACCTACATGGCTTCTTTAGCAAGACAAAAGGAGCTCAGTCTGGCTAGGTGCTTTGCATAATCGAACTCTGTTTTCTACGGAACAAAGGCTCAGGAAAGGGAAGCAAGCTGAAATGCAGCAGCAATCAGAATTTCATTTCAGTGCTAATTACAACTGCATTCTCCGCGGTGGCTTTTATTAAAATTATTCTCCACACTACTAATGTGACTTTCATTTGCTTTTTATTTCCCTAGCCTATCCTTCAGTGAAAATTACTATTTAGAAATAAAATGATCAAATGGAGAGACAGAGAAGGGAGAGAGAGGAGAGGCATCAAGAGGCCTGAAGTATAGAAGGTTTGAATAATCAGTTCCAATTCCTTTATTAGATCACTGTACATAGTAACCCAAGTGTGACTCACGTGCGTGTACACGTGCCTACGTGCACAGCATATTTCTGTTTTCTGGATTGAGGACCAGTCCTGACACATCCAGCCACACAATCAAGAGGAGGAAGTCATGAAATACCAAGTCTGCTCTAACAGAGTTCATCCTTCCCACATCTTTATCCTCTCGAGATCTCGGGTTCCGTTTGAACCCTCAAATGGGAATAGTAATACCTCCACTATCGGCCTTAGAATGGAGTTGTTGGGGATTTACATAAAAGTGCTTCAAAACAAACAGCACAATAAATACTATTCATTATCCTATGCAGAATATCTTTTTTGTTGGCAAAGGCAGCTTTCCGGAGCTTTACTACACGTCAGGGAAAAATGTCATTGTGGATACAGTCCCTGCTGCAGTGGTCAGATTACCCCAACTGCTTCTTAAGATGAGGGGTTTTTTTTCCCCTTAAGGTAATATGAACACACAATAAATTTACAAATTTTCAGTGTATGTGACATGTTTTAAAAACAAAAATGTTAGCCCTGGATGGGAGGCTCCGTTGGTTGGAGCATTGTCCCATACACCAAAAGGGTGCACGTTTGATTTCCAGGCAGGACACATACCTAGGTTGCAGGTTTGATCCCTGGTCTGGGCAGGTATAGGAGGCAAGCAATCGATGTTTTCAATCTCTCTCTCTCCTTTCCTCTCTCTAAAATTGATAAAAGATATTCTTGAGTCAGGATTTTAAAAAATGCAATCACTTTCTTGGAACCAAATTATGATCCATATTCGGACCAAATCTGGCGACAGAGCTGGTACAGCTTTTGGCCATGCCTGGGATCCTTGGAAAAGCTCCTGTTGCAGCCCTCAGATACTCCACATCCAAACCCTCAGCAAAACTGCTGGCTGTGCCTTCACAGTGCGGCTAGAAGTCATGTTGTTCTTACCACCTTCACTGCTCCCTTCCCGGCCCATTCCCCACCTCTCCTATAGGTTCCTGCAGTGGCCTCCTAACTGGTCTCTTGCACACCTCCTGTTCTCATCAGCCACAATGATCCTGTTAAAATTCGTTAAACTCTGTCATTCATTTCCAGGCTCAGAACTCTCCCCATTTCCCCCAGAGTAAAAGCTAAACTCCTCCAGTGGCCTACAGGCTCCTCCTCCAAGAGCCACAGCTCCACCCACTCCATGCCTCTTTGCATCTTTTATTTCATCCCAGCCCCTGACTTCGTGGCTGTTTCCTGAAGCCACTGGAATACTCTTCTTTAGGTGAGGGCTTCACATTTTCTGTTCCCCAAACCTGGACAGCTCTGTTCCAATTATCCATAGGGCTCACTCCCTGTCCTCCCTCAAGTCTTCCCCGACCATCCTATTCTAAACTGTGACCCCACCACTGCCACGGGGCAGTCCCAATCCCCTCCCCAGTTTACTTCTTGCCATAGAGCTTGTCATCATATAATTGTCTTATTTAATTTTGTTTATGGTTGGTGTTCTTCTACTAAAATATAAGCTCCCTGGAAACAGGGACTTTTTTGTCTCTTTCATTTTCTGATGACCCATAGTAGGCTCATAACAAATATTTGTTGAATGAATTAACAGTGCCTGATATATATAGATTAGAGGCCTGCTGCACAAGATTCGTGCACTGGAGGCGGGAGGTGGAGGGGGGTGTTCCCTCAACCCAGCCTGCACCCTCTCACAGTCCGGGAACCCTCTGGGGATGTCCGCCTGCTGGCTTAGACCCAATTCCCAGACAGTGAGACATCCCTCTCGCAGTCCAGGGCTCTCACAATCCAGGACCCCCTCACTCCTTACCACCCACCTGCAGCAGAGGCAGGAGAGGCTCCCACCACTGCCGCAGTGCTTGCCAGCTGTGAGCCCGGCTTCTGACTGAGCTGTGTTCCCCCTGTGGGAATGCATTGACCACCAGGGGGCAGCTCCTGCATTGAGCATCTGCCCCCTGGTGGTCAGTGTGTGTCATAGCGATGGGTCATTCCACCATTTGGTCGATTTGCATATTAGGGTTTTATTATATAGGATGCTCAATAAATGTTTACTATGATTTAAAATAATAGATGTATATCTGCAGGCACATTTAAACACCATACATCCAAGTAAGAGGCCAGTGGGTCTCTAGATACACACATGTATGCCTATATATCTCCTATACATATTTCCTTAGATGCTGCATAGACATATATAGAACACAATAGAGAAAACAGTATAGTGGTGGTTTATATTACTGTAACACCATCGGCCACATGGCTGACTTGAAAACCTTGATTACTATCAGAACTATCTAAAGACATTGTTAAATATAAAGATGAGTGGGCCCCACATCCCATGATTTTGACTCAGGGGGTGCTATGGTCTGAATGTGTCCTCCCCAAATTACTCCCAAAGGTAATGATATGGGAGGTGGACCCTTCAGGGGTACAAAGGTCATGAGGGTGGATTAGTGTCTTATAAAAAAGGCTCCAGAGAGCTCCTTAGAACCTTCTACCATGTAAGAAAACAAGAAGGTGCCATCTATGAATCAGGAAGAGGCCCCTCACCAGAAGGAGACCATGTCAGCACCTTGATCTTAGGCTCCCCAGGCTCCAGGACTGTGAGAAATAAAGTTCCGTTGTTGTTAAGCTACCCAGTCTGTGGTATCTTGTTGTAGCAGCCTGAACGAACTAAGACGGTGGGTCTGGAGTGGGGTCCAGGCAGCTCCATTTTTCACAAGTTTCAGGGAAAATTCTGATGCATAAAACATTTGAAAGTCCCTGAAATATATTATGAACATCTTGAGTAAAGAGCCCAGCCTGTTTTTTAATCACCCATCACGCCCAGCTGTCGTGGGGTGGGGCGGGGGACAAGGAGTAGGGCCATAATGACTATGTTATGTGTATCGATTCACTGACTGTGTTAGCTTTTGATTCCCTAAATAGGAATCATTTATGAGCCAAGCTATACAATTTAAAAATTGATCTAAGACTTTAAATGTTCTTTTAGGACTTGACTAAAATACTACCTCAGGAATCATATTGAGCAGAAATGGATTTCAGATCCATCAATTTTCTATTTTAAAGAACACAAAACTAGCCCTAGCCAGTTTAGCTCAGTGCATAAAGCATTGGCCTGCGGACTGAAGGGTCCTAGGGTTTGATTCCCATCAAGGGCACCTACCTCAATTGCAGGCTCCATCCCCAACCCTGTTGGAGGCAACCAATCGATGTGTCTCTCTCATATAGATGTTTCTCTCTTTGTCTTCCCCCGCCTCTTCCACTCTCTAAATATCAATGCAAAAATATCCTCGGGTGAGTATTAATAACAACAGCAAAAAAGAACATAAAGCTAGGCTGGGTTATATCCCACCCCCCTTTTGAACTCCACCTGAGCAATTTGGTATAACTTCTAGATGGCCGAGGTAATGGCCTCCTGACCAAGCATAGAGAAAACAAACATCCTGTTTATGCCAATACAGGGTCCTATTTTCATACCCCACAAGTGACCTCAAGAAGCAGCTGAACACGCTGACCAGTTATTGTCTAAACATTAATTACACCCAGAGCAGCACTGTTGTTCTTGAGTCTTGGCAAATGCACTCCTACAACCAGATGGAGAACTCGGAGCCATGGTGTTCCATGGATGAATGCACTGAGCCTATCTGGGAGCTCACTGTACTCAAAATATTACCAGTACCCCTACACTTATTGGGTGATCACTTCATAAGATACATTAATGTCTAATCACTAATTGAAGTATAATTGAAAAATATATATTTTTGAAAAAAAGTTTTAAATTAAAAAATATATATTACCAGTACCTCTCCGGAGAAAAAAATATAACATAGGGGTTGGACTTTGGATTTGGTTTGGGTTCTAATGCCGGCTCTGTTGTCCCTGGTAAAGTTATTCAAACTCTTTAAGTCTCTGTTGTCTGTCTTTAAAACATGGCAAAGTTTTGAGAATTAAATTTGATCATCTGTATGAGCTCAGTAACGTTTGCCATTTCTTTATTTATTTTTAAATATATTTGTATTGATTTCAGAGAAGAAAGGAGAGGGAGAGATAGAAACATCAATGATGAGAGAGAATCATTGATCCGTTGCCTCCTGTACACCCCACACTGGGGATCGAGCCCACAACCTGGGCATGTGCCCTTGACCGGGAATCAAATTGTGACCTCTTGGTCCATAGGTTGACGCTCAACCATTGAGCCACACCAGCCGGGCTGTCATTTATTAATAGTAGTAGAAATATAGGACCACTGATGGCAATATTCATTTGTGTTTTGGGCTCTGTCTTTGCCCTGTTCCCACTCCAAGCAGGTCTCCAGCTTCGTGTAACAGCTCCCCCCCCCACACACACAAAAGTTGTGAATTTTTTTAGAAAACAAGGATCAGACTGACTTTCCTACCAGTCAGGCAAAATGCAGTCTCCGAGGAATATTTCATTTCAATTAAAATACCATAGAGCACAAACCCACATTTATGGGGCAATGTTTGTGTCTGCTATAGTCTGAATAGCACTGGGTTTATTATTGTCTCTTATTCCCCTCCTGTGAGGCAGAAATGGGGATTTGGTGACTCAAATCCTTAAACAATTAAAACAAACCAACAAGCTCTCCAATATAAATGTTAATTTCTTGTTTTTAAATGACTGGTTTTAAATTAAAATGGAGAAAACAGCTTTACAACTGGACAGTTTTGATTCACTAAAATAATACCAGCAAGGTAAGCTTGCATAAAACCATTTTTCTATGTATTAGGTAGATCTGCTGTGTCTCCCAGTGTTGGCAGGGTGGCCTTATGTTGTAGGTGTCCAGTGGGACTGAGTAGTGCAGGCCCTTTGATCCTCTAGCTGGGTGCTCCGGGAATGTCCCTTGTGTGGGTTAGGTGGGCCCTCCTGTTGTAACTGAGTCTTGATTTCTATTGGCCTGTTCATGTGTGGGATTGACCCTCAGGCTGGCTGGCTGTGAGGCTCAACCCTGACCACACTGTGTAAGCTGCTGTGTTGCTACTGACTACACTCAGTGGAATTTGTCTCAGCAGGGTCTGGTGCTTGCCAAGATCTCCCATTGGATATACTGTGTGCAGAGCTTATTGGATCCTGCTCTGATGTTATCTGAAGCTGGCCACTGGGTGTGTTGGTTTCTGGGGCCTCTTGGGAGGGACTCTGGTGCAGGCCAATGCAAGACACTGCCTGTGACCGGTCCTTGGCAACCTGTTTGGAACTACAAGTGATCCACAGTTTGTGCTGCCTCTGGCTTGGCCTGGGTGCATGGAGGAAGGACCAAGCTGCACACTACGGCTAGCTTTTATCAGCACAGGGCCCAGGGCACCCCAAAGCCCCCCAAGATCCACCTCCAACTGTCGGCTGCCTGTTAAGCTCAGGCATTGAAAGAACCTCTGGCTGTATTCCTCAGCAGGGCATAAGCTCCATGGGGTGAGTAAATTGCTTTCAAGTAAGAGTAAGGGTTATAATTAAGAGTCATGTGATAAGTCTTGGTAAAGCCTTTTTG
>NW_006295384.1:739349-751119 GCF_000327345.1 Myotis davidii | reverse complement strand
TCCTTGGTGGGTTTCTGTAAGGAAGAAGACACAGAGAGAAGATTCCTCCAAATGAGGAGGAATTCCTCCAAAGGTCTGTGGAGCCCAAAGCAGCAGGTGCCAGCAGCAGGGCCTCTGGGAATGAGCACTGGGTTCTGCCTGGGCACCGACCACAGGTGCCTCACCTTGTACAGTGGACCTGGTCCCTTCTAATCATTTTGTGGGCTTGGATGATACGGGCAGTGCAAAAATAGTGCTGGGCTGAAGACTGGAAGCCCCTCTCTTGTTTCTGTAAATATTTTGAAATTTTGTTTGATTCTGGGGAGCTGAGGGGAGACCAACAAGGATCAGACTGACTTTCCTACCAGTCAGGCAAAATGCAGTCTCCGAGGAATATTTCATTTCAATTAAAATACCATAGAGCACAAACCCACATTTATGGGGCAATGTTTGTGTCTGCTATAGTCTGAATAGCACTGGGTTTATTATTGTCTCTTATTCCCCTCCTGTGAGGCAGAAATGGGGATTTGGTGACTCAAATCCTTAAACAATTAAAACAAACCAACAAGCTCTCCAATATAAATGTTAATTTCTTGTTTTTAAATGACTGGTTTTAAATTAAAATGGAGAAAACAGCTTTACAACTGGACAGTTTTGATTCACTAAAATAATACCAGCAAGGTAAGCTTGCATAAAACCATTTTTCTATGTATTAGGTAGATCTGCTGTGTCTCCCAGTGTTGGCAGGGTGGCCTTATGTTGTAGGTGTCCAGTGGGACTGAGTAGTGCAGGCCCTTTGATCCTCTAGCTGGGTGCTCCGGGAATGTCCCTTGTGTGGGTTAGGTGGGCCCTCCTGTTGTAACTGAGTCTTGATTTCTATTGGCCTGTTCATGTGTGGGATTGACCCTCAGGCTGGCTGGCTGTGAGGCTCAACCCTGACCACACTGTGTAAGCTTGTGTGTTGCTACTGACTACACTCAGTGGAATTTGTCTCAGCAGGGTCTGGTGCTTGCCAAGATCTCCCATTGGATATACTGTGTGCAGAGCTTATTGGATCCTGCTCTGATGTTATCTGAAGCTGGCCACTGGGTGTGTTGGTTTCTGGGGCCTCTTGGGAGGGACTCTGGTGCAGGCCAATGCAAGACACTGCCTGTGACCGGTCCTTGGCAACCTGTTTGGAACTACAAGTGATCCACAGTTTGTGGCTGCCTCTGCTTGGCCTGGGTGCATGGAGGAAGGACCAAGCTGCACACTACGGCTAGCTTTTATCAGCACAGGGCCCAGGGCACCCCAAAGCACCCCAAGATCCACCTCCAACTGTCGGCTGCCTGTTAAGCTCAGGCATTGAAAGAACCTCTGGCTGTATTCCTCAGCAGGGCATAAGCTCCATGGGGTGAGTAAATTGCTTTCAAGTAAGAGTAAGGGTTATAATTAAGAGTCATGTGATAAGTCTTGGTAAAGCCTTTTTGTTATACTTCCCAGAAAGGGAGAAAGCAAAGAATTCTAATAGCTTGGTAATAAATCTTTTTGTAGGTCAGGTCATTTCATATCCATTGCTTCCAAGAAATTTGAAAGGAGATCTCAATAAACTGTCACTGGATAGACCATTACAATTATTTTTTATGACAATAGAAATTAATTATTTTTGTGACATTTGGAAAATAACTCATGAATTCAATAATTGAGTGGCATCGTTGTAATAAACTTCTTTCATTCCCATCTAAATATTTGTGTGAACAAAATACTTCAGCACTTACATCTATAACAAGAAATCCTATATAATAAAAGGGTAATATACAAATCGATCGAATGGCAGAACTGGTCTCTATGACGTGCACTGACCATCAGGAGGCAGATCTCAATGCAGGAGCTGCCCCCTGGTGGTCAGTGTGCTCCCACAGGGGGAGCACCGCTCAGCCAGAAGCAGGCTCATGGCTGGCAAGCACAACAGCGGCGGGGAGGCCTCTCTTCTGCCTCAGCAGCAGCACTAAGGATGTCTGACTGCGGCTTAGGCGGGGAGTGGGCCTAAACCATCAGTTGGACATCCTCCAAGGGCTCACAGACTGTGAAAGGGTCCAGGCTGGGCTGAGGCCCCCCTCCCCCAAGTGCACAAATGTCATGTATCGGGCCTCTAGTATAGGAATAAAACCAATGTTAAACTATGTCTGATTCTAGCAATAATAAATTCATCCACAAATAATGAGATCCGCTCATCTCATTTGACACCAAACAGGTTAAATGTCAAAGAAAATATTTCAAAAGACACCAGAAGGGGGGGGAAAACACCTTACCAATTAGAAGTGCAAGGTTAGAAATTATATTGGACTTCTCCCCAGAAACAATGCAAGCAAGAAGAGAATAGAGAAATATTTATAGGGTTGAGAGAAAAAAACCTACCTACCCACCTAGAATTCTGTACCCTGCAAAATTATCCTTTAAAAGGAAAGGAGAAATAAAGACTTCCTCAGACAAACACAAATTAAGGAAATTTGTTTCCAGTAGACCTGCTTTGCAATAAGCGTTTTAAAAAGGTCTTCAGAGGGGAAACAAAGTTCTTCAGAGAGAAGGAAAATGATATGTTAGAAATTTGAATCTACATAAAGAAAAGAAGAACATTAGAGAATGAATAAGTTAACTTTTATTTGTCTTATTCTTAATTCATCTAACAGGTAACACTTTGTTCTAAATAATAACAGCAAGAATGTAGTCAATCATGTATGACATATATATGCTTATATATAAGTGAAATGAATAACAGCAATAATTCAAGGGATAGGAGGGAGGAATTAGAAATATTTTGTTACTATAAGGAACTTGCACTACTGGTATAGTGTTATTTGAAAGTGGACTTGGCTTAGTTAGAATGTATATTGCAAATTCTAAGTCAACCACTAAAAAAGTGAAAGAAGAAGTATAATTGATATGTTAAGAAAGGAGAGAAAATAGAAGAATGCCTGGCACATAGTAGGATCTCAATAAACAGGTAACTATTTCTTTAACACACTGTTTATAAATTCAACGAATTGAATATAGGCCACTAATGTTTATACATCATTCTCAGTGCTTTGGGTCACACAAAGGAAACAGATAATGATCTTGTTTAACCTTAATCATTCTGAACCCCTTTCAGCTCTCCAAGATTTGATATCCAAATAATATTGCTTTTCTCCTAACCTTCTCAAAAATTTTAGAAACATAAGTTGGATCAAGTCTCAAACACAAGAAGAAAAGCATTCATGGAAAACAGGAAGCAGCCCTAGCTGGTTTGGCTCCGTGGATAGAGTGTCGGCCTGCGGACTGAAGGGTCCCGGACTCGATTCTGGTCAAGGGCAGTTATATCGGTTGCAGGCTCGATCCCCAGCCACGGTTGGGGTGTGTGCAGGGTGGGGGTGGGGGGGAGCAACCAATCGATGCATCTCTCTTACACGATGTTTCTCTCTCTGTCTCCCCCCCTCCCTTCCACTCTCTCTAAAAATCAACAGAAAAATATCTTCGGGTGAGGATTAATGGGAAAAAAAAGAAAGAAAGAAAACATAAAGCAGTTACCCTGTCTCTCTCTCTGGGGATTAGTGATGTATAAATCACATGTTATAATCCCGTTTCAGTTTTTGAAACATCATTTTAAATTTCAGACAGCAAACTTGTGAGTCAATATGGGCTAAATTGGAAGCATTAACAATGTGAAATTTTAATAAAACTCTGAAAGGGGTCCTGTATAGGAAGCACATTATAAAGGAGTTTTCTAGACAAAGAGAAAATGCACTTCTTACCTCCTACTAATAAGTAGCTGTTGGGAAACAGTGTTTTTGCTTGCATAAGTGCCCTTGCGTGGCCTGAGTGGAAGAGGTCAAATATCCCATCGGCATATACTCTGACGGGTCTGTCAACTGTGGGAGAAAAAAAGCATCATCAACAGAACTGCAGAATAGCAAATCCCAGTTACCTAATTCTCCCATCAGATATGGCACTGCAGGAAGGTTTACCTGGATAAAACACAAGGTCTACGTACCATCAATTTCATATTAATGCAGGAAATTAATTTTACAAAGAGGTTCTTGTGACATCAGAGCGGAGTACAAACATAGCAAAATTAAGACTGACCCAGAACACACACTTTAAGGCAACAGGAAAGACAAACACAGAGCACTGGGGACTTCTCTTGACCCAGAGTGGAGTCTCGGGAGTCTGAGCCAGCACATTCAGACAGACCAGGAATAACCCCAGGGTTGGCAGAGTCAGTCCAGTGTCGAGGAATGTCGAGGCAGGAGTAACGGAGGAGCTCAAGGAAAAGGACAAATTGACTTCATCCTTGAGTCTGGCAGTCTTGAATGAAGACCCCTGAGTCCTGTTCCCAGAGACAGTGTTGTGCAGGAGTAGCTCATACTGCTCAGAGAGACAGTGATGCACCTTTATTCCAAACTCCAATCACACTGGCAGCCTGCAATCAGTCTCAGTAGGAATATTTATACCACAGAAATTAGCAAATGCTACCAATCAGGGCTTAATAGTATGTCCCTCTGGAGGGCCAATTGTTAAGCATTTACCAGCATACTACTGCACAAGGGTCACTCCCTAATCTCTTTGGTATCCATGAGAGATGTGGGAGGGGGACGCACATGCCCCAAAGAGAATCAGGGTACAAAAGTTACATGTGGGGGTGGGCCTCAGGGTTGGAGGCAAGCGACCAACACTACGGTTCTGCCTAAGGAGAAAGGACAAGAGTGAAGAGGCCACAGCAGACACTCTGACAATGGCATACAGAGCCCTCAGAAATGCCATTCCACGAGGAAGAGGGACTCACTTCACCACAGCCCTCTGGAAGCCAGGAGACTGGCCATGCAGGCTAGCAAATGCAGGATGACACTTTTGTGTCATCCCAAAGACATATCCCCTCAAAGAAGAGGGCTCTATTGGGGGTATGGAGCTTGGGTGCCAACTTTTACACCATTCTGGACTCACAACGAAGGAACTACAAAGTGGAAATATGGCAAACTACAAGCTAAATATGGCAAACTGAACACACACACACACACACACACACACACACACACACACACACTCCTCCACTTCCTCCCAAACACAAGAATTACAGAGAAAAAAATGGAAAAGGTAGAATACCCCAAGGGCAGAGGAAATAAGGAAGGCAATGACAGTGAATGAGAGCGGTCCATAACATTTTGGAAAGTTGGTTTTCAAGTGCAGAGTGCCTACGGGTAGCCAGGCTCCGGAGTAGGGCATGTAGGCAAAGGGACTGCTGGTTTGTGTTTGTTATAAGCCTAAGAGTCTTATGGACTTTTTAAACCACACGCATGAATTATGTTAATGCTATAAAAATACATTTTAAAAAAGAAATCCATGCAAACTTTGGTTGAGTGATCTTTAAGACTTAGATTCAAAGTTGTGATTATTTCTTGATGTGGTACAAACTCATTAATTTGGAACATAAATGAAAAGAAATGTTACATTAATAGATTCAGATGGTAAAATATTTCTAATAAATTTAATTTCTCTAATAAAAAATCTTGAGGCCTTATGTCAGACAGGGAATTGCAATTATTTCCAATTATATACCATTTTGAACAAACAGAATTGCCTTCACAGGATTATCCTGTATTCTAAATAAGGCACAGTAAATAGAAAATGCTTTGAAATAACAAACTGCCTAATGAGGGATCCTTGGTTTCAATGCTCTTATTCAATTTGATTTCAATTGAGGAAAATTTGTTTTAAGTTGTAAACCCCAGAGGAAAGCAGATGGCAATTTTGCAGAACTTTTCCTTATTGATTCAGAGGTGATCAAGATAAATGGATTCAGGAAGCAGGGAGGGAAGAAAAGTAAAGAAAGATGGTATAATTACCGAGAAAAAGGCCATTTAGGAAATCTTTTAACAGTATTTGTGCAGTTGATTTTGCAATAAGTTCACGTTTACAACTGTAATGTGTCAGCAGTTTCCAGACTGGGAAACTCTACAGGACCAAAAGCAAAAAAAAGAAAAGAAAAGAAAAGAAAAGGAATCCTGCCTCTTCAACAAATAAACTTCAAGAAAAAAAAAGAGAAAGAGAAAAATGGAAGGAGGACCTGCAGATTAGAAGGAATTTAGAAGACATATCAATGTATTGTAGTGTATAGACATTATTTGGATTTGGGTTCAAACAAATTACATATAAATGATGATGTAAGATAACTGAGAATTGTAACACTGAATATTTGATGATATTAAAGCATTACTGGTAATTTTTTAGGCGAGATAATGGTATAGTGATAATGCTTTAAAAATAGTTATTTTATAGCCGAAACCGGTTTGGCTCAGTGGATAGAGCGTCGGCTTGCGGACTGAGGGGTCCCAGGTTCGATTCCGGTCAAGGGCATGTACCTGGGTTATATATATATATATTCACAACTATTTATAAATGAAATGAATGATAGGAAGCCCTATCATTCAAATAATTCAAGAGGAAAGAATAGATGGGGCATGCATGGGGCAAGACTGGCCATGGGTTGTTGGCTGTTAGGTATGGGTAACAGACTCATGAGGTTTCATCATGGTGTTTTACTTTTGTGTATGTTTGAAATTCTCCATAGCAAAAATGCTAATAGAATGTAGCTTTTTAAAGTTCGTTCGTGTATTTATTTGTTTTAATCCTTTGTTTGAGGGTTCCCTGGACATTCTTGTAGGTATCTGGGGACTCACCAGAGCATCTATTTTGGGAATATTGGCCTGTGAAGCAGAAGGTTTGGCAATTAGCACAAGTCAGAGCACAGCTATTCCATGGCCGTGGTTTAAGAACCTTAAGCCAGTGGTTCTCAACCTTCCTAATGTCGTGACCTTTTAATACAGTTCCTCATGTTGTGGTGACCCCCAACCATAAAATTATTTTCATTGCTACTTCATAACTGTAATGGTGCTACTGTTATGAGTTGTAATGTAAATATCTGACATGCAGGATGTATTTTCATTGTTACAAATTGAACATAATTAAAGCATAGTGACTAATCACAGAAACAATATGTAATTATATATGTGTTTTCCAATGGTCTTAGGCGACCCCTGTGAAAGGGTCGTTCGACCCCAAAGGGGTCGCAACCCACAGGTTGAAAACCACTGCCTTAAGCCATCTCCCAATGATTTCTGCCCGCTGGTGTTGCACCTCTATGTGATCCCCCTTCGTTTGGAGTGGGAGTGGGACCTGTGATTTGCTTCTGATGAGTCCAAAGATGATAGCTGGCACTCCCATGATTATGTTACAGTGTACAACTTGGTGGTTGTGAAGAAGCAAGCTGCCAGAATGGGGCAAGATGGCTGTGGCCTAACAGAAGACTGCGTGCCCTTGATCACGGCCACCGGCTGGATTTACAGCTAAAATACTGTGCAGCCAGCTTGAAAAAAAAAAAAAAAAAACCACAAGAGAAGTGAAGCTGATTGGGCATATTGTATCTGAGGAGCATTGAAGAAACAATGTGGAGAATGGTAAGAGAAGGGGAGTCGCCCAGAAAGGGCAAGCCCCCCTGGAGCTGGTGCTCAGCTGAGAGGCTGATATTGGCTGCAAAGCTCCCTCCCCTTGGGAGTGTGGGCTCACAATTCCACGCAGGGATCCCAAACCTGGAGCAGCAGAGACTGGAAAGAGGGCTCGTATGGCGGTGGGCAGAGGGAACCAGGGAAACTCTGTCTGCCTAGGAGGTTGGGCTAACCCTTCCCTTCCCAGTGAGAGAGCACACCTATTGTTAGCAGCCTGGGCCAGAGAGGGTCACCCTGGGCTCGGACTGCAGGAAAGGCTGCGCTGCAGTGTTTGGCTCCAGAAATAAGGGGCCTGAGGGTTGTACCCAGCAGTGACTTTGATGGACCCTCTGCTTTCCTGAAAGGCATTGTGCAGAACCCTGGACAGTGACTAAACTGTGTGGCGTGGGGGAGGAGGAGTTGGTGGCAGGGCAGATCGGGGATTTTTGACTTGTGCTATGGAGCGTTGGGGGTACAAGTAGAGCTGGGATTCTCGACCGACCCCCCCCCCCACACACACACACACTTTACTGAGACCAGCTGTGCAGAGAGATCTGAGTCCTGTGCAGGGCTGACTTTGTAACCCCTACTGCTTGGACCTGTGGCACAAGGGTGCCAGGTCCTCACAGAGCAGGGATATTTGGATGGTATCCCCTGGGAAGGCTTCTATTGGGGAGATAGATGAGCAAGAGCTGGGCTTTGTGACTACATTGTGGGGAGGCTGATCAGAGCTCCCTGGAAGTTCAGCCAGTCAGTCCTGGGAGGGAGAGACAGAGCAACATGTCCTCCTGCTGCAGGCTTGGGAACATAAGCCCCAACAGGAGACGGTTTGAATCAGCTCTCTGAAGTCCCAGATAGCCCCACTGGTGCAGTTCGGTGTGTGTGTGTGGTGGTGGTGGAGGGGGGGTGGTCGGGAGAACAGCTCAGAGCAGGACATCCCAAGAGTGAGACCTTCAGAGGCTATTGTCTGGGACCAGGAGAAAATGCTTAAGCCCCTCCTGTGGGCTGAGCTGGCAACATTGTCAACTAGAGACTCTTTGGATCAATCCCACTAAGGCCAGGGCAGCTGCAACTGCTCATGTGGAAAAGGGGGCAGGCTGTACCCAGCCTGAACCTGCACCAGGCCACCTTAGGGGGAACCGGAGTTGGAGTCTCTGGTAGAGACTGAGGAGTTCGGCTTTGAAGTAGAGACTAATTTCCCCTCAGAGTGCCTGATGGTGTAATCTCTAAGCAGAGGGCCCACTGGCCCTAGCTAGGCTAGCCTGGCTCCACTGAAAGACTGTCTTTGGAAGATAGTGGAGGAAGACCAGGCAACCTCAGGGGGCAGGTGGAGTAGCTGACATGTGGAGGGGGACCTCAGAGAGCCACACACTGACCACAGCTATAATAGGAAATCAGAAGCCAAATTTGGACAGCTCTTGACATTGGCTGACACTAAAGTACCTCCCAGGAGGCCTGAGAGTAGCAGACAAAACAATCAGCCTCAGACAACATAATCTGCCTAGACAAACTTCACTTGGCTGGCTTCTTTTTTCTATTTTATTGCTTTGATATTATTATTATTAAGATTTTTTTCTCTTTTCTCGTGTTTCTTTCATATCTTTTACTGGCCTCCTTCCTTTTCTTACTCTTTCTTTTTTTCTTTTCCATTCTTTTGCTTTACCTTTCTCTCCTTTTGACCTTGCATAACTTTTTTCTTTCTGTCTTCTTGTCTTTTTCTATTCTTTTCCTACTCTACTCTTATTTTTGCTTTCCATTTTTTCCTTTCAGAATCTTTTTTCTGCCCCTTTTCTCTTCCAGTATTCTTTTTATTTTCTGTTTATTATTTTACTATTAGTAACATTATCTTTTTCTCTCTTTTTTATTATTCTTGTTCTTTTCTCTTTCCTAATTCTCTTTTCTTTTGTGGTTGTTTTGCTGTTTGTTGGGATATTTTATATGTTTTTGTTTGCTTCCTGTTTGTTTGGTTTGGTTTTTGTTTTGCCCTGTCAGCACCTGTAAAACAGCTCATACGACCTGGTTGTGGCTGAGCCTTACAGTTACCCAGCCTGGGAGGAGAGCCCATGCATGAACAGGACAATAACAATCAAGACCCAATTACAACAGAAGAACCCAAATAACCAACAAAAGGGTCATCCCTAGAATATCAAGCTTAGTAGTACAAGAAGACTGCATCACTAGGCCCACAAGACATTTACTGCAAAACCCCACCCCATTAAGACCAGGAGTCACAGCAAGTATATCTAATGCAGAGATACAAACACAAAGAGACAACTAAAATGGAGAGATAAAGAAACAACACACAAATTAAAGAAAAGGAGGAATCGCCAGAAAAGGACCTAAATGAGATGGAAATAAGCATGTTATCAGGCATAGAGTTCATAGTAATGGTTATAAAGATGCTCAAGGAACTTAGTAATAACTATAAGGAACTTAATGGGAACTATATAAGCATGATAAAGGAGCTAGAAACTATGAATAAGAAACAGGCAAAAATGAAGAATACTATATCTGACATCAAGAATATGCTGGAGGAATTAAAAACAGGTTTGATGAAGCAGAGAATCAAATAAGAGATTTAGAAAACAAGGTAGAAAAAACAATCAGAGCAGTAAAAAGAAAAAAATATTTTAAAAGCATGAGGACAGTTTAAGGGAACTTTGGGACAACATGAAATGTAACATAGGGTACCAGGGGGGAAAGAAAGTGAGCAAGGGATAGAGAACCTATTTGGAGAAATAATGACAGAAAACTTCCCTAAGGTGGTGAAAGAAAAAGTCACACAAGTTCAGAAGGCACAGAAAGTCCCAAGTGCCTGTCAGTAGATGAGTGGATAAAATAGGTCCAGAGGCATGGAAACACGGCACAGACTGATGGATCTCAGAGGTTAAGGGAACTTTGGGACAACATGAAATGTAACATAGGGTACCAGGGGGGAAAGAAAGTGAGCAAGGGATAGAGAACCTATTTGGAGAAATAATGACAGAAAACTTCCCTAAGGTGGTGAAAGAAAAAGTCACACAAGTTCAGAAGGCACAGAAAGTCCCAATCAAGATGAACTCAGAGACCCACACCATGCCACATAATAATTAGAATGGCAAAGGTTAAAAGCAAAGAGAGTATCTTAGGGCATCAAGAGAGATACTCAGTGGAGGAGGGTAAGGGGGTGGGGTGGGGGACTTCTGTAATACTCTCAACAATAAAGATCATTTTTTTTTTTAAAAAAAAGCAAGCTGCCATGTTGTAAAAGGGCCTGTAGAGAGGGCCACATGGCAAGGAACTGCAGGTAACCTCTAGGAGCTGAGGGTGACCTCTGCCTGACAACCAGCAAGAAGCTAGATCCTTGGTCTCACAGTTGCAAGGAAATAAAATCTTCCAACAACCTGAGTGATCTCAAAAGTAGACCTATGATCAGTTAAGCCTCCAGATACGAAATGAGCCCTGGGTGACACCTTGAATGCAGCCTAGTGAGACCCTGGGCAGAGGGCCTCAGCTTAGCCAGGCTCGGACTTCTGAACCATGGAAATCATGACCTAGCAAATATGTATTGTTTTATTTTTTATTTTTTAACCAAGAAAAAAATTTTAACAAGAATTAAGACTGGAGTGGGGGCGGGGGGCTTAGCAAACATAGGCCCAGTACACAGCAGACATGTCCTTGTCAGACTAGTCCAGTGCCTTGGCTCTTTTGTACACCTCATTGGCTGCAGCTGCCATCGGAGTTGGATGATTGACAGCACTGCCCAGTGCGAGGGCTAAGCGAAGATCCTTCTGAATGCATTTCAGGTGGAAATCAGGCTCCACGTTTCCTTGCAGAATATTTTGGTACTTCTGATACAGGTAGATGCTGGCCAGTGGTCCTTGATTGAGGATGTCCAAGAATGTCTCCTGAGACTGGCCTGTCTCTTGGGCCAGGGTCAGCCCCTCAGCGATGGTGGCCATGAAGCTCCCCTGGACCATGTTCACAATCAGCATCATTTTGGCTGCATTGCCAACCTCACCGAGAAAGAAGGAGGTTTTCCCTATGGCCTGGAAGCAGCTGCTACAGTCCTCATATAAGTCTCTGTCTCCCGCTGCTAAGATCACCAACATCCCATCATTAACCTGCTGCTGGTTCCCTGAGATGGGGGCTTCCAGAAAGCGGCCCCCCCTGGACACAATCAGTTGTGCCAGCTCTGTGACTGTGTCAGCATCCGTTGTTGACAAGTCCACATAGCATTTCCCAGAGCGGATCCCTTGCAGCACACCACGGGGGCCCAGCACCACATCCTGGGCTGTCTTTGGATCGCACACAGG
>NW_006295384.1:737838-739307 GCF_000327345.1 Myotis davidii | reverse complement strand
CAGCAGGAGTTCTTCCCAGGCGGGTCCCCTCTGTCACTGCAGTCCCGTTCCAGACAGTCACCTCGTGGCCCGTTTTTAGCAAGTTGGAGATGATGCCACTTCCCATGAGGCCGACGCCCAAAAATCCTATCTTTTTGTGTGTGGGTGCGATGCTGCCATTCATGGCCGTGCTGTCTGCTGCCTGGATGGAGGTGGACACAGTGTCCTCTCCACATATTTTCAACTTCTTTATAATTGTCTGGGAAGAGATAGCTGGCTTCCCGGTTTGGCTGAGCAGGAAGTGGTGAAAATGAGAGTCTATGTCTTTAAGAGGCCCGCTCGCAGTCGGCTGCAACTCAAATGCCGCCATGGGTCCCGCCGTCCTCCCATTCATAGTAACAGACTCGGGATCCTTCTCGTCCTGTGGAGGCGGACCCCGCTTCTGGGGACTCCGCTCTTGGGTTCTTTTCAGAAGGGACTTGGAGCCTCTCTCTGAAGAGCCTGAAGGCACCCTCTTCTTTCTTTCTTTCAATTTTTTCCTCAGCTTCCCTTCAGATAAGCGATGCTTACGCTTCTCGTCACTCGAGTTTGGCCTACGTTTCTCCTCACAGGAATCATGCCGCTTCTCGTCATCGGCAGAACTGTGGCATAATGTCTGGTCTTTCTTTTTGTCAGTCCCGAGGAGTTCTTCCACAGCCTCCACAGCTTGCTGGAATCGTTTTCCCTTGGTCTTCTTTATCATTTCTTCCTTAAACGCCTGATACGGCTTCAACTGTCCCGATTTGATCCAGGCATGGTCCTCCACCCCAAAAAACTTCACGAAGTACCATTTCTTTCCACGAGGTTTCTCCAGCTCCTTGGGTGGAGGAATAATCTTCCCCGGCCACGGAGGATACGGGCCGAGTCGCCCCCAAACCAAATCGCCGAGCTGCAGACTGACAGGCGCCATCTTACCGATCCAGATGCACGGGCCGCGGCGGCAGGGAACGTTAAGTCTGCGTTGTGGCGCGCTCCCGCTGGAGTGCGTGGATCCAGAAGCACTGGGCGGCAAGGAACCTTACGTCCGCGTGGTGGCGCTCCACGCCGGAGTGCACGGATCCAGGTGAACTGGCCGCGGTGGCAGGGAACCTTACGTCAGCAGTCAGTGTGGTGGCCCTCCGCGCGGGAGTGTGTGGATCCAGATGCACTAGCCATGGCGGCAGGGAACGTTAGGTCCGTGTGGTGGCGCTCCACGCTGGAGTGCGCCCGATCACGGGACCGGCCTGGCTCAACCTTAGCTCGCCCTGGCACTGCTGATTGGAATCCACCTGACCACGTAAGGGGGAGGCTCAAATGTGCATTGTTTTAAGCCGCCAGATCTGTGGCAATATGTTATGGGGCAATAGAAAGTGAATACAATGGCATTATACACTTTCTGCCCACCCACAGACTAGAAAATTTCTAAAACATTTCAAGTAAATTCCTGTTTATCCTGAATGGTTAGAATAAGC
>NW_006295384.1:737192-737775 GCF_000327345.1 Myotis davidii | reverse complement strand
CCCCACCCATGTATGAATTCGTGCACCAGTCCTCTAGTATTATATAAATGTGATGTTTAGGTAAAATGAAAGTCTGTATACCACACACTGATAAGCATGTTTAAAATAAACATAACTACACATAACACCAAAATGATAATAAATATCTGCTTGAAGATCATGGATACAAATACCAGATAATGAATATGGTACAGTATTGTGAGGAAAATGTGACTGTCTCAACTTTCTGGGATCTTACATTCCAAATTTTTGTAAGTTATTCAGCACTTTGAAGTAAATGAAATGATGAAGGGGGCTATACTTACCTCACATCTCACACCATATATAAAAATTAACTCAAAATGGATCATAGACGTAAATGTAAGAGCTATAACTAAAAACTTCTAAAAAAAAAAAAAGGTAGAAATCTCAGTAAATTTGGCAAAAATTTCTTAAATAGGACCCCAAACATATATACACTATAAAGCCCAAATAAATAAATAAATAAATAAATTGGACCTTGTTTAAAACTTATGCTCTTTAAATGATATTTTTACAAAAATGAAAAGGCAAGTCATAGACAGAAAATATTTGCAAAACAAAA
>NW_006295384.1:728874-736947 GCF_000327345.1 Myotis davidii | reverse complement strand
CAGATATAGGACTTTTATCTAGTATAAAGAACTTCCAAAACTCAATAATAAGACAAATAACTCATTTTAAAAGGGAAAAAAATGAATAGACATTTCATCAAAGAAAATAAATATATGGATAGCAAATAAGCTCATGAAACAACGCTCAATATCATTTTTTAAAAAAATTGACCATACCTACCAAGTATTAGTGAGGATATAGAGCAACTGGAACTCTTACACATTGCTGGTGGAAATGTAAAATGGTACAATTGTTTTTGGAAAGCAGTTTGACAATTGGTTAAAAAATTAAGCATATACCTACCATATGGCCACACAGAAGGCAATCACCAACTGCATTATATCTAAACTCACCATTTTGTGGGGTGTGTTATGATGTTTGTTTGTTTTTTTAAAAATATATTTTATTGATTTTTTACAGAGAGGAAGAGAGAGATAGAAACACCGATCAGCTGCTTCCTGCACACCTCCTACTGGGGATGTGCCCGCAACCAAGGTATATACTCTTGACTGGAATCAAACCTGGGACCTTTCAGTCCGCAGGCCGATGCTCTACCCATTGAGCCAAACCGGTTAGGGCGTTATGATGTTTTTTGATATTACTTCAGATTCAGGCAACAACAAAAGTGTGATTATTCATTTTTTATAATGACTATTAGCACCCTACATTTAAATAATGTGTTAAAAGTGTGTATGATTTGCAAAGCCCATATACTAGTATTTCGCTTGATCTTCGCATCAACTCTGTGAGGGAGGTAGGGGAGAGAGGACTTACTATCCTCATTTCATAGAGGGGCAAATGGCAGCTGAGCAAAGTTAAGCAGCTTACCCAATGTCACAGAACCAAATTATGACTAAACACCAGTAATGATGGTAACTAGTACTATTTTTGTGTACAATTGATGTGCAAAATAGGTGGCACAAAAATTAACCTTTTAAAATCTAATATTTACATCTTATAAAGTTTACATAGTTTTATATAAACTTTATAATTTCCCTCTACTTTTGCCAGCAATATTATTTTCAATAAATGATAATGATGGATGTTTGCTTTTAAAATACATTAAAGTTTTAAAAAGAGTACATTAAAGGAAAGTTAAGTAAATTATAATGCAAGGGGCACACAAATGAAGCAAAATTCATTAAGGTAGATTTTGAGGAATTTGGAAACTCTACACACTGTGGAAACAGAATAATATAAATCCCATTTCTGAGAAGGAAAATAGGAAATCAGAACTGAGTTTCCCTTTGAGAAAAATGTCAGCTTTAATGAAAAGGAACCTAGGAAATAATCATTTGGACTTTTCCTTTACTGCAAGACAGGGGAGTGATTCTCTCTGCCTCAGGACACATACTAAACCCTCTATGTTAACAGTGCCACAACTGGACTAGTTGAGCTAAGGTCTAAGGTGCTGATTCCACCCAGCGGCATAGCTCAGTGATTGAGCATCAACCTGTGAACCAGGAGGTCATCATTCAATTCCCAGTCAGAGCACATGCCTGGGTTGTGGACTCAATACCCAGTGTAGAGTGTGCAGGAGGCAGCTAATTAATGATTCTCTCTTATCACTGATGTTTCTCTCTCTCTCTCTCTCTCTCTCTCTCTCTCTCTCTCTCTCTCTCTCTCTCTCTCCTGTTCCCTTTCTCTCTTAAATCAAGAAAAAGATTTTTTTAAAGGTGCCGATTCCAACTGCCCTACTGTTTTTCTTGATGTTTCATTATCCTTGTAACTTCACTGACAATACATTGAGCAGAGCTATGAGCAGAGTTTGTCATTACCTCTTTTAGAATTTCTATGCTAGCCCCTGTTTGGGTTGACCTAAGATTGCAAAACATATTGTAGGCAATTATATTGTCATAAAATAGGGCTAGTGAAGGAGCTAGTGAAGGATTTCAGTTATAACAATAATCTTGAAGCACATTATGAACCCCAAGCAGGGGTCTCTTTTGTCTTTTTTGATGAAATGCTCAAGAAGATGCCACAAAAGGTCATTGCTTACGAAACAAGTAGTCCAACAGCAAGATTTAAAAAAATGCTCTGAGCTTCTGTAGTGACAGCACAATCCTGCAACAAATAATTAGGATGATCTCCCTGTCACTCCCTCCAGCCACTATCAACAGTCACTCTAAAGCAGAGGTTCTTGCCATGTGGTCCCAGGACAGGCAGCAGCAGCAGTTGGGAACTTGTTAGGAATGCAAATTCTTGCTCCTCACCCCAGACCTACCTCATCATAAGCTCTGAGGGTGGAGCCCAGCAGACTTTTAACAAGCTTTTCAGGGGATTGGGTGTGTTGAAATTTGAGAATCGCTGCTCTAATAAAGCAATGGTTATCACAGTGAGGTCTAAGACTAACATGTGCATTGGAGAAGTAACTTTTCAGTTCTCCAAGTCTCATTTGCCTCATCTGCAGAAAGGATACAGTAATATGCAACCTGCACAGTTTTTGCAAAGACTAAATGAGACAGGAAAGAGCAGCTGGCAGATTTAGAGTAAGTTGAACTTCCCTTTCCTTTCTCTAGAAAAGCAGGGTCCTTTTCTGCTTGGGCCTTTAATATTAGGTCACGTCTGTTCTCTTCATCACTACCTGCACTTCCAGTGCACCTTATGGATTTACCTGGGCTGTTCATTCAAAATACAGATGCTGGGGCCTCAGCCCAGATTTAGGGGTGGAGAGAGAGGGCAGGAAATCCACTTCTTTAACAAAATTACCAGGTGATTCCTTGCACACTGAAGACTGGGAACAACTGGTTTAGCTGCTCTGAACTACTGCCCAAAGCCACTTCTTGCCTTTCTCAAAAGCAGTAACCAAAAAAGCGTACTAATTTGGCCCACTCTCCTCCTCCCTTCACTCTGTCCAAGCTACCGTAAGTCCTCACTTATCATCAATAGGTACTGCGACTTTAAGTGAAACGATGTACAATGAAACCGATTTTATCATAGGCTAATAGATATAAACAAGAGTTAGGTTCCTATGGCACCTCATCAATGTTATAACAAAACAACATGGAGCAAAACAACGTTATCTGAGAACCTGCTGTACTCTTAAAGAAGAGGCAGACTGTCATGGTTGAGAGATCAAGCTTGAACACAAAAAGGTTTGAGATCAAACCACAACTTCACTATTTACCAAACTGTGGTCCCTCAGCATCAGCATCACCTGGGAACTTGTTAGCCAGCCAAGTTCTTAGGCCACACCCCAGGTGGACTGAATCAGAAACGCTGGGGGTAAAGCCCAGACATCTGTGTTTTACCAAACCCTCCAGGTGATGCTGATGCAAACTCAAGTGTGAGAAGACTGCCACTGACTCCCTGAATAACCCTGTGCAGATTCACAGCTTTCTAAAACCATCATTTCCTCATCTGTGAAATACTAAAAGTACTAACCACATAAAGTTGTGACAATGACATGACACAATACAGATAAAGAACTTAATAGTAAACAATAAATATCTATTGTTATTATTATGAAGAAAACTGTCCTTTATCCCAGGGATTCTATTCAACTTGGGATGTTTGTTTCTGAGCCATCATACATGGCTCAAAGCTTAACTGCTAACTAGCCTGATTTCCGCTCCATCCCAACCAAATGGAATGCTATTCATTTACTGCTACACGGCTCTCTACCTCCATGTTTTCACTATTCCTGTTCCACTTTCCTAGAATGCCCTTCCATTCTCTGCCCACATTGTCCAAATCTTACTTCTCCCAACAAGATCAGCTGAGGTGGGCTCCCAGGTCTTGCCTGACTGCTCCAGGCCAAATAAATCCGCCTTTCTTTTAAATATATATATTTTATTGATTTCAGAGAGGAAGGGAGAGGGAGATAGAAATATCAATGAGAGAGAATCATTGATGGGCTGCCTCGTGCATGCCCCCTGCTGGGGATTGAGCTCAAAACCCGGGAATCAACCATAACCTCCTGGTTCATAGATTGACACCCAACCACTGAGAAACACTAGCCAGGCTAATCTGCCTTTCTTAACACTGTCCATTTTCATCTGTGTTGCAGGATTTAACTCCTAAGCAATCAATTTTCAATCTTTTTCATCTCATGGCACACATAAACTAATTACTATAATTCTGCAGCACACCAAAAAATATATTGTTTGCCAATCTGACAAAAAAAATGGGTATAATTTTGATTCATTCATACTAGTTATTGTTGTGTTGCCTGTTGTCATTTTTTAATTTGACAATCTAAGGGGAAAGAGGTCAGTGCCTCTGTCTCAATAGTCAAGTACTACACATTTTAAAAATTCTTGTGGCACACCAGTGTGCCACGACATGCTGGTTGAAAATTCCTGCCCTAAACACATGCATGCATGCTACTGGTGGGTTTTATTTCTGGTTGTCTTGTCCCTTTATAATGAAGCTCTTAGGCGCTAGCCAGTTTGGCTCAGTGGATAGAGTGTCAGCCTGCGGACCGAAGGGTCCTGGGTTCAATTCTGGTCAAGGGAACATACCTTGGTTGCAGGCTCCTCCCTGGCCAGGGCCCTGGTTGGGGCTTGTAAGGGAGGCAACCAATCAATATGTTTCTCTCACGTAGATGTTTCTCTCTCTTTCCCCTCTCTTCCAATCTCCACTCCCCCAAAAAAAACCAATGGAAAAATATCCTTGGGTGAGGATTAACACAAATATCTATATATATAAAAGCCTAAGTGACCGTTAAGACCGGTCGACTGAACAACTGGTCACTATGACGTGCACTGACCACCAGGGGGCAGACACTCAATGCAGAAGCTGCCCCCTGGTGGTCAGTGCGCTCCCACAGCCAACTTCCCACAGCCTGCCAACCTCCCACAGTTCCTCCCCACCTGGCTGGGCAGCCTTGATTGGGACTGGGCGAAATGACCCCGATCAGCCCCGATCACCAGCCAGGCCGAGGGACACCCCCCTACCCCCCACGTGCACGAATTCATGCACCAGGCCTCCAGTATATAATGAAGTTCTTAGGAACTAGAGACAGTACCTTATAGTTCTTTTTCAATCTCTTCCTTATGCAGCTCTGGTATATACTAAAGGAGTGAACAAAGTCCTAGAGCAGTTTAAGGCACAGGCTCTTTCATTTAAGGCACACTTGGAGAAACTTTTTTAAAACGCGGACTTTAAAGAATGGTAATAATTACAGTAGCTTAGGTTTGTTTAAACGTCACAATTTAAAAAATGCTTTGGTATTTTTAACCGAAACTAGTTGTCACAAAAACCTTGGGAAGTGGGGATCATTGTCCCTGTTCACACATGAGGAAACCATTCAGATCATTCTTGTGACTAGCCCAAGGCTGTAGGACTAGTAAATGGTAGAGCTGGGGCTCACACCACATCTCACTGTATTTTTTCCCTTGGCTACTTTGGTTTGCCGAGTTTGTTACTGGTGCTGTTATCCCTGTGCTGTGCCACAACCTCTAAATTCAACTCTCTGAAAGCGAGTGCTGCTCAAATAATGACGGGCCTTTCTGCTCCTTTGGACGTCAAGACAGGGCCCATTGGGAGAAGAAGAAGTACAGCCTCACCTGGTGTTCCTAGGCGGGCCTGAGCAATGGTCAGTTTTTCATGGGGCGCTTGGCACTGGCAGCTGACTTCGTCTGCAAATGGGGCAGGAGCAGTCAGAGTCTAGAAGGGAAAAAGAGAAAGGGAATAGAGTCTAATAAACTTTCCTTGGGCACTAACTTCCTCTGAAGTTTTATTTATGTTGGCTTCACAGGTATGATCAAGAAGTAGAATATTATCAGTGGAGTCTTTCAGAGAAATATGGTACTATTAGAAATAAAAACGGGGACATTGTCACTGAAACATTATTTTTTTTTTTACTGCTGCCTCAGAAATAATAACTCTTCAGTCTCTGCCATATGCCAGGTACCAGATGAGGTACTCTGCATATGCTAATTCCTCCAGGCCTCACAACAAACAGCCTGTGATGGCTAGATCCCTTCTATCCTTCTACAGCAAAGGAAAACACCATCTCCAGTCACAGAAAAGGAAACTGAGGCTCAGCAGCTTTAAGAAATATGCTAAGTCATGCCCTTGGAAAGTCACAGTGTTCAGCTTTGAACCTTTGAACCAGCAAGGGCAGGCTTCAAGCATTAAGACTTACCCACACCCTGGGATACTCAGCTGGGAGGAATGCCATACTCAGGAGTGTGGCAGACATCTGTATTTCACACACACCAGCCTGGCCAATCACGAACTCTGACGTCTCTTCAATGCAAAAGCCAAAGACGTTATCTGTTCCCTGGGAGGGCCTGAAAGCACAGCATTTCTGGCGGGCTGCAGATAAATTGCTCCTGTGGTAGCTCCAACGGCCACCAACGGCTGGAGGCCCCGCCCCAGGCAGCTGGGGCTAAGGCTCTGGGGAGAGCTGTGAGAGAGATGTAGTCACTTGGATGCCTGCCCAGGAAGTGGCTCTGCATTTTTTAGTCAGCTTCTTAAAATGAAAACCTCACTCTCTCCAGACAGGGGAAGACAAAGCCAGGGGTGTTTTTGTAAACAGGGCAAATGCAATCCAGAGTCGTCCATTTGCAGTCTCTGAGCCATGTCCTTATCATGGTCATCACTACACCTGCTTTGCTATTTTTAAAGCCGAAGTCACTGTAAATATTACTCGTGTTGTTGCAGAGATTGTTTCTTAGAGATAGACACAGGTGTTCCTCCACCTGATAAGACTCAATTGAATAATGATCCATACATTTGAAGAGTGACTGTGACCCACTTTTGCCATTCATTTATTTATTCACTCGTTCATTCATTTATTCACATGCTCATTCAAATATATGTCAAGCACTATCTTAGAACTGGGGATACAAATAGGGATGAGACCGGTCCCCGTCCTGGGGGAGTCCCGCTTCTCCGTACTGCCAAGAACCCATCCTGCCCCGTTCCCACCCTTCCTCCCCATTGTAGTACCTTCCGCCCTGGAAACTGGAGTCCTGCCCCAGAGTTGCTTGGAGACCTCCCAATTGCCTGAGACACTTAACCCCCAGCATCCCGTCCAGGGCTCTGAAAGCAGACCAAGACTTGGGACATGGACTCAGGAAACTTTAGTTCATTACTAATTCTTTTTCAGAAACATTAAGGTGACCACGTGGGCCGCGGCGGGCCAGGGCAGCATTTGTAGTATGCCAAAGGGGTACAGTGACCAGAGCAGAGGCTCCATAGCCACAAATCTGAGGTTGAAATCCCCTTTCCAGCACTTACAGGCTGTGTATTCTCATTTGGCTCGCCTGGTTGAAAGAAACCGACACCCACTAAAGTTAGCTCAAGAGATGAGGGATTCTTTGAGGGCTACCCTGGCATGGAAACGGTGCAGGGAGGATAGGGGCAGCACCTGGTCCCAGAGAGCTAGCTGTGCACCAACCTGGCGTGTGATCTTTTCTGTCCCACACTCATTCACCCTACATCCTTCCATGATGTTAAAGTCTCTGCTTGCCTTTGACTCCCCGATAAACTTCGGTTTGAATGGGGCCCATCATGGCCTCCGCAACCTCCCTTCCCAACACTCATTCAGCAGCTTCTGATTGAACCTTTCAGCCCCAGCTCCTGCTCCTACCAACTTACTGCTTCTTTCCATGTTTCCCAATTCACATTCCTAAGGGAGAATCAGAGTGGCCAAGTTCATGAATTCAGACCAGGCTACAACCAGAATTAGCCTGCAATGAATCAGGTGCCCATCATCTGTGGCTGGTGAGGGGAGGAGGAGGGTGAGGGGGGTCATGGGTTGCCTGTCATTGCCCCTTTAGCAGGCGCTGCTGTTGGGGCCAGAAATGTATTTGACCTTGTGTGCTCTTAAAAGGGAGTTCGTTTACTTAGTTGAATCTCAATTTCACCTATAAAATGGACACCAATCTTGCAGGTTGATGCAGAAAACAGAGATAAATTATGTCAAGTACCTGGTACTCAATAAATTGTGGCAATTATTACTGCTATTAGTATTCATTCGTATACATAATAATTTATAATACTTTTTTTTAATTTTTTTTTAAATATATTTTTTTGATTTTTTACAGAGAGGAAAGGAGAAGGATAGAGAGTTGGAAAAATCAATGAGAGAGAAACATTGATCAGCTGCCTCCTGCACT
>NW_006295384.1:704384-726976 GCF_000327345.1 Myotis davidii | reverse complement strand
CGAGCGCCCCGCACCTCTGCCCTGCTCTCCTGCAGCTTCTGCGGGTCTCAGTGTGTCTTTCCTTCCTTCTAGTTGTAGAGTTTACAGTCAGCCAGGCTTCCTGTGGTTCTGGATGAAGTCCGTGTTGTTTCTCTGAGGTATTAATCAATTGTTGTGAGCGGCATTAACTTCCCGGTGTTTATCTCTGCCGCCATCTTAGTTTCTCCTCCTTTATTCTATAATACTTTATATTAAGACATAATAATAGATAATGTAGCTCCCTATAAAAACAAATTGACTACGAACTTCTAGGACACAGCCCAAATAGGTAAATGGGTTAGCAAGTGGGGTTCTTACATTAATGATTCATTAGCGTTTAATATATGTGCACAGTGAACTGTTTTCACATGAACTAAAATAAATTATTATTTTGGGATATTTTATGTGCTAATCTCAAAGCCTATTAAAGAGATAAGGTGTTGTCATTTTCCAAGAAAAGTGTACTCCAGAGGGTGTGAAATGTGGTAATTAAAGCAGAGCTAAAGAAAGTTGTAAAGCCACAATAGTACTCAAAGATGAAGAAGAAGTTTATATGCACTGTGCATTCTGTTCTTAATTATTGTGGCCTCGAAGTAGGAAAAAGGGGAGAAGCAAAGAGCTGGAAAGCAGAGAGAGTTCATACGTGTGCTTGTATGTGAATGTGTATACATGTACATGTGTTCCTTATGGGCACCTGAGCATCTTTAACAGCAGTTCACATGAAGAAGGTGTGTTTCCTGTTATGTTCAAGGCACTGTACTTGGAATGAGGAGAATACAAACATAAATGAGCCACAGCCTTGCTCTCCATAACACCACCTTCCTGGGTTGAAAGTCAAGGTCTGCATTCACAAAGACCTTGGTTAAGGCCCAGCTACCATCAACCAGCCCTGTGAGCTGATGCAGTAATTTTTCAGTCTGACCACCCTAGAACTATTACTTCTCTGAGCCAGAACAAATCGCTTACAAGGAATTCTATATGGCTCAGGTCTGTCTCCTCCTACAAGGGGCAGACCGACCTCAGGACAACGGGATTATGCTAGCGCCAGAGGCTTCAGAGAGGGGCAGAGACTGGTCCATCCTGGCCTCCAGGCTCTATACCAGCCTGCATGGGACCCAGGCCCCCATCTATTCCTCACCATTTGCCAGAGCTGGGATGGTTCCAGAGACCCTCTGGGGTAGGCATAAAACTGGGGCCCAGTAACATAACAGCTAAACCTTTGAGTGCCTACTCAGTGTCATAAATATCCATTTATATGCTAAGCACTTGAACTATATTAGCTAATTTCATTTGTACCACAACTGGGTGAGGCAGATTCTATCTCCACGGAACTGTCCAGGACCTGTCTTCAAAAGTGACACTAGTGTCAGCAAGAAGCAACAGCAGTGGTAGATGCCTCAGACTCAGTTATCTTTTTGGCTCCCTTTGAACTGAGGACACTTTCAGGATTCTTAGACAATTAGGATGGAGGGGCCTCGAAAAGGAGATACTGGATTTCTTGATAATTAGAGAACAGGGGGCAAAAATTAATTGAAAAAAGAAAAGCATGTGACCATATTTTGACCCAGACTTAGTGAAGTAAGTTAGATGACATACATATAGTTACTGGCAAGCATCAGCTCAGAGTTCAAGTCACCAGATCACATTGTCAAGTGTTTACTAGCACATTCTCTGTGTTTCATATGATCTAGGTCTAGGTTATTTGGAGGATGAATAAACAGAGGAGATAAGTCAGGAAGGAAGGAATGGAATTGGCTTTGGGGCAGCACCCTCAAAGGTGAAGGGTGGCCGTTTTAGAATGGGAGACAGTATTAGTTTGAAAAGGCACATTTAATTTAATTAATATATAATTATTATTTGAGAAAGAAACCCTACCCTATTTAACATATAAGTCAAAGAAATTAAGCCTCTGGGCATGTAGAGATTATCATAGAATAAACTATGGGCCACTAGGAAGCCATATTCCAAATTCAGGGTTGGAGAGACACATGACATTTTTATGTTTGGCAGAAGAGAGTGAGGATTTTAAAGGGTTAAGAAGCCCTGGCCCAGGACCCTGGACCCCACATGTACAGGGGCCTTGCCAGACCACAGACTTGGAGGACTGTAGTATAACTGCTCTC
This sequence comes from Myotis davidii, assembly GCF_000327345.1. Taxonomy (NCBI): domain Eukaryota; kingdom Metazoa; phylum Chordata; class Mammalia; order Chiroptera; family Vespertilionidae; genus Myotis; species Myotis davidii. Next base: position 724,835 of record NW_006295384.1, on the reverse strand, counting down.
TACCTAATTTAAGATACCCAGTCATTGCATGTGAATATGTTACCTATTTGTCCTGAAAGGTTTGATTATGTAAACGGCACCATAGTAACATATTCCCATCAAGTATTTTAAAGGGGAAGACATTAGATATTTGGCATTTCATTGGCAGAGTGTGTTTAACAGGACATTGTCAAATATTAAAACAAAAGCTTTAGGCACTATATAAAATGTACAATGCAAACATTACCTGAGTACAAAAAATGGTCAGTAGAACCTGTACTTATGCAATGTGCATCATTGACTGACAGCTGGACCAATCAGACAGCAGGCTAATCATCCAATCAGAACTTAGCATTGTCCTGCTGATGGTGATGGCCCACCAGAGAATTGCTTGTTTAAGCTAAGCTATTCTTAACTACAGTGAGCCAATCCAGTCAGATAGTCCTGAGTTCAAATCCTAGCTTCGTTATTTAATATCCATTTGATTTTTTTAATTGGATTTTTAAGAAAATTGTTGGTTCTTAACCCCTGAAATCTGTAATCTCCAGTATCCTCATCTATAAAAGGGGGAATAATAAAATGATCTACCTCATAAAGCTGTTGTGAGGAGTAAATAAAATGATGTCTGTGTGATTAATATCTTCCTTCTGCCTCTCTAGCATCCATTCTCTTTCTACCCTTCTCTACTCTTCTCTGTATGGCTTCCTGTGTGGCCTGCACCAATGGAGTCTGTTGCCTTTCTACTTCCACTTGGGTCAGGTCCATGGAAAGCACGCAAAATGCTGGAGGGTAGGACAAGAGTGAGCTCAGGGTATTTGTCTCCCTGGCTTTCTACCTGCTAAGAGGCTGTATATTGGTTCTGTTCTTTTACTGAAATTCACAGCTTTAGTGAGGGGGCCCCCTTTCTAGAGCACTCTACGAAGTTCTGGTAATCAAAATCTCCCCTTGCCCCTTCATACCCTCTGAGGTTTCCTTAAACCCTGCCCATGCCTTTTAAATAGTCCCCATATTAGACTTCCTTCAAATCTCCTCTTTAGAGTGAGTCCTCTGTGTCTTGACAGGGCCTTGACCGATACACTGTATGTAACAGTATGATGCCAAGCTCAATAAATGTTAACTAGCAAATGTTGAAAAGACATGTTCAAAGTGCAAAGATCAAGTGAATTACCCATCATTAATAATCATAACTATATCAATAATGCCTTCCAGTAGGACAGACGTTTACGACAACAGAACATTTAATCAAGAGATGCATAAGAGACACAAGCAGGACCTCAGAAAGACTCACCTCCGCAGGTAGGCCTTTTGCCTTAGGACTCACCAGAAATTACAAAAAGACATTACAAAATCTAATCCTCAGTCTCATGCTGTTAGGATTGCATTTACCCACCTCTGAACATCATTTTTAAAGCCCAATTTTATTTGGAATCAGAATATTTTAGTCTTTTGAAGAGAGACGGGGAAAAAGCAGATCTTATAGCTGACCATAGGCTAACAATGAACCACTGGGTTCTTAGACATTGTAATATTTATAGCCAGTCTCCCCCAATGACTATAGAAGCACCAAGAAAACAAGGACTTGGTCTGTCCTATTCATTGCTGTAGCCATACTTCCTAGGGCAGTACCTGGCATATAGAAGGTCCTCAATAAACATTTGTTCAATGGGGGGAATTTAAAGTCACTGGAGAGAGGATTATTATTGACAAAGAAAGGAACTGGAGAGAGAATGATTATTGATAAAGATTATACTCAAATAAATACACTTACCAATTTTTCTTATCATCATAATATCTATATATATAAAACCCTAATATGCAAATAGACCAAATGGCAGAACAACGGAACAACCGAACAACCAGTCGCTATGATGTGTGCTGACCACCAGGGGAGGCACGTGAAACATGACGGGTGTCGGCAACAGGCGGCAGAGCACAGAACATGGCAGGCATTGGCCACGGCAGGATGGTGGAGCAGGTGAGCGGGGGCTCCAGACCAAGGTGGGGTACCGGTTGCTGTCATTGGGGCGAGCCTCTGGTGGTTACTGAAAATTCTTTGCTCCCATGTGCTGCAATACTGCCTGGCACTCACACCTGCTGCCAGCACCCGGCTCTAGCCCCGATTGCTCAGCGCTGTCAGCAGGTGCAAGAGCTGGCTGCTGGCCCCAATCAAACCTCAGGGCTTCTCCACCTCCCTCAGCTCCTGAGGGGCGATCAGGGATGGCAGCCACCTCTCACACCCGCTGCCGGTGACAGCCCCACTCGCACCCACTGCCGGCGCCCAGCGCTGATCCCGATCGCTCGGTGCCATCAGCACATGTGAGCAGCAGCTGCTGGCCCTGATTGCCCCTGAGGGCTTCTCCACCTCCCCCTGCTCCTGAGGGGTGATAAGGGCAGCAGCCACCACTCACACCCATTGACGCTCGCACCCACTTACAGTGCTGGACCCACTCGCACCCAGTAATACTTTTTCTGTTTCTTTTCAGGCTTTCTTTTTTTTTTTTTCTTTTCTTTTTTTTTTTCAGGCTTTCTGATATGTTATATATACATATTAACAGCTTTGGAATCGTACTTGCTGGCACCGGCCCCAATCACTCCATGCTGTCAACGGGTGTGAGCGGGGATGGTGCCATCAGCGCATGGGAGCGGCAGCTGTGGGAGCGGGGCTGCTGGCGACAGGGGCCGTGGGGCTATGGTAGGAGGGGCCGGGTGGGGGCGCTGAGGATGCCCCTGTGCCCACTGCAGCCTCATGGCCCACAGTTCCTTTCAAGGTGCACAAATCCATGCACTGGGCCCCTAGTTTATAATAAAAACTAGGGAAAATAAAGAGAAGATAGCAAAATTCAATAAGAATGCCACTTCCTAAATACAGCCATTGTTAATACTTTTTCTGTTTCTTTTCAGGCTTTCTTTTTTTTTTTTTCTTTTCTTTTTTTTTTTCAGGCTTTCTGATATGTTATATATACATATTAACAGCTTTGGAATCGTACTACTGCATAGACCAGTGATGGCGAACCTATGACACGTGTGTCAGAGGTGACACGTGAACTCATTTTTTTGGTTGATTTTTCTTTGTTAAATGGCATTTAAATATATAAAATAAATGTGAAAATATGCATCTTTATTTTACTATGGTTGCAAATATCAAAAAATTTCTATATGTGACATGGCACCAGAGTTAAGTTACGGTTTTTCAAAATGCTGACACTCTGAGTTCAAAAGGTTCACCATTACTGGCATAGACAATTGTTTTCACTCAATATATCATGATTACTTTATCATGTCATTTAAATATTCTTCAGCCTTACCACTTTTTCGACTTAACAGACTATTTTTTGGAGCAGATTCAGGTTCACAGCAAAATGAGAAGAAGATACAGATATTTCCATATAACTCTCACTAATTTTGATAGCTGTAAAAACAGTCCACTGAAAAGAAAAGCCATAATTTATTTAAATATTTATTTGTCGTTTGATATTAAGTTGTTTATGTTTTACTAATATAAATAACATTCTAAACATAATGCTAAACCTCTGACTACTTCCTTAGGATAGACGCCTAAGAGCTGAATTACTTAGATCAGGGGTGTGAACATTTTAAAGATAAATATTTGAAGAACATTTTAACATATATTGGCAAATTACCTTCTACAAAAGCTGCATCATTTATAGTCACATTACAATGTATAAAAGCACCTTTCTTGCTGCCATCTCAGTGGCTTTGAGTATTGTTGTTGTCAATTTTATAGACCAAAAAATGGTATCATGCTGTTTCAATATGCATTATTTTGATTACCAGAAAGATTGAACATTTTCCCCAATGTTTATGAGTCATTTGTGTTTTCTTCTGAGACTAAGCTGTCCTTTGCTCATTTTTCTATTGTTGAGAACAAGTGTTTTGAAGATTGTTAAAAGCAAAACAATAGCACAGTTAAAAAATTATCTTAAATAGCTTTTTTAAAGTGCGTTTTCCAACTTTACCTAGAGTCCCTTCATAAGAAATTCATTTTTTTAAACCAATGTGTGAACACCTGCATCTATGTCAGGTGAGCAGTTACTGCCCTCCAGGGATCAGAATTTTTATTAGGTCCTAGGGATACAGACCTTCTTAAAACACTGACCACCCATAAGTCATAACTCCCTCCTCCCAATGTGGCCACCTTCCAAAGGATTTCAAGTAGCTGGAAGAGTCCCAGTACTATAAATAACACCAGAGTTCATTGATTCTAAAAGCTCCATTTCCCCCCACACTTGAACATCTCTGAGACCTGGGGGAGGGGGGAGCCTTACAAGCAATGCTGTCTTAAAATCAGTGCTGGCAATTTTCTGACATTTAACACCTCTAAAATGGAAGTTCATCTTCTAACTAATGGCATCTTAGATTCATGAAATGCATACATGCTATTAACAATAGAAAAGAATCACCCTTACCTAGAAATAAAACGTTCCAGACCCTAAATCAAGTTTTTCTTCAGCAAAAGGAGTTTGTTTTATAATGAACATCAGTAACAACCTTATATCTTATTCATATCCCATCTCCTTCCCCAAAGGACTTGTGATGACTTCAAAAAAATAAAATCGGTAAACTTAAAATAATAGTTGCAAGATATGGGGGTCAGGGGTGAAATGAGCACACAGAAAGGCCTCTCCCGGTCCTCTACATTTTGGAAAGGTCGGCTGTAGGCTCCCAGCAGTCAAAGCAAAGAGGAAGACAAAGTTAATATTGTCCTTAAGCAAAAAACAAAGCAGCTATTAAGGAGAAGCACAAAATCTCCTGAGGCGAATTTTATAGAAATTCCTCCCATGGTGCCTCCAGCAGGGGCAGGTGGGGTGATGTGTAGTGATGTGCAGTGATACTCAACAACAAATCAAACAACATACTCAACAACAGCCCTGGATAAAGACAATCCTGTTTGTCATGTTTATCTCGGCAGTGCCCTCCACACAAGGCTGAGCCCCAGAACCAAAAAGCAATTCAGTAAAGCATTTCCACAAGGAGCCAAACATGCAGCTTGAAAATGCAGTTCTCTCCCTCACAGCTAGATCCAAGGGCAAGATTTAGAATACCGAGACCAGGGTTTTCTAATGTGGGATAGGCAGACAATCCGTTAGAGAGCAACACTTAGATTTCTTTTTCATGTTAAAAGAATAAGAAAGGAAGCATTACTACCACCTAATCCTAACATACAGATTCAGATGGTGCCCCATCTCTGTCCACATGAAGTCTATGAGGTGTCCTCAAGGAAGAAGGCAAGATGTAAGATAGAGAAGGCGGGCCTGGGTCCCCTGACATTTTCATTTAGTTTTATTCAGCTTATTGCAATATAATGCAGCTCATCTGGACCTGAATAACTACATTTGTAGATGTCTATCTACTTATATTATCTACCAAACCAGTACTCACAAGATCAGCAGGCGGCTTAAAACAGTTCCTGCAATGAAATAGGAAAGCAAAGATAACACAAGAACAGGCGAACACCAGGAATGTGTCAGAGATGACCCTTCTTCAACATAATGTATGAGTTCTGCTTCTGTCACAGTACCAGGCGTGAAAAAAATGACAACCTAATCAGAGCTGACAAGAAACCCTGGCTGGGTAGCTCAATTGGTTAGAATGTATTCCGATATGCCAAGGTGAGGGTTCGATCCCCATATAAGAATCAACCCACGAATGCAGACGTAAGTGGAACAACAAATCAATGTGTGTTTTCTCTCTCTGTGTGTCCCTCTGTGTCTCTCTCTCAGATCAATAAATTAACAAATAAAAAAGACAGTTGAATTGAAAATTACTACAAAGAAGACTATATTTGAAATATCTGCTACCTTTAGCATTACACCTCACCTAGAACATACATTGGACCTTCAGATGTTAGCTAATCATGGCATGAAACTATTGTAATTACTGTAATACTTTAAAAAAAAAACACCCTAAACATGAAGACTAGCCTCTATGGTTTTTCCAGCAAGGTTTCAAGACATGTGGTACTCAATCCCATAGTTCACAAAATACTGTTACATGTAATGATAAATGTGTAGAAGCCTTTTTCGAGTCACGCCACAGTAAAACTGGCTGCTCTAATGTGTAGAAAATTTGATGTCAAGCTAAAATGCATTCCTTTGTCAGCAAATATATTTAGAAGACATATAGAAAATATTGCTGAAGATGGGAAGAAACAAGCATTAGGATAAATTATGCAGTGTGGGAGGCTTGCTACACAGTTGGAAGGAAGCACAGATATTTCTAACATGTCTCAGCTTGAGGTAGTTGCTAGATGCTATTTCAATAATGAACCCTTCTTTTCTGAGCCACCAAAGAAAAGATATTCCAAAGAAGAAAGATTTTCCAAAGAAAGATGGTCCAAAGAAGACTGACTCTGCAAACTAGTTTCTTTAATAAAAACTACTTTACAGAAACACTGTACGTCTAACTACCAGTAAGGTGATTGCTTTGCTCTTGGACCTGGCTCCCCCACCTACTTGAGAAATACCTGTCTTCATGACCTTTCTGCTATTGGCTCTCTAAGTGTCACTCCTAGGAGTTCCATCCTGGAAGACTGTAGATTAATTTAACCAGATCTAGGAATGCTGCCTCCTGATCTGGAACATGTGCTTCTGAAGTATCCTCTTCCACAAAAATCACAGCAGCCTGAATGGAATCAAGTTCTTTTAAAAATACGTTTTATTTAGAGAGATAGAGGAAGGGAGAGAGAGAGAAACATCAATATGAGAATCACCCACCGGCTGTCACCTGCACTCCCCCTATTGAGGACCGAGCCCACAACTGGGGCATGTGCCCTTGACCAGAATCGAACCTGGGACCCTTCAGTTTGCAGTCCAACACTCTATCCACTGAGCCAAACCAGCCAGGGCGGGAAGGTTCTAATAAATAGCTTTAATTACAGCTCTTCTATGTTTCTTCCCTTTACAAACCTGATAGGATGTCTTGGGACCAGCTATTTCCTAGAATTTTCCCTGCAGCAGGAGTATCCTGATCCACTCTTGCTAGCTAACCAATTCCATCCACTTCCTTCTGAGTCTAGAGCAGTGGTTCCCAACCTTTTTTTGGCCACATCCCACCTAAGCATCTCTAAAATCCTGATGCCCCTCCTGTGACATATAATTCTTATTATTTAAAAAGTGAACTCTCTATTCACATGGAGGAAGCCAGTGATATGAAAAAATAGCAAATAAAGCTTCAAAGCATATAATAGAGAACTGAAATACACAAATATGTCACAATATATACTTATATACTGTATATGAGGCCCCTAGAACCATAAGATGCAAAAAATTCACTATTAATAATTCATTCTCAAATTGCCCCCCTTAAAAATCAAATTGCCCCCCTGTGGGGCATGTACCCCATTTGGGAACCACTGGTCTAGACACTGACTTCCAGGCCAGGCCATTGTTAGAAAAAGCCTATAGTCTGGGCACCATGAATTTTAATTCACAGATTACCTGATTAGGGTTTGACTGGTCCTAGAAATAAGGCAAGTTTAGCTCAGGGGCTCACATAAGCTCTCTTTGGGGCTGGATATATTGACCGTTGGAAGGCCTGAGCACATTAAAGCTCTGTTAGTGGCCAAGAGCTTTAATTTTAGGTAGGGCCTGACACCATTCCTTAGTGTTCCCTATCAGCTCACTAGAATTGTTTAGAAATGGGAAATCTGTTGTAGTGTGTGCTCTCTCTCAGTTATTGTGGTCAGAAAGTTTGTACTAGAGTGTAACATACATACAGAAACCTGCACATGTCCTAAGTATGTGGCTCAATGAACTTTCACAGGCTAAACACATACAGCAGCCAGATCAAGTAACCAACCACTGCTAGCCTCCATCTTGTGCTCCTTCCCCTACCCTGACTCCTAACATCATAGATTAGCTTTGCCTACTTTAAAATATTGTATAAAAATGGAACCATGTAGTGTTTATTCTTTTGTATCTGGCTTACTTCATTCAATATTATGGCTGTGAGAGTCATCCATACTTTTTGCACGTGGGTGTACATTCTTCATTCTCATTGCTGTGTAGCATTACATTGGGTGAATATACCACAATTTATCCATTCTACTTCGGCTAGGCATTTGGATAGTTTCCAGTTTGGGGTTATGAATAATGTTGCTAAGAAGATCCTAATATTGATTTCTGTTGGCCATATGTACAAATTTCCTAGGAGTAGAAGCGCTAGGTCAAAAATATTTACTTTGAATTTCTAAATTCACTACAAAGAGCCTGGACATCTGACTTGTTTATACTCCTGGTCCTGAAAGCAGAGAATGTGACATGGGAGAGCTGAATACAATGTTTCTCCAAGTGCATCCAAGCACGTCTGGCTCCTGAGCCACCTGGGAGCTTGAGCAGGTGACTCTTTGCTCACTGATGTCGGAGGACTGTGTGTAGTGGAAGCAGGGGGCTGCAGAAGTCAGACAAACCTAATTTTAAATCCCAGCTTTATTAGATTGTATTCAATCTTTATGGAATTACTGAATTCTTGGCTTCCTTGTTTATAACATGAGGAATAGTAATTCCTATTTCACAGGTCTGCAGGCTACTTTAATGAAGTAACACACATCAGGTATTCAGCACAGTCCCCAACACAGTTTGCACTATAAATAGTTGTTCCAGCCCGGCTGGCGTGGCTAAGTGGTTAAGCGTCAACCTATGAACCAGGAGGTCATGGTTTGATTCCCAGTCAGGGCACATGTCTGGGTTGTGGGCTCAATTCCCCAGTGGGGGGTGTGCAGGAGGCAGTTGATCAATGATTCTCTCTCATCACTGATGTTTCTATCTCTCCCTCTCCCTTCCTCTCTGAAATCAATAATAAAAATCTTTTTTTAAAATATATTTTATTGATTTTTTTACAGAGAGGAAGGGAGGGAGAGAGTTAGAAACATCAATGAGAGAGAAACATCCATCAGTTGCCTCCTGCACACTCCCTACTGGGGATGTGTCCGCAACCAAGGTACATGTTCTTGAGCCGAATCGAACCCAGGACTCTTCAGTCCATAGGCCTACGCTCCATCCACTGAGCCAAACCGGTTACGGCTAAAAAAAAAAAAATCTTTTTGAAAAATAAATAGTTGTTCCATTCCTCCATTTGCCCACAGGAAAAAAAAGTGAAACCTCTAGCCTTGAACCCAGTATAGAACAATTAACCTTATAACTACACAATATGGACATAAAATAGATTTTAGTATTATATGACTGTGCCTCCAGTCAATATCAGGCATACTAGAAGTGAAGCACAGAAGCCTTTGTGTACCAGGAACAGGCTTCCAACATCATTTGGTTGGCAGTAGGCTGTACACATCGTTCATGATGCTTCTATTAACCTATTATTGTTGTTGTTGTTGTTACTTTTCTTAAATGCCAGTTTACATAACCCTCAGCATTCTTTTACATTGATGTCAGGTTCAATTGGCACAGATTACTGAGTGGAAAACAAAAGCGCCAAGTCAAAGACTTTGGCAGGAGGGAGGAGGTTGTATGAAAATGTACCCCGCTCCATGGGCTGGCCCCGTGTGGCCCTGCACATTATTACACAGGCTCTCGCTACCAGGGCTTGCTGCTTTATTTTCTAATCACTGTGTTTTCAAGTGTGCCTTCAAGATTGTTGAGAGCTAAACTGTCTCTTTATCCCCAAGCAGGGTCAGCTTCCCCAGCCTCCCATACAACCTGGTTCATGCTGGGATAAAGAGGAAGGTAGGAATGTTAAAACAATAATGCTATGGTCTGAGGCCAGCAACGGGTAATCAGATCCTAGCAAGGTAGAGGCTGTTACCTGGGAGATTATTGGAAGAAAATAGGCCTAGCTTGCAAGGACTTAGTTTGTTCCTACCTTCCTTGCTTGCTCCTTTTCATCCTGCCCCTGGTGATCAGACAAAATAAATCTTTTTTTCTGTATTTATTTCACTAAGAGGCATTGAGAAGCTTTGTGTGAACACCAGTGAAATATGCCAGTTTCAGGACTATGGCCTGACTCACTGCTGGACTTTAACCCCAAGCTTAGATGGATAGCATCAGTTAGAGAAGGCCCCTGTAGTTCAATGCCATACTGCCATGCCTCAAAGAAAACCCAATACAGACATACCTCACTTGATTGCACTTTACTTTATTGCGCTCCACAGATGTTGGTTTTTTGTTTGTTTGTTTTGTTTTGTTACAAATTGAAGGCAAGACCCTCCACCGGCCAAAAGATTATAATTCACTTTATTGTGATACTTGCTTTATTGCAGTGGTCTAGAACCAAATCTGCCATATCTCCAAGGTATTTTGAACTTCAGTATTATGAAATAGATAGGTTCGGAGGCTAATGCTCATATTAAAAAGAGATTTGACCTAGGTTTCTATGGACAGTAACTAAAGCATTCAACATCTGATTCAGCATACACTCGACCTTTCTGAAGAAGCATCTGAAGAATAAAGCAGAAGACACCAGAGCTGATTTATACAACAGTGTTGTAAAGTTCCAAAGTATTTTGTGATAATGTTATTCACATCTAGCCAATGTGTCTTATCATAAGATAATTCAACCTGTTTTTACCCCAAATGGATAAAGGCAACAGGAGGTAAGGAGTGGGGTAGCTCTGTGTTTTGATAGGAGCATCAGGTGAAACAGAATACACTATGGTAGACAATGTTCTATGGCTATAGAAGCTACATTCACAGTCATGGAACTGGAAAAGAAAATCTATTCAACCCATTGTGGGTGATAGACTTGAGGCTCAGAGAGAAGTAATTTGCTTAAGCCCACATGATAATTCAATGGCAACACTGAGGTTGAAATGAGACTGCAAGCTCCAACAAACAGAGTCCAAGCTGAAGCACAGTTGTCTTGCCAGGCCCCAACCCTTTTGCTGTGGGCCAGTCCAGTTCTCCCTGGACCTCCAGATCTGAATTTGCCTTGACCTTGGGGGTTGGTGTGGAGTCCCAGACGCCATAAAGGAACAGATCCATTTCATTTGATTTTACCGTGTCTCATCAGAAACCACTCAGTCTTTCCACCTTTCCCTCCCTCCCCCTAGCCCAGAGGCCTCTAGAGAGGAAATACCCTGGGACTGGACCCAGCTCCCCACCCAGGCTATCCCATAATTATACTTCTGCACCTGCCAAAAGCAAACCACCTTGACTTTCCCTCCACCTTCACAGAGAAAACAGATACTATCAGATAAGAGAGGCTTTCAACTTTCAGTAGCCTTCTATTTATAAATTATTTCTTACCCAAAACATCCTTGCCAGCTTCCTCATCACACAGTGGGAGAGCTGTCTCTTTTCCTGCCTGACGCCAATTCTTCCCCTTGTGCAGTGGAACCCAACCTCTCCAGCTCTTAGGGGTTATTCCCTTCAACAAACTTCCCCCTCACTTTCACCCTCGCCCACTGGCCCATTCCAACTTATGTGCAAGTTGCTACCATCTTATAAGAACGAGCCAACCAAAAGTTTTGGTATATTGAACGAATGGAAGGAAAGAAGGATGGAGCAAAAGAAGTTAGAAAGGAGAAAAGCTAGCCTCCCTCAACCCTAAGCCCTGATTTAGCCACCTTGGGGGTCCTATACATTCTATATGTTTTCCCCCTCAGTCGACTTCTACTTCCCTGCCTCCTAAAGGCTCCTCAACCTATTGCCATCTGGCTTCTGCTCCCACAACTTCACTGAATATACCTTTATATTAAATAATAAACATTCATCCTTTTATATTGATGACACTATTGACTTCTTTCTAAATCCAAGGGAGACTTTTTATTATCTCATTTGCTCTGTCTGCTGCATTTGGTTCTTTATTTTAATTTTTATTAAATTTATTAAGGAGACATTGATTAATAGATTTATACAGTTTCAAGTGTACATACAATTCTATAATACATCATCTGTATATTGCATTGTGTGTTTACCACCCCAAGTCAAGTCTTCTTCTGTCACTATTTATCGCCCTTTTCCCCTCTTCTACTGCCCTCACCACCCCCCCTTTCCCTCTGGTAATCACCATACTGTTGTCTGTGTCTATGAGTTTTTCTTTGCTTAATCTCTTCACCTTTTTTACCCAGCCTCCCAACACCCCTCCACTCTGACAGCTGTCAGTCCATTCTCTGAGCCTTTTCTATTTTGTTTGGTACTTTACTTTATTCATTAGATACGATTGGACATTCCCTTCATGAAACTTACCCTGCCCTCCCCCGCCCCCACCTCGATCTCTCAAATATTTGAGAAATACCTCTCTGTCTTCTTTTCACAATCCTTTCTCTATTGACCCTTTAAATGGTGTTCTCAGGGTTCCATCCTGGAAAGATTCTGGGATAAAGTAGATTAATTTAACCAGATATCATGTAGAGATAGGCAGATATAAGGAGCCTTCTAATAGTTTTAATTACAGCTCTTCTCTGTTCCCCCTGATAGGATGGCTCAGGGTCAGTTATTTTCCAGAATTACCCTGTAGTAGGATTATCCCGAGGTGCTCTTGCTAACCATTTCTATTCAGTTCCTCTAAGTCCAGAAACTGTCTTGACTCAATTTTGCTCCCATCAATTTCACTACCTCAATTTTCCTTCCCTTCCCTTTCCTCTCCTCCATATCAATGCCTCCCAGATCTACATCTCCAGCTCAGAACTCTCTCTTGAGTTCCAAAGACAAACATTTACTAGACACCGCCAAAGGGAAGTCCCCACGGTATCTCTAACAGAACTCTCACAGACTGCTGTCACCTGATGCTCCCATTTCAGTGATGGCACCCACTCACTGAATCCAGAAAATTGAGTCTTCCTTGATACTGTCCCACCCTCAAACAGCTATCAAATCCTGGGGTTTTTGCCTCCTAATGTCTCTCATATCTATCCAGTTCTCTCCTTCTCTACTGCCACATCCATAACTTCAAACATTCTCATTTAGATTCCTGCAACAGCCTCCTAACTAAAACAGAATAGATAGCATTGAAAATATGAGAGTGCCTAGCTGGTGTGGCTCAATGGTTGAGCATCAACCTATCAACCAGGAGGTCATGGGTTCGATTCCTGGTCAGGGAATAAACCTGGGTTGCAGGCTCACTCCCAGTAGGGGGCATGCAGGAGGCAGTCGATCAATGATTCTCTCTCATCATTGTCGTTTCTATCACTCCCTCCCTTTCCCTTCCTGTCCGAAATCAATAAAAATGTTTTAAAAAGAAAATATGAGTACAAGATATAAAGTAAAGGAAAGTGGGTTTTTTTTAAGTTATGAGTAAATATATGTGTGTACTGTGCAACATACATATATCATTGTGGCTTCTCAGAGCTCATCCTCCACAGACCTGGCCAGGTGTCTGAGGTCCCTCTAAGGCAGCGGTTCTCAACCTGTGGGTCGCGACTCCTTTGGCGGTCAAACGACCCTTTCACAGGGATCGCCTAAGACCATCCTGCATATCAGATATTTACATTATGATTCACAACAGTAGCAACATTACAGTTATGAAGTAGCAACGAAAATAATTTTATGGTTGGGTCACAACATGAGGAACTGTATTTAAAGGGCCAGAAGGTTGAGAACCACTGCTCTAAGGCCACATGTGGCTGCTGCACACTTGAAATTGGCTAGCCTAAATTGAGAGGTGTTGCAAGTATAATGTACACTGGATTTCAGATTTAACATGAAGAAAAGAATATAAAATACCTTTATATTAAATAATAAACGTTAATCCATTTATATTGATGACATGTTGAAATACTAATATTTTGGATACATCAGGTTAAAGAAGTCAAACTTACAAAAAAAGCTCTCAAGGGATTTCAGCATCCTGGCATGCTTCCACATCCCGAACTACTGCCTTCTGTTCAATGGAAATGATCTTCAAGGTCAGGGGTTGTGGATTACTTCTTTCATTTCTCTCCACAGCACCTGGTGCATTGCTGTACATTTCTCTCCACAGCACCTGGTGCATTGCTGTACATGGAAGCTGATAACCAACTGGCTAACTGGGGATCCTGTTGGTGGGGGACTGAGTTTTCTCTCAGTTATCATCCAAAGCTCTGCATCACTAAATACTTTAATTCCGTAGTGGGGGCTCAATCAATGAGGGCTGAGTTCAACCGGATCACCCCCTGCCTGAATGAGGACACACGCACCCTGTTCATTTCCATATGCTCAGACACCAAAATAAAACAAAGAACCTGCCTATCTTCTTACATTTGATTTTGATTCATTTGTTCCATAAGGAGTTCAGCATTCAGCAAATGGTGGGTTGGAGGGGTAGTGAAAGAACACATTTAAAATGGAAGAAACGAATTCATTGATTCCATGCTCAGTATGCCTGACTATGATCAACCTGCAAGAAATGAATGTTGCATTTGAACTGAGAGCAGCAGGAAAATGTCTAATAATAACCTTGGGCAGAATTCCAGTAGACCACAGTAAATGCCCAAGGAAGCCCATGTTTGTTTACTTTCACTAACACAGCACATTAAGTGCCCGCTTTTAAAATGCATGCTGCTCTAAGTGCCTACATAGATGGTGATACCTAGTAAAGGAAGCCACTGATGTCTCTGGAAATCCAGCATCTTTTGGTGCACCAGCCGGTGAGCATCCTATCTCTCAGCTGACATAATGCACCTTCTGCAAGACAGCAGTCTTTTGGCCCTGCTCCCCTTTGAAGTAAAACCTGAAATGAACTCCTTCTAAAGTGGCATATTGAACCAGCCCAATTTTATTTCCCAAGCCTTCTCAGTTGATTCGTGGCACATCCATCTTCATGGAAGTGACTACTGCTGGCTAGAATTACAACTTCCTTCTGATAGCAGAATGTACTCCTACAAGAACTTGAGCAAGGTTGTTAACCAAATCCTTCAGCAGACAGCTTTCAGGGTGGCTGGGCCTTGTTAGAAAGGGTTAGTGGAACGCCTGCTGGGCCCACAGGATTTGTCTAGGCAAAATCTGAAGGTTGAGGACATAAGAGGACACAGTCCTTGCCCACAGGGAGTCCTCATCCCGCAGGAATTAGATCTACAAGGAGGGCTGTTACATCATATCGCCCGAGGCTACTCAGTGTTTCTTCTTGACAGTCAAAGTTTTGAGTCACCTTGCATCGTGTTCAAGCAAGAAAATAACAAATAACAGAAATCTAATCAAAGATCAAGAATAAACACTGTAGTAATGGAAAGAAGAAACATCTCAAACCCATGCAGCATAGTAAAGTAGCCAGTGCAATAAGATTACATTCCTAAAATATAAGCTCTATCTTAAAACCTAGGTCATGTTCTGTTCTTTCTTAATTTCTTGTTAATATTTTTTAAATATTATTATTTTTTCTTTATTCTTATTGTTGACACTGTTACAGATATCCCCATCCCCCCCTTTGCCTGCCTCTACCCTGCTCCCTCCCTTCCTTCTGGCCATCACCAACCACACTGTTGTCTGTGCCTAATTTCTTTATCAGTGTTATTTAATTCTACTTACTCCTCTCCTTTCTTATACTTTCTCCCAACGAAAAATAAGGCAGGGTGGAAAGACTACAGGTATACCTTTCAGAAAAAAAAATTTCCCCTTGAACACGATTCCACCGTATCCTCAATATCCCTATCAATTTGCGTCTTACAAGGATCTAAAATATAGATTGCTTTAAAATCCCCTTTATTTAGGTATGCCAACTTCCTGTTGCATTTCCTTAAAGAACTGTGCCAGGCTGTGTATTAGAGACCAGAGATACAGTGATGACAAGGCAGGTTTCTAGTCAACATCCCTCTGGCAAACTTTGACTCGCTCTCAAGGAGTTCACTACTCTCCTTTCTGTCCCCACTGCACCCGGTAACACAACTCTTAGCACGCTGTGCCCTTATCAACCTGTATGGAAACTATCTGTTTATGTTTCAGTCTCTTCTCGAATCTCTAGATCACAAAGTACTTGAGGACTCAGAGCTTAGCACGTAGTGGGGGCTCAATCAAAGGGCTGAGTTCAACTGGATCACAAAAGACAACCTTCACTGTAAATAATATAGAGGCAAACACATAGACACGAACACTGTACACACCTTCTCTAGTGCCATGCTAAATAGAGAGCCCAATTCATGACCCAAAAAAGGCATTTTACACGATTGCTGAGATTTATTTTATTTTTTTTAAATATATATTTTACTGATGTTTTTACAGAGAGGAAGGGAGACGGATAGAGAGTTAGAAACATCGATGAGAGAGAAACATTGATCAGCTGCCTACTGTACACTCCCCACTGGGGATGTGCCCGCAACCAAGGTACATGCCCCTGGCCGAAATCGAACCTGGGCCCTTTCAGTCCGCAGGCCAATGCTCTATCCACTAAGCCAAACCCGTTAGGGGCAAATTGTTGAGATTTAAATAAAATCTGTATTTACAGACAATAACATTTGGTGACATAAGTTCACATTCTGGAACCTGTAGTAAAGCTTTATAGCCCTTATATACTCAGAAATTTCCTTTTCCATTATTTCCAGGTAAAATTAGAGTTTGGGGAGCCAGTGTGTGCATCAGCTAATACAATGACAACCACTCTGCCCTAGCCAGTTTGGCTCAGTGGATAGAGCATCGGCCGGAGAACTGAAAGGCCCCGGGTTTGATTCTGGTCAAAGACACATGCCTTGGTCACAGGCTCGATCCCTGGCCCTGGTTGGGGCCCGTGCAGGAGGCAACCAATCGATGTGTCTCTCTCACATCGATGTTTCTCTCTGTGTGTGTCTCCTCTTCCCTTCCACTCTTTCTAAAAATATGGAAAAAATCCATTCTCTCTAAAAATCAATGGAAAAAAATGTCTTTGGGTGAAGATTAACCAAAAAAAAAAAAGTTAAAAAAGCACATGACAACCACTTTCATAATTGCTACTTTAAAAAAGAATGTTTTATTATTGAGTCCTGTTTTCTCTAAACGGTATGAATTCAAGTTTGGTGACAAGTGGGAGAAGGAGCCTGTCTACTGCAGGCGAATCTCTCAAGTCTTTCATGCACTTTCCAAAGTTGCGCAGCAGCCACACCTTGCCGCCACTGTGGCGGCAGGGGCCCATGTGTAATTTTGGACAAATGTGCTTGGGTGCTGGGAAAAACCCAGAATTTATATAATTTGAAATGCGACAACATCAGCAAAGCTAAAGATCAACAGAAACTACTAAAACCTTCCAGAGAAATGCAAGTTTAGCATTTTCACTTGCCATTTATTCACTTCAGGAGCAAACTTTGTTATTAAGTAGTTCACACGTGCCTGCATCCTTAAAGTAAAATCCTTAGCAAAGGAAAGTTGGGCTCTGAAGTGTAAATCAAAATTTAGATATACCCGTACAGTGATCAAAGTTTGCTGATCAGAGAAAAGGCGCTTCGAAGAATTGAGTGCAATGGTTTACAAGTTGGTTGCAGTCCCTATTTAAACAGAGCCCGTTTTCAGCAGATCATGATAATGATGGACAACATAGAACATTTTTATCAAAAGTAGAACAAAGCAGCCCTAGCCGGTTTGGGTCAGTGGATAGAGCATCAGCCTGCAGACCAAAGGGTCCCTGGTTTGAATCCGGTCAAGGGCCCGTACCTCGGTTGCAGGCTCCTCCCCGGCCAGGGCCCTAGAAGGGGCTTGTGCAAGAGGCAACCAATTGATGTGTTTCTCTCACATCAATATTTCTCTTTGTCTTTCCCTCTCTCTCTCTCTCTCTCTCTTCCATTCTCTCTAAAAATCAATGGACAAATATATTCGGGTGAGGATTAAAAAAAGAAACAGAACAAAGCAGTCACTTTAACAGTGGAACTGTTGTATATTTAATAGATAAAAGGATAAAAATGTCACACACACACACACACACACACACACACACACACTTTAAGCCAGAACTGCCAAAAAGATGGGAAGGGGATGTTTCTCACCTAAGTGTGTGTTGCAGGGGGGGAATCTTCCACTTTGCAGGGGTAGAGCTCTGGGTTCAAATCCCAGATCTACCCCTTTGAAGCAATGTGACTTTGGGGAAGTCACTTACCCTCTCTGAACCTCAGTTTCCTCATTTCTAAAGCAGCAGGGAGATGGAAGCATAACATTGCCAGCTTTGCATGATTCTTGGGAGTTAACTCCAGGCTGAGCTGTTACAAGTGAAAGTGAAAAGTACTTGAACTTGCTTCCTTCCCTTGATTTCCTCTGCCCACCCTCACAGGCAGAAGCAAGCAAGGGAAAGAATCGCTAAAAGGCAAAAAGGGAAGGAAAAGAAGTTGGCACAAGAGACTCAACCGATACACAAACTGGAACTGGATGCTGCCTTTCTCTCGCCTGCCCTTTACCTACCTGTCAGCAAGTCTGATGCAAATTGGAACACTGGGTTTAACTTTTAAAAACATTTTGGGTGACACGTTTTTAGTGGTCAGTTTTTTCTATGCTAAAACATGAGATATTTAGTAGCTCAAAGGAAGTCCTTATTGGGATGGTTTGTATCTTTTGAGAACATAGGTAAAACGTTTATGTATGACATTCAATAAGTGGCTTAAAGTGCTGGGGAGCAGTTAATATCAAATTGCCTTAACAAAATATATTTTTGAAAAAACAGAAGCACAGTGAACAAAAGCCCACGGGGCTCTATATAACTTCCTTTGTTTTCATGTATTAGGAAGTTGTCCTAAGCCCGCCTTTGAATCCTTATGAACCCTTATGAAGAAATAACAGTTTCATGATGGGCTGGCTTTGGAATCTGTGAGCCCCCATTGGGGTAGTTCACGGAAAATACTACATCACAAAATCCTTAAAAAACAATAAAAAAAAACCCCACCTCTTCCCAGGGTCAAACTCCACAGCCAATCAAAATATTGCACCCTTTAACTTGAGGGAAATGCTAGAGAGAAAATATAGCTCTAAACAGTGTATGGCTTGGATCTGAGGGTTCAAAGAGAGGTCTCCCCAAGTTCCACAAGACTCCAGGCCACTGAAAACCCGCTACCCATTTGTTGTTTTTGATTCAGTTAATGAGAAGGAAGGAAGCGCTAAGTGCCCCATTTGCACTTATTAAAGGCATGCAGCCCCTTGCTAAGTAAATGCAGCTCCCCCAGGTTCCCATACCTGAAGAGAAACCCTGACAGCAGACCCGGAAATGCTTGCAATTCATTTAAGATACACGTTATTTCTAAATACATCATCGAGGGACTCTTTTGCTTATTTTGACATGTTCAAGCAAATGGGGAAGTTTGCTTCCATGTCGTTTTCATTTTTACCAAACTGGCATTAGGCACCAACATTAGTTGAAGACCGAATCATTCCTTACCTAGGACTGAGAACTTAACGGACTCGTCCCAAGCTTTGCGAAAAGAATACCATTTTGTAAATTGCACTGTGGCTTTTTTTTTTTTTATCTTCAGACGAGAACACACTTAAAAGGAAAAAGGCCATTCCCTCCTCCCAAGCACAAAAACACAGCAGAGCTCAAGCAGCCCGTTTCCTACCCAGCCGGTACAAAAATGCTTTGTAAGCGGAGAGCAGCGCCGGGTAGAGAAGCTAAATATAAACAGCTGAGAAGGATTAGGCGGTAGCTCCATTCTCATTTACATGAAAATCCTCAGCATCTTTTTCCTCGCTGGCTGCAGGCGCATAAGGAATTCTTTTGTGCCATAGCCACGCATACATTTGCATCCTTTGTCTTTACTTACCAGTCGAGGCTGTGGGCATGTGTGCTCTATTTCCTCCATGGTTTCTGAGGGAGGCTCATTGGAAAGGGATTTTGGGATACCTGTTTCTGACTCAGCATCAGTGGTAAGTACTGGCATGGCCAGTGAATGCTCCCTCCAAGCTCTACACCCCGTCAGTCTCCTCCCAGGCAGAGAATGTTTTCTTTCTCAGGTATTTTTCTCTTCCTTACCCATCCCCCTTCTTCATCACTTCTTTCTGTCTATCCTGGGGGTAGTAAAGAGGTTACCCCCCACCCCCGCCCCTTTCGTTCTGGGAGAAGCCGAGAGGCAAGGCCTCAGTTTATCACTAGAACAAGCAGATGGCACTGGAGCTGCGGTGCGGGATACAGTACCCTATTTGCATGGAGCGCGCTGATTGGCTACTGTCATCATAGTACCACTCCGCTAGGGAGCGGCCGCGCCCATTGGTGGCCTGCCGTGCCCACGGGGCCGAACTTGCCGCTTTTGTTTCTTTTCTTTAATTCAGTTGCAAAGGTCTCAGTCCACTGGGGAAAGGGACCCGGGCTGCATTACCCAGATAAGATAAAAAACGCTTCCGGAGGCGGGGACAGGATGCCCCAAGAAAGAACACTGTAGACCTCTGCTAAAAAAGAACCATGTCCCTGGCGCGTTTGACGTGGTCCAGTCAGAAATTTGCCCAACAGGAGTCACTGTGAAGACAAAGCCACTTTTGAGCCCAAACTCCCTGTGCCCGCAATTGTCCGCTAACCCCGGAGGGCTTCCCAGGGCATTTATTGTGAGCACCTGAGTGTTCACCCCTTGACTGCAACAAGAGCAGGACAGATCCCCTGAGGCCTGGCTTCGCCTCCTGGAACCTAGCCCTGGGGGGGGGGGCGGGGGGGGGG
>NW_006295384.1:702266-703488 GCF_000327345.1 Myotis davidii | reverse complement strand
GGGGCGACTTTGAAGGAGGTAAATTGTTTTTCAATAACTTGCCTTTTACCCCCGACTGCCCTCTCCAATTGCTTCCTCCCTCAGCCATACTCCCCCTGGTCCCCTATTCTGTTTCCTCAGTAAACTTGCTGTTGTTTGCCCTTCCATACATTGTTCCACATGTTCATTTCCTCTGCTCCACCTCCTAAGCACCCAGCTCTCAGAAAATGCTCATGGCAACCACACAAACATCCCAGATGGGCTGTTAAAGAGGAAGTGACAATGTCTGAATCGGTCAGGAATACCCCCCTATTTTAGGAGGGACATACACTCAAAAAAAACTTATGAAGGTATTCACTCTTGTGAAATATTGCACTTTTAATAATATTAATAAAAGTCATGGTAATTGCTAGCATTTATTAAGCACAGGCACAATGCTAAGTACTTTACCTAGATCTTCTTTAATCTTCATAAGAACCCAAAGGAGTTGATCCTATTATCCCCATTTTACAGGTGAAGAAATTGCAATTTAGAGTAATTGCTCAGGGCCTCAAACTCATAAGCAATAGAGCTGGAATTGAAAGGATGCGGTGTGGGCCAGGGATGCAGCAGGTATAGAAAGAGCACCTAGATAGGAGTCCTCTTAAGGTAAGTCCCTGGGCTTCTAGATCTCTCATTTTAATGTATAGCAGTGGTTTTCATCCAAGTGTGGCAGGACCAGCAGCACCAACATCATCACTTGGAAACTTGTTAGAAATGCAAATGAGTCCCCCCTTGAAGACTTGATTCAGTAGCTCTGGGGAGGGGCCAGGATTCACACTCTAACAAGTTCCTACGTGATACTAACGCTGCAGATCCTGGGACCATACTTTGAGAACCAGTAGTCCAAAGGATGAGATAAAAATACCTGCTCTGCCTCCCTCACAGAATTTGGGAGATCAAATAAGATATCATGTATGTGAAAGCACTCTGTAAATTAGAATGTGCTATACCAGTGGTCGGCAAACCGCGGCTCACAAGCCACATGCGGCTCTTTGGCTCCTTGAGTGTGGCTCTTCTACAAAATACCTCGTGCGGGCGTGCATGTACAGTGTGATTGAAACTTCATGGCCCATGCGTAGAAGTCGGTTTTCAGCCTGAGCGAGTCTATTTTGAAGAAGTGGCACTAGAAGAAGTGGGGGTGTCGGCAGGTCGGCCTACCTGGCGCAGACAGCCCCGGGATACGCAGCGTGGGGGTGGGGGG
>NW_006295384.1:700661-702204 GCF_000327345.1 Myotis davidii | reverse complement strand
AAGAAAAAAACATCTATTTGAGGATATGTACCTTCAGTCCTAAACCATAGTAATTCTAACACTAGAAAGATCCTAATCAACATACAAACATTATTTTGTTTAAGTTCTCAGCTTTGAATATTGTTTAATTGACATATAATATATTAGTTTAAGGTGTGCAACATAATTATTCAATATTTGTGTATATTGGGAAACTAGTGGCCCAGTGCAAGAAATTCATGCACATTAAAAGGGGATTAATTAGAGGAAATACTTTAATATTGCTATTTGCCCTTTCTCTATAATAGAAGAGTCAGAGATGAAAGAAAATTAGGAAAATGTATATGAAAATCTTCCTCCTGTCAGAGTCTGGGGCGTACCATGGGACCCAGAGTCAAGTCCCCACCCACTTACATGCACCTCGAAATCATGACAGAACCAAACCTGGCCAGCCCCACCACCATTGGGCTAGATCCAGACCTTGTAAAGCCCCACCAGGCAGGGGGCATGGCCTCAGGTCGCCCAGCTCGGTAACAGGGTAGGGGCACATCTTGAGGTCCCCCATCAAGCCCCACCAGGTGGTGGGCATGGCCTGAGGTCACCCATCAAGCCCTACTGGGCGGGGGGCACACCTTGAGGTCCCACGTCAATCCCTGCCAGGTGGGGGGCATTGCCTGAGGTCTCCAGAGCATCATTGCCTGAGGTCTCCTGTCAAGCCCCACCAGGTGAGGGGTGTGGCCTCAGGTCTCCCAGCCCGGTGCCAGGGCAGGGTTGTGGGCTCAGATCCCCTGGCCCAGTGCTGCGGCGGGGGGCCGTGTCCTGAGGTCCCCCGTCAAGCCCCATGATGGGGTTGGGGGCACAGCCTCAGGTCCCTACTGATTGCTCATTAAGGCTTGTTACGGGAACTCAGCCTCCGCTGTGGGTGCAACCATCTTGTGTTACGGAACCCCACCACCACCACTGCCTCCACTATGAGCAACGCCATCTTTGTGGTGGAGTGATGGTCAATTTGCATATTTCCTCTTTATTATATAGGATTACTCTTTAAATAAGCAAAGAGACTTACCTTAACAGAAGAAGAAAATGGAGTCTGCAGCAGAGATTGAGTTATAGAGCCTACCACTTTAAATCAGAATGACATCACTTGACATCTCAGTTATTACCAATTAGAGGCCCAGTGAACAAATTTGTGCATGGGTGGAGTCTGGCCGGCCCGGCCCCAATCAGGGTGGATCCAGGCTAGGCCTGTCGGGAGGAGGAGATGGTGGGTGATTGGCCAGTGGGCCCCACCTCCAATTGGGGTTGGGGAGCTGATTGGGGGTGGGCTTGGCCATGGGGAAGGGCTGTGGGTGGTTGGCCAGCTGACGCTGCCCCTGATTGGGGTCGGGGGGCTGATCTGGGGTGGGGCCAAGTGAGGGGAGGGGCTACAGGAAGTTGGCCAGCTGGCCCCACCCCCTACTGGGATGGGGGGCAATCAGGGGTGGGGCCAACCAGGGGGGGCTGCAGGAGGCAGATCAGGGTTGTGGGGGCCCATTGGGGGCGGGGCTTGCCAGGGGGAGGGGGC
>NW_006295384.1:696671-699570 GCF_000327345.1 Myotis davidii | reverse complement strand
AAATTAACCGCCATCTTTGTTGGCAGTTAACTGCCATCTTAGTTGGCAGTTAATTTACATATCACCCTGATTAGCCAATGAAAAGGGTAGCAGTCGTACGCCAATTACCATATTTCTCTTTTATTAGTGTAGATAGATGCTTGAGAAAATGCCAATGAGGCGCCAAACCGGTTTGGCTCAGTGGATAGAGCGTCGGCCTGCGGACTGAAAGGTCCCAGGTTCGATTTCGGTCAAGGGCACGTACCTCGGTTGCGGGCACATCCCCAGTAGGAGGTGTGCAGGAGGCGGCTGGTCGATGTTTCTCTCTCATAGATGTTTCTAACTCTCTATCCCTCTCCTTCCCTCTCTGTAAAAAATCAATAAACTATATTAAAAAAAAAAAAAAGAAAATGCCAATGAGGCAAGAATTCCAGTGACACTTGGGTCATCTGAAAAGAGGTCTTCCCGCCCACTTCCTCCCTCCTCATCCTCCCCATTTCCATCAAATCAAGATGCTGTCTCTGCCTAGGATGAGTATCTTCATTGTGTCACCCAAGTCAGACCCTTACCTATCAGTGCCATTATGTTAAATACAAGTCACACTTGACACATATTCAGCCTAAGTCCTTGAACCTCACAATTTAGACTTGTCTTCTGTCTTGAGGGTCAACTCTGTAACTACTACCAATTCCATTCCTATTCCATCCAGCCTTGTCTTGGCTTCCTCTTACCTCTCACCCCACAGGCCAGAGGTTGAATCTCAGTATGTCTCACAGTCCTAATGTGCAGAAATAGACACTTTCAGGCACTTCTCTTAGAGTGTTCCTTACCACTCACTCCAGGGACAGAGTCTTGACTGCTATTGCAACCCTAAATGTCTTTTGTGTGTGTGTGTGCCCTTGATTTGAATCGAACCCAGGACCCTTCAGTCCGAAGGCCAATGCTCTATCCACTGAGCCAAACCAGCTGGAGCTAAACATCTTAATAATACCTACATGGGTTATTTTAATTTGGGGACTTCATAATGCTATTAAGATGATTAGTTGAGAATGGTCAGTTAATTTCACACAATGGAATTAAATATTCCATAACCCAGGGGTTATGTGGGGGGAAGGGATTGTTCAAATCCTGAGGATGGTAATAGTTACACAGGTATTAACATTGCTAAAAACTCCATAGGGCACATTTGTCAGTGCACACTAACAAACTTTAATATATTTTTATTGATTTCAGAGAGGAAGGGAGGGAGGGAGAGTTAGAAACATCAGTGATGACGGAGAATCATTGATTGGATGCCTCATGCGTGTCCCCCACTGGGGATTGAGCCCACAACCCAGGCATGTGCCCTTGACAAGACTCAAACCTGGGTTGCAGGCTCGATCCCCAGTAGGGGGCGTGCAGGAGGCAGCTGATCAATGATTCTCTCTACCCCTCTCCCTTCCTCTCTGAAATCAATAAAAATATGTAAAAAAAAAGTTGTTGAAAATATCATTTCCAAAGATCTGCAGGGAAGAGCTAAAAGAATCTCTTTGAAGCAGAGGCTATCTGAACCCTAACCCATCCCCTCGGGCCTTATCATTGTGGTGAACTGGCCCACTGCCAACTGTCAGCACCTGCATCTCTCTGGCTGAGGGCTTTCTTTGGCCATGGGAAACACCTGCCCCCTTCACCCATTTACCCACAGCACCACTGAGGCAGATCTGACCCCTTCCCTCCCCTAAGAGCTCTCAACCAATGATTTACAGGAGTGAATGTACAAAAACCCAAGTCCTCTACATGACTCCAGAGTTCCCCAGTGGCATTAATTTCCACTCACCATGGTGGTAGCCGGCTTAACTAGCTCACTCATCCGCTCTCCTAAGGGTGTTTCTTGGGCTGACTTCCCAAATCAACTACTTGAACTTGAATCCTTGTCTCAGCATCTGCTTCTGGGGGATCTCCAACTAAGGCCCTATTTCAGCATCTCATCACAAAGTTTTAATATGATGTTGTTTACGATGAAATACCCTTTCATATCATTACATGTGGATGAAAATGAGTCAAAACCTGGTATATGAAAGTCTATTTTTCAGTAGGCATTACATTGAAGCCTTTTCTTCTTTAAAAATACCCTTCCCTTTTATTTTTCAATTTTTAATCTAGTCATCCTGCTAGAAATGGTATAGCCATTGTATAAAAATGTTAGGTCAAGTATACTGAAAATTTTCAGTGGTTTAGATAGTTTGTATGCCCCTACACATATTACACAGCTCTTAATATTATCAAAGCCCCATGTAACGTCTCCTTCCTTCCAAGTCCTCCCCCCCTCCACTCCTTACCGTTACTCTAGGCATCAGTCTTTCCTTCATATCTCCTTTTTCTTCTTTACTCATTTTCCTTCACTGCCCCAGGTTCACCACAGAAGACTTCATCAAAAAGAAAGAGACTAGAGAAATGAAAGGTGAAGTTGACCAAAGAATTCTAGGTTACCTGGAAACCATTATTACCTGCTATGGAATTTTGTTACTCTCATGGTTCTAATTTGAGCCACTTCCCCATGTGGCTCATGGTTTGGGCCTAAAACCTGACATAAGCCAAAAAACAAAAATTCCACTATACTAAGTAATGAAACCCCTGCATAAATCATTTTCATCCACTCTGGGAAAATGATGGTAATAATTTTTTTTCATTGTAAAGCATTCCACCCCTCACTTGGTGCTTTCATACATTGAATTATCTACACTAATAAAAGAGAAACATGGTAATTGGCATACGACCGCTACCCTTTTCATTGGCTAATCAGCAAGATATGCAAATTAGTCGACAGCCAAGATGGCGGCTAATTTGCATATGTCAGCCCAAAGCCTCAGACTGAAGCTTTAGGCTGGGGCCTGGGCGGAGCCATCCAGCAATCATTGATGGCGGCAGCAGCAGGGCACCA
>NW_006295384.1:688280-695839 GCF_000327345.1 Myotis davidii | reverse complement strand
ATGAAGGAAGACAGGAAGGAAGGAAGGAAGGCAGGAAGGAAGGAAGGAAGAAGGAAGGAAGGAAGGAAGAAGGAAGGAAGAAGGAAGGCAGGAAGGAAGGAAGAAGGAAGGAAGGAAGGAAGAAGGAAGGAAGAAGGAAGGCAGGAAGGAAGGAAGAAGGAAGGAAGGAAGGAAGAAGGAAGGAAGAAGGAAGGCAGGAAGGAAGGAAGAAGGAAGGAAGGAAGGAAGAAGGAAGGAAGAAGGAAGGCAGGAAGGAAGGAAGAAGGAAGGAAGGAAGGAAGAAGGAAGGAAGAAGGAAGGCAGGAAGGAAGGAAGAAGGAAGGAAGGAAGGAAGAAGGAAGGAAGAAGGAAGGCAGGAAGGAAGGAAGAAGGAAGGAAGGAAGGAAGAAGGAAGGAAGAAGGAAGGCAGGAAGGAAGGAAGAAGGAAGGAAGGAAGGAAGAAGGAAGGAAGAAGGAAGGCAGGAAGGAAGGAAGAAGGAAGGAAGGAAGGAAGGAAGGAAGGAAGGAAGGAAGGAAGGAAGGAAGAAGGATGGAAGGATGGATGGATGGATTTTTTCATGGTAAAGGGACTGGAGTCGTTGTTGATGAAAACATCTTGGTGGCTGCCATGACTGGCAGTGGCTGCAACAGTGCGGTGATGGGGCTGCGGCCTTCCCCTGATCAGCCTGGTTGACTCCCACAAAGGGAGGCCAGACTGTGGCTTAGGCCCACTCCCCAAGGGGAGCAGGGAGCAGGTATTAGGACATCCCCTAGGGCTCCCAGTATGTGATAGGGGGCAAGCTGGGCTGAGGGACACCCCCCCCCCGGCCAGTGCACAAATTTTTGTGCACCGGGCCTCTAGTATCATAATAGCACTCTGAGATTGACAACTATTAATTGTGAAAAATTTCAAATGAGTAAATAGATTTAGAGAGGTTAAGTGACATGAGCAGGGTCACATAGTAAATGACAGAAGTATCATTTGAATCCAGGTCTCTTGAATCAAAGTTTACTTTATTTTCCACCACACCACCTCACTCTTTTTAAAAAAATATATTATTGATTTTTTTTTACAGAGAGGAAGGGAGAAGGATAGAGAGTTAGAAACATCAATGAGAAACATCAATCAACTGCCTCCTGCATGCCCCCTACTGCAGATGTGCCCGCAACCAAGGTACATGCCCTTGACCAGAATCGAACGTGGGACCTTTCAGTCCATAGGCCGATGCTCTCTATCCACTGAGCCAAACTGGTTAGGGCTCACTCTTTTTAAAAATTTTTTTTTTTAGAGAGAGAAAGAGAGAGAGAGAGAGAGAAGAAACATTGATGTGAGAGAGACACATGGACTATCTGCCTCCCACATGCCCCCCAACTGGGGATCAAACCCACAACCTAGGCACGTGCCCTGACTGGGAATTGAACCAACAATCTTTCGGTGCACAGGGTGATGCTCCAACAAACTGAGCCACACCAGCCAGGGCACTGCCTCACTCTTTGATATAGTTGGATTTGCTCTGTTAACAAGATTGCTAACTCATGCACATCTCATCATCCAAAATAACCCCTTCACTCCTCTTCTACTGAATTCATGTAACATGAAGCACTCTTCACTTGTATTTATTTGGTTCATTTCATATCTCTGAAACCATGGACCTGGACTCATTGTTGGTGCTTGAATTTACTTATGACAGAAAAATAAACACAGATGCTTTGCCAGATTCACTGGTAGGTCAAGAGCCAAGCTGATACAAGTCTACGACCTATAAGGGCCATTAGGAAAAATTAATGGCCAGACATAAAAAGTAGTCAGAGCTTCAAAACTTATTTTTTGAAAAACAAAATCTAGATGATAAAAATAAAAGCACTTTATTCTTCACATGGATTTTCTTTCTTTTTAAAAATATATTTTATTGATTTTTTACAGAGAGGAAGGGAGAGGGACAGAGAGTCAGAAACACTGATGAGAGAGAAACATCTAACAGCTGCCTCCTGCACACTCCCTGCTGGGGATGTGCCTACAAACAAGGTACATGCCCTTGACCGGAATCAAATCTAGGCCCTTTCAGTCCGTAGACTGACGCTCTATCCACTGAGCCAAACCAGTTAGGGCTGGATTTTCTTCTTTTTCCAGCTTCCATAATAATAAAAAAAAGAGTTAACTTTTATTCATTCATTTGACCAAAATGCATTGAGGTTAAGGAAAGCTGTATAAGGTGCTGGGGAGCAACTGCACAGACCCAACATGACAAACCTACTGCATGAATGCAAATGGCACTCATGAAATGTCATTTTACATCTTATACTTAAAGGAAATGAATATTTGGCATGAGTTAGAGAGATGATCAGTAAAGAGCTCCAGTTCTTAGCACTCAAAGACACCATACCATAATGGTTGTGCCTGTGTTTGAGAAGGTCCTAAAAGAGATGAGTTGTTTTAGTCAAAATAAGATGTATTTATCTAAATGCTGATGATAAAATCTGTATGATGTATTTTGTTTTCCTGTAGCAAAACAGATACGTTAACAGCTTTTTATTTTGCATAAATTAAAGCTGCCCTTAGCTGGAATAAATAGTTCTTATTGACATTACAGCTGTGTAGTCAGTAAAGAATTATTGTTGCTATTACTTGGTGGTATTTATAAACACTTTTATTTTCTAAGTGCTTTACAATCACTTATTGTCTAATTAATATCTAATCTGTTTACAAGTAATAATCACACGTGTAGTGCAGTATAATCAAAACTCCAAATGCAGCCGCCATCATACTCAAGAATGTTGTGTAAATTTTGGTTCCTCCTTGATGGGTCCAGACATATGGCTGAAACAGATAATACAAGAGAAAAAAATGAATAAAGATTCCTCACTTGGATTTGAGCATAATTTGGATTCACAACTTTTGTGTGCCCAATATATTATCTGAATGTCAGTGGATAAGTAAGAACATAGGTAATTTTCAACACTAATGGCTCAATTACACAGACATATAATATTTTTAATTTATTTAAGCCACAAAATTGGATAATAGTTTATAATAAATGTGCCAGGGCAGGCACCAACTTAACATTGGAACTCTTAGTCACAATCACCATTTCAGTGATTTTCATGAAAAAAAAATCAAATGTAGCAAAGGTGACTCAGGGACTTTTGAGGTTAATCTAACCAGGTTCAAGTCTAGACCAAGCTATGGCCAGTACAAACACCTGCCAGTCTTAATTATCCAACGTGAGTGGATGTACTGCTCTTGCTCTTCGGTCCCCCCAAGTGTTATTCTATAAGCAATTATGAGGACCACAAAAGGATTTTTTAAAGCAGGTGACTGATATGCATACTAATCCAGATATCCCCCCTAGAATTAATTTTCCTACACGTAGAATTGCTGAGTCAGAGTACTTGCATTTTTCAGGTTTTGTATGCGTGTTTTCTGCTACTATTATCAATTTGTCCTCTAGAGTAGTTGATCAAATTTACATGTCTGGTATTCCTAAAGAGTTGCCCTTCCTGGTTATTGATGTGCCATAACCAGCTCTCTTCCTTGTTGCTCTCCCACCAGGCAGTCTCCCGACACTGCAGCAAATACTGGACTCCTGAGGAGCTTGCCTGAGACCTCAGTGTCATACAGATGTGCTTGACAGCCCTAGCTGGTTTGGCTCAGCAGATAGAGCGTCAGCCTGCGGACTGAGGGGTCCCGGGTTCGATTCTAGTCAAGAACACATGCCCGGCTTGCAGGCTTGATCCCCAGTAGGGGGCGTGTAGGAGGCAGCCGATCAATGATTCTCCCGATCAATGACTCTTTCTCATCATTGATGTTTCTGTCTCTCCCTCCCCCTTTCTATCTGAAATCAATAAAAATACATTTTAAAACAAACAAAAATAAATGTGCTTGACTGGCAAGAGAGTAATCAAGACTGGGATAGATAAGTTTATTAACAAGTAAACTATTATTATAATCCTTAGACATTATACTACTCAATTATGAATGGCATGGAGTCCACAGTGAAATCTTCATCTTGCAAAATCTGTACTCAGAATCTTTAGATTCTCAAAGAGATTTAGTTTAATCCTCTGTATTAGTTTCCTATTGCTATTGTAACAATTTATCACAAAAGTAGTGGTTTAAAAACAACACATGTTTATTATCTTAAAGTTCTTGGGGTCTGAAGTCTAAAATGGGTCTCAGTGGGCTAAAATCAAGGTATCAGCAAGATTGCGTTTCTTCAGGAGGTTCTAAGAGGAAATCCGTTTCCTTGCCTTTTCCAGCTTCTAGAGCTATCCACATTACTTGGCTCATGGCCCTCTCCCTTTCATCTTTAATGCCAGCAATTGCCTCATTCCAGCCTCTGTCTGCCTCAGTAGTCACATCTCTAACTCCCCTGCCTGCCTCTTTCACTTGAAAGGACCCTTGTGATCACATTGGGCCCACCTGAATAATCTAGGATAGTCTCTCTCATCTTAAATTTTTAAATTACATCTGTAAAACCCCTTTTGCCATGTAAAGTCACATACACCCAGGTTCTGGGAATTAGAATGTAGACATCTTTTTTTTGGGGGGGGGGCATTATTCTGCCTACCACACCTTCCTTAGCATGAGCTGGACCTGGTATCTCCTCACAGATATTCAAACAATACATCACCTGTAATTTTCTTTTTATTATTATTATTATCATTATTATCATTATTATTAGTTTCAGAGAGGAAGGGAGAGGGAGAGAGAGAGAGATAGAAACATTGCTGATGAGAGAGAATCATTAATCAGCTGCCTCCTGCACACCCCCTACGGAATCAAGTCCGAAACCCGGGCATCTGCCCTTGACTGAAATCAAACTCAGGACGCTTTAGCCTGCAAGCTGATGCTCTATCCACTGAGCCAAACCAGCGAGGGCTGTAATTTTAATACTTAGTAATTTATGAAACTCTCCTCTATGTCAGGCACAGGCACTGTGCCAGGTTTGCAGATAAGAATCAGTGCTTAGAGAGGTTAAGTAATTTGCCCAAGGTCAATGGCAGAGCTGAGTTTCAAACTCAGGCCTGTTGAACTGCAAAGCTCCTGCTCCTGCTCCTGCTCCTGCTCCTGCTCATTGTATGCTGCCCCTGAAGCTGGACGTTTCCCATGCTCTGTTCAGTTTATTCTCTAGCCTTCATGTTGAAAGCTTTTCATTTGGTTTGACGTTTAATGATACAAAACTTTCTATTAAGCCCCTATAAATCCCATATTTGACTCACTCACAGGAGCCAGTAGACAATATCATCATGAAACACTCATTCAAGATAATGTCTCCACATCCTCTAATAATTAATCTTCCAAAGAGTAGCAGTTGATGGGTTCTTCCTCCATAACATGAGCAGAAGTGGATTCACTAGGTTATGTTCTGTGTGAGTGAAATCTCTAAATGATACCAGGTGGTGCCAGTGAGAAATGATCGTTCCAAAGACCCACAAGTCTATCAGATATCTTATTCTTGAAAAAATAGAGCCTAACACTTTAGGGGTCAAAGTTCATATCTTTTGTTTTAATATATTTTATTGATTTTTTACAGAGAGGAAGAGAGAGGGATAGAGAGTTAGAAACATCGATGAGAAACATCGATCAGCTGCCTTCTGCACACCCACCACTGGGGATGTGCCCGCAACCAAGGTACATGCCCTTGACCGGAATCGAACCTGGGACCTTTCAGTCTGCAGGCCGATGCTCTATCCACTGAGCCAAACCGGTTAGGGCCAAAGTTCATATTTTAAAGCCTCTCATTGTCTCTGCTTCACTTCACAAGTTTCTCAGCCTTGGCTGCACATTAGAATCACCAGGGGAGCTTTCAAAGCCACCGAGGCCTGGTTCCCACTTCCTAGAGATTCTGGCTTCATCAACCTGGGCACAGTACCAGGACTTTTAAAAATGCTGAACAAAGAACAAAAAAACCCAAAAAAACAAAACAAAAAACAGTTGAAAACCACTATGGTAAAGCAGAGATGACAAGGGACTTTATTAAGACATGGGTTTTGACCCCCAAACTATGATGCTTTCTTTTTTCCCGAAGCTCTCTATTAGTTTGCATTGAAAGAAATAAGCCCTATAAGTGCGTGTGTGTCCCAAGAAGCTGGCTATATAAAAACCTTCAATATGTCCAAAAGCAATCACTTTAAGCATCTAGTCTACGTTAGTGACAGTTAAGGGCCTATGTCAAATGACTGACTAATGGTACTTGAGAGTAACTATATATAGTCAATGTGCTCTTGCATAAGCACATCCTTGCTACAAGAAGTTCCTTTAAATAAGCAAGTAAACAAGCATGGGAAAGCACACTTTCAAATAAAAGTAATTCTTTATTTCTGCAAAATAGTCGGGATAACATTCCAGTGTAGGAACTCAAAGGAATAAAACCACGAGCATTAAACCATGGCGATCCCTAGCACATACAACACCACTATTGCTCAAAACATCTTGGCATAATCCTTTTGAAATTCTCACCATGGCAAGTTTATAAGACCCCTTATGAAAATCAGTTATTATATAATCAAATAGAACTTTTAGGAAAGAGGTATTAACCAGATTTATCATTCACCTATTAGACTATCAGTTGACTTTTGGTTATTTCAAACATATCAGAAATAACCCACAATGATTACTGTGCCCTCAGAGGTCAATTCTTCTTGGAGAGCAGAGGTTCTCAAATTTCAATTTTCATAAGAATCACTTGGAGAACTTGTTAAACTTCAGTTTCCCGGAGATTCTAATTCAGTAGGCCAGGGAAGGGCCCATCAATTTGACATTCTATCAAGCTCACAGGTATTTCCTTGAGATCCACACTTTGAGTAACACCTACCTGTGGAGCAAAAATGTGAAGATAAAAATACTCATGTGAGCCCTAACTGGTTTGGCTCAGTGGATAGAGCATTGGCCTGTGGACTGAAGGGTCCCAGGTTCGATTCCAGTCAAGGGCATGTACTTTGGTTGCAGACATATCCCCAGGAGGGGGTGTGCAGGAGTCAGCTAATCAATGTTTCTCTCTCATTGGTGTTTCTAACTATCCCTCTCCCTTCCTCTCTGTAAAAAAATCAATAAAATATATTAAAAATAAATACTCATGTGAATACAGAAGCTCTATTATCCTTTCTTTAAAAAGGATAGAAATTGTCAAAAGGACTCAGAAGCCAACTTGGGAAAACTCCTGCCAGCCAAAGATGGATAAGGATAAGAACAGCAATGTATTGAAATCCATCAAATATGTTTAAATCCATGAGTTCATATACTACAAAAAAAAAAGAAACAAAAAACTTCAGTTGTCTGCATTGGAGAATGCAATGGAACAAATGCATTATTTTGAAAACTGGGAACTAGAGGGAAAAAAATCAAGCATTTATCTCCCCATTCCCATACAAACTGTACCTTTGGGTAACCAAATAGTAAGTAAGAAGTATATCATTTTAGAATGAGTAATTATAAAGGTATGAAGGTAATGAAGAAAGGCCTAAATCAGGAGTCAGACATCCCCCGAGGAGTCCCAGATTGCGAGAGGGTGCAGGCCAGGTTGAGGGACCCCCTCCCCCGCAGTGCACAGATTTTGTGCACTGGGCCTCTACTATGTATA
>NW_006295384.1:684709-687312 GCF_000327345.1 Myotis davidii | reverse complement strand
CATTGGCAGGGTGATTTTGCCCCAAAGGGGTCACTTAGTAATATCTGGAGACATTTTTGGTTGTCACAACTTGGGGGGCGGGTACTATTGGAATCTCCTGGTTAGAGTCCAGGGATGCTGCTAAACATCCTATATAATAAAAGAGGAACATGTAAATTGACCATCCTTCCACTACACTCACCAGCCAATCAGGAATGAGTATGCAAATTAACCTCATCACCTCCATGGAGACTGACAGCAAGTAGGAGGCAGCTCCCAGCACAGCCTGCTTGGCCGTTGCGGCGGGGACCCTGGAGCAGGCAAGCGCAGCCACAGGCAGCTCCTAGGACAGCCTGCTTGGCTGTCACTGCAGCAACCCGGGAGCAAGGAAGCATGGCCAGCAGGCAGCTCCCAGCACGGCCCGCTTAGCTGTCGCTGTGGCGACCGGCGAGCAGGCAAGTGTGGCCCACAGGCAGCACCCAGCATGGCCTGCTTGGCAGTCACTGTGGTGTGGAGCAGGCAGGCCCTGCAGAGAGCAGAGAATCACAGGGATCAAGCCTAAGCCATCAGTAGGACATCCCCTGAGGACTCCCAGATTGGAGAGGGTGCAGGTCAGGCTGAGGGACACACCCTCCCGTGCACGAATTTCATGCACCAGGCCTCTAGTCTTACTATATGCACAGGATTGCTCCCCACAACGAACTATCTGACCCCAAATATCAGTAGTACCAAGGCCGAGAAACCCTGAGCTAATGTAACCAAAACTCCTTGATGAGGCTTTTCCTAAATAATTAACTTTGCCTTTTTTTTGTTCTTACCTAACACATACAGGTTATTAAAGGCATGCTCAGGAGAAATCATTCAAAATGTGATTACTCTAGCTCTGTGGCCCTATTTTGTTATTCATTTCTTTATGAGAAAAAAAATCTGCGTAGTGTTCTGATTTCATTGCCTTTGAGTTTCAAATAGCAAACTCAACACATGCATGATTACTTTCTTAATTAATAGATGGTAAAGGGTGGCATCACTTTATTAACTTGTGGGAAGGATGTATCATCTTCCAACATCTCAGTCATCTTTATTCCCAACTGTTACACTAATGGGGGAGGACTGGAATGAAGGGCATTCAGACACTATTCCCCAAACATTTCTCTTATTAATATAGCCCGTTTCAGTTTAGATGATACTTGCCTGCCATGTCATTATTAAATAAAAAACATTATGAGTAATTCACCCACCCCATCCCCTTTCTAATGTCAGGATACTTGAGGTCAAGACCACAGTGCCATAGGCACTGAAGAAGAGTGAAATAAATGATGGTAGCTGTGTATTCCCTGGAAAACAATAGTAAGGCCATTTCTGTGAGACGTGGTGTGTGTTTTGGGGGTCAGTAAGGTAAAAAAGGGTGAGAGGATAAAAAGGTGGTGGAATGGCTTAAGGATCTATGATGTGTTCCTATTTCTTTATTTCTCCCTTCCCCCATTCCAACCCTTCTAAGAAAACTGCCTCACCCAACAGCCAGGGAATTGCGTTGGGACACCTGATTAAGAGAGCCACACCAGGGCCTCTTCAGTGGTTTCTCAGATCCTCAGATTCCCTCCGTCAGGAATTAGAACTAAGAGATGGAGGCTGAGTGGGTCGGGAGCTGAGCTGTGAGCAGGGCATTGGAGTACATATGTCCAGAAATGGCTCTTTCCAAGGGCTTTTCAAGCTGCTTTGGGTTCTGTTCTTCCTGAAGCCTACTTTTCAGCTTTCTGTAGATTGTAATAGTCAGCCTTTGCATTCCTCCCTAGTGAAAAAGTTAACTTAGTGGGTCCTGTTCCTTGCAACCCAACAATCTATCTCTGACACAGATATGTATACATACACACCTAGAGATGAGACTAACCTGAGAAGTGAAGCCAAGAGAGCTACCTACCAGGAAAGGCAAGAGCACTTAACATTCATTTGTACTTCATGCCTAGGAGGGTCAAGGGATGACACTCTGCCCCAGAGACCAGCTCATAGTAAATTCCCCTTCTCAGAAACCTTATTGTTTTAGATATACTATGCTATATTTTTGATACTTTCATATACAGTCTTACAACTCCTTTTGTGTTTTTATATTAAACTAGAGGCCCAGTGCATGGAATTAGTGCACTCGGGGGGGGGCATCCCTCAGCCAGGCCTGTGCCCTCTCCATAGTCCAGGCATCCTCAGGGAATGTCCGACTGACAGCATAGTTCCACAGGCCTAAGCCAGCAGTCAGACATCCTTAGTGCTTCCGCAGAGGCAGGAGAGGCTCCCGCCACTGCTGCTGTGCCCGCCAGCCATGAGCCCAGCTTCTGGCTGAGTAGTGCTCCCCCTGTGGGAGCACACTGAACACCAGGGGCAGCTCCTGTGTTGAGCACCTGCCTCCTGGTGGTCAGTGCGTGTCATAATGACCGGTCATTCCACTGTTCAGTCGATTTGCATATTAGCCTTTTATTATATAGGATTACTGTTTATCTCATAATGTTCCCTAAGTCTCATTTATAATCTTGATATTAATCTCTCATAAAATAAATAGCTGAAACCGGTTTGACTCAGTGGATAGAGCATCGGCCTGCGGGCTGAAAGGGACCAGGTTTGATTCCCGGCGAGGG
>NW_006295384.1:671819-684654 GCF_000327345.1 Myotis davidii | reverse complement strand
TAAATGTTTCTCTCTCATCGATGTTTCTAACTCTCTATCTCTCTCCCTTCCTCTCTGTAAAAAAAAAAAATCAATAAAATATATTTTAAAAAATAAATAAATAAATAAGTATTGGGGAGATTAGTTCACACTCCTAGGGTCCATCCAGTTTCTTGTCTCATCCTCAACCCACTCAGATTAACTTCTGCCCTCAACATTCCACTTAAAACTGGGTTACGTTTCCATGTATTTCTTAGCTGCATAGGAGGATTATTTAGAGCACCAGCTGTTGACCAGGGGAGATTTTATGCCCCCCTCCCAAGGGTGAATTTTTAGTGTCTAGACACAGTTTTGATTGTCACAAGTGGGGGAGGGGCATGTGACTAGCATCTAGATCAGGGGTGGGCAAACTTTTTGACTCGAGGGCCACAATGGGTTCTTAAACTGGACCGGGGGGCCGGAACAAAAGCATGGATGGAGTGTTTGTGTGAACTAATATAAATTCAAAGTAAACATCATTACATAAAAGGGTATGGTCGAACTAATATAAATTCAAAGTAAACATCATTACATAAAAGGGTACGGTCTTTTTTTTTTTTTTAGTTTTATTCATTTCAAACGGGCCGGATCTGGCCCGCCGGCCATAGTTTGCCCACGGCTGATCTAGATAGAGACCAGGAATGCTGCTAAACATCCTACAATACACATAAAAATCCCTCACAGAAAAGAATGATCTGGCCCCAAATGTCAAAATGCCAAGGTTGAGAAACCCTACTTTAGGGCAGAGATAGGTCTTTGAGACAAATAACATAATTTAAAATGGACATAGGACTGCCATCAGAGGAATGGCCAAGTGAAAGATCCCTTTGGCCTCTCCTCCTGAAATTTTAACAAGTTAACCAACTATAATTCAATAAAGAATTCCCTGCTCAATACAGAGGTACACCTGCAAGACCTGTGCATTGAAACATCTAAAGGTGAGCAACCGGGAATATAAGGGGACATTAGCCGAAACCGGTTTG
Source organism: Myotis davidii (assembly GCF_000327345.1). NCBI lineage: Eukaryota > Metazoa > Chordata > Mammalia > Chiroptera > Vespertilionidae > Myotis > Myotis davidii. The sequence continues at coordinate 683,653 of NW_006295384.1, read as the reverse complement.
GCTCAGTGGATAGAGCGTCGGCCTGCGGACTGAGAGGTCCCAGGTTCGATTCCGGTCAAGGGCATGTACCTGGGTTGCAGGCACATCCCCAGTAGGAGATGTGCAGGAGGCAGCTGATCGATGTTTCTCTCATCATTGATGTTTCTAACTCTCTATCTCTCTTCCTTCCTCTCTGTAAAAAATCAATAAAATATATATATATATGACATTAGAGGGGAGGAAAGCTCAGATGGCCCTCAGACTTAGCCCTGCAGCCCAGAGCTTGTAGCTCATGGTGCACTCAGCCTGGAAAGGGGAGGAAGCCAGTGGTAGCAGGCACTTTCTTTGACCAGGAGGAACAGAGAGCTGCTGGAGGGCAGTCCAGCAGGGCAAGTGGAGTGGAGCGAACAGTGACTAAGCCAGCAGACTCCTGACAGAGCATGGGGTTCTGCAGTGCAGCTCTCCACTGTTGGGCTGTGTGGTGGTGTTTCAGATATAAAACGGAAACTCATAGACACAGACAACAGTATGATGGTTACCAGAGGGAAGGGGGTTGGGGAGTATAAAGGGTAAAGGGAGCCAAATATATGGGGACAGAAGATGATTTGACTTTGGGTGGTGGGCACACAATACAATATACAGATCATGTATCATGGAAATGTACACTTGAAACCTATATAACCTTAAAAACCAATGTCACCCAAATAAATTGAACTTAAAAATATTAAATGGCCCTAGCCAGTTTGGCTCAGTGGCTAAAATGTTGGCCCATGGGCTGAGGGGTCTGGGGTTTGATTCTGGTCAAGGGCACGTACCTTGGTTGGGGTGCATGCTGAAGGCAACCAATCAATGTGTCTCTCTCACATTGATGTTTCCTCTCTCTGTCTCTCCCCCTCCCTTCCACTCTCTCTAAAAAAATCAGTGGAAAAATATCCTCAGGTGAGGGGTAACAAAAATAAATAAATAAAATGGACAAAGGATTTGAATTGATATTTCTCCAAAGAACACATACAAATGGCCAATAAACACATGAAAAATGCTCAACATCATTAGCCATTAGGGAAATGCAAATCAAAACCACAATGAGCCCTAGCTGGCACAGCTCAGTGGTTAGAGCACCAGCCTGTGCACTGGAGGGCCTCAGGTTTGATTCCGGGTCAAGATTTGATCCCTGCCCCCAATCAGGGCTTGTGAGGGAGGCAACCAATCAATGTGTCTCTCTCACTCTCTCTCTCTCTCTCTCTCTCTCCCGCCCTTCCATTCTCTCTAAAAATCAATGGAAAAAAATTCTCATTCCTTGGAGGAGGATTTAAAAAGAAACCCACAATGAGATACAACTTCACACCCACTAGAATAGCTATAATTTTTTAAAATGTAAAATAACAAGTGTTGTTGAGGATATAGAGAAAATGGAACCTCCACACATTGCTGGAGAGGAAGGGAGCAGGATAGAGAGATAGAAACATCAATGAGAGAGGAATATCATCAATTGGCTGCCTCCTGCACAGCCCCTACTGGGGATTGAACCTGCAACCGAGGTACATGCTCTTGACCAGAATTGAACTTGGGACCCATCAAGCCACAGGTCGATGCTCTATTCATTGAGTCAAACTGGCCAGGGCTGGTGTGACCTCTTTGGAAAACAGTTTGCCACTTTCTCAAAAAATTAAAAATAGAGTTAATCTTTGATCTAGCAACTCCACTCCTAGGTATATACCCAAGAGACTTGAACATATATGTCCACAAAAAACCTTGTAGACGAATGCCATATCAACATTATTCACAATAACTAAGAAGTGAAAACAACCCAAATATCCACTGACTGATGAATGGAGAAACAAATTGTGGTATATACATACAGTGGAATATTATTTGGCCATTAAAAGGAATGAAGTACTGATACACGCCACAACAGTAATGAACTTTGAAAACATATGCTAAGTGAAAGAAGCTAGACATACTAGTAAAAGACCACATATTGTATGATTCTACTATAGGAAATGTCCAGAATAGGCAAATTCATAGAGACAGAATGTAGGGGTATTGAGGGGGAATGGAAGCCCTTATCTCACCATGAAGATTTTTCAGCAAAGACTGGTAGAGGAAAGAAGAAATGGGAGACAGTTTTCATTTTGATCCATGAATTCGCTATAGAAAATTGAAGTCCACTCCAATAAGTGTGAAAGAACCATCTCTGTCATTCAATCTGTTAACTAACTATCAAACCCCTACAATGTGCCTTGCTCTCTGAGGGGCCCACAGAAGCGCTCCTTTCAGAGAATCCTGGGAGATAGTGAAAGAAGCAAGAGCTTTGGAGTTAGATCTTGAGCTAGTAAAAATTTCAGCATGAAAGTATTTTATGCTACAAATTTATAATCCAAAGGAACAGAAGAAGGTAAATCAGTAGTATAAAATAATTTTACATATAATTAAAAATAGCAGAAGGGTTGCTAGAAAGAACTAGGCTAACCACATTATTTCCTACCAGGGCACCTTAGGGGATCCCTGTTTTAATGAATAAATAAAAATGATGTGTAATTATCATATCAATTGCTTGCATCTAAGTGAGTGCTTCTGAAATTATTTGATGGTGCTTAAAAAGCTTTGGTCTCTGAAGTGCATTTAGTGTCTCCTTGACTCTTATCTATATTATTCATTTGCAGATCAAAGTTAACTTGATGCTATGCAAATGAGGAGACTTCAAATAAATGAGATTTTACTGTAAAATTTTAAATCCATATTACTTGTAACAGAACTGCAATATATTTTGAGAACGTGTTAACATATCTAAAAGAGACATTACAGCTTAAAGCAATGTTAGCCAGTAGAAATTTCTGTCATGATGGAATAGTCTATATCTGCACTATCTAGCTGTCCAAAATAAGGTAGCCAGGTGGTTACCGAGCACTTGAGATGTGGCTAGTGGAACTGAGGAACTAAATGTTAAATTTTATTTAATGAACTTAAATTTAAATACCCATAAATGGCTAGAGAATACCTTACTTGACAGTGTAAGTAAAATTAAATCTGTGCAAATATCACTCTATACTCTTATACTCTTATTCAAAAAAAAAGGTAAAATTGGAATCCAAGAAACTGAATTCCAGCCCTACTCTTACTACCTTGGACAGTTTACTTAAAGAACCTCTGTGAACTTCATTTTTCTTACTTGAAAATGAGAGTATAATATCTTCCTCACAGGAATTGGGGCAAGATGAATTAAGATATGTTCAGGCATTCTCCTGTTTCCAAATAAGTGTCAATCAAGAACCAAAGTTAAATATGTGGAAAGTGGACAACCAACTTTCTCATTTAAAGGGAATTTGTATTCCTCAAGAGATAAAAAATGTTAAATTCATAATTATCCTCAGCATTCAGATATAATATTTAATGACAATGCTTATAACTATCAGCTGGTAAACAGCACCATTAGCAATAGTCCGAAATGGTCATGTGTCAGCTTGGGAGTACCAATGTATAATGCACATAAGGGCTGGCAATCAGAAAGTTCAGTTTATAAAAGTTAATGCAATCACTTCTTTATTATTGTTACATTTAATAATGTTATTCATCTTGATTGCCCAAGGAAGTTGAATGAATCCATTCCATTTAACTAGGGAAAACTGAGGCACCAGTTAGCAAAATAGGTTAGTTATTAGAAGCTTGAGCACTTTTGTTGAATATAATCACATGAAATAAGGCATGTAATGTACTTAGTACAGGGCATACCACCTACTAAGGACTAAAAATGTCAGCTGTTATTTTTAAGTGACAAAAGATGGGATTGGGAGATTCATGAAATTAGAATCCATTGGCTATTTTTTAATTAACAAAAGGTATAAGAGTATAGAGTGATATTTGCACAGATTTAATTTTACATGACTGGACATAGAAAGATAATTTCAATTGTACACATCCGCACCAGTCAGAAGCTGAATTTAGTTGTTTTGATACCACTTCAAATCTGTTTTTAGAATGATGAACGACGAAATGCCTCCTGATTCCCCCCTTAACTCAATAAAATGAGCTGGTAAAACTCATGAGCCTTCAACACACAAATGTCTCTAAATCTGAGATAATATGGAGGCAAATGGGAAAGAGATTGAGTGTGTAAATGTTCTACCAATCATAGATCAAGTGCTTGTGGATACGGACCTATACTACTTTCTGGGGCATATGGTGCTTTAACCACCCATCCACAACCACTCCAAGGGTTCTGAAGGGGTGCTGGGACAGAAAAGAGCAGGGCCTGTGTCCTGAGGCCTGAGAAACCACTTTCAAGGAAGTGACATGAAACCAGCTTTACCATGAAGCAGAGAAATTACGTCATTGCTAGGCAGCTTTCCTTGGTCCTAACCTCTTCTTCACATCACTTGGTGAAGGCCTGGGGTTGTGGGAACCGAGTGGAGGGGAAAATATGGGGACACCTGTAATACTCTCAACAATAAATATTTAAAACAAACAAACAAACAAACAAACAAAAAACAAGGCTCCACTAAAATGCACATTCCCCTAAGCACCTCCCCCTCCCCAAATAAATAAAAGCTCACACAAGGTGGTCCCACTTATGTGCTAGTTGCATTGCAAAGAATCCAGAAGTGGGTGTTATAATCAGGATTTTGTGACCCTTCTACTAGGAGAATTTCTAATTGTATAGATAATGAATATTTTGCTAAAACATTCTCCATTGTGCCCAGCTGGCGTGACTCAGTGGTTGATTGTCAGCCTATGAACCAGATCACAGTTCAATTCCCGGTCGGGGCACATGCTCGGGTTGAGGGCTCAATCCCCAGTGTGGGGTGTGCAGTGTTTCTTATCTCTCCCTCCCTTTCCCTTCCTCTCTGAAATTAATAAAAAATACATTAAAAAATAAATAAAACATTCTCCATCACCCCCAGGCTCCCACGACATCATTCTTCCCCTTAAGCTACCTACATTTCCTTATCCTGATTTGACTTGGGTTTTTTGTTTTGCTTTGTTTTTAAGAAAGAGAATTTGTTCCTATCATCTAACTCTATGGGGAGCTTGCATGCTTTGTAAGGGAAATAAATAAACATTAGCCATATTTTTTCTTTTGTATCACCTTAAGACAGAGAGGGTAATATTTCCATTCTGAGTGTGACTCTATTCATTAGTACAGGTCCATTATACTTGCAGATACATAGGACTTTACTTTTTGAAGCTACTTGGATATTCAAAGAGGCAAAAATCAACAAACAAGCACGTACAGTACCTTGTGCCAGAACTTGGGAGTGCAATTGTCTCTGCTGTCCTCTGCAATTGTCTGGGGGTCCATGGTGCATTCCTGGTGGCCCACCATGTCAGATCCTGTCCTGCTTTCCCTATTTTTCTAGTGTCCTTTCTTTGGAGTTCTTTTGAGTCACGGGTGAAATTTTTCTTTCTCTGGGCTTATTGGAGCACTTGACCAAAGGTTAAGCTCAAACTCAAGCTCAGAGGGCTAGTCGCGCCCCAGTGATTGAATAAGCAGAGATCCAAGTTGCTGGGGGTTCTTGCTTTATTTACCGCAAACCTCCTCTTGTCTCTTCTGGGCTGTTGTTCACTGACAATTGCCGCGCTCTGGGCTGGCGCTCGGATACCCTGTTGTGCAGGGACAGGCAGGTTGTGGTGAAAGCTGCACTTGTGAAAAAGGCCATTGTTTCATGTCCTCTGTGCCTCAATGGAGCTATGGCAGCAAATGCCATTGGTGAATTAACTCTGTCATTGTGTGCTGCCTCAACTGATTATGCTCCTGGAATGACAAACATTTTCTCTCTGTTTTTTCAAGATAAAAAGTGGTCAAGACCTTGAGGCATTAATATACAACTAAGCGCTTTATTTAAATGGGAGAATAAAGATAGCGAAAAGAAATCTCTCACATGTTCTTAAGATTCTAATAAGCATTTTTCTCTTCTAAGGAGCTATTCTAAGCACCACTGATGAGAAATGTGTACATTTTAACCATGTAGGAGCTTCACAATTTGTATTGAGGTAATTTCTTCTCAGATAACACTGTGTGGTAAAAGAACGCAACCGAGGATTAACAAAATCAAATTTCCCATTAATTTTTAGAGAGAGCAGAAGGGAGGGGGAGAGACAGAGATAAACATCAAAGTGAGAGAGACACGTCAATTGGTTGCCTCCTGCACATGTCTGAACCAGGTCAGGGGATAGATAGAGCCTGCAACTGAGATATGTGCCCTTAGTTGAAATCGAACCTGGACCCTTCATTCCCTGGGCAGATGCTCTATCCACTGAGCCAGACCAGATAGGGCAGAACACTGTAAATATGCATGTTTTTGGTCCTTTCTGAGAAAAAAGATTATTTTAAAATCTGGCTGCAGCAAAGTACTATGGGAACTTTGGCTGCTGATATTAACATATCATACTTCAGTTCAGAATGAAGACTGCTGTCCATCTAAATTCACCTTAGCTACATAAAGATTTTTTGTCCCATGCTAACAGGAAAACTCTCCGTCGCTTTCTCACATACTCTAATCACCAGGATGGTCAAACTTGCTCTCTGATCAACAGAAGGATCCTTTCAACCTTCCCGTCCATCTGGCATCCATCCTGCACTCTCTCTGTATGGATGCTGGTCCAGTGGCTGGGGGTGCTCTGTCAGTGAATTCACTGCTAGTTTTCTAGCGTGGCAGTGTGTCGTGTGCCAACTTGGTGAGCTGGAACCCCATTTCCAAGGATCCCCTTTCCTTAGGACTCTGGGCAAGAGTTGGCCAAAAGAGGAATTCTCCAAAGGTTGTCATAGTTGAGTGTGGTGATGAATGGAGGGTCCCAGCTGGTCCTCGTGTTCCTTCACTCTATGTCCAGATCTTCCCAAATGTTGACCAACAACAGCCCCAGGCCCACCATGGGGCATTTATGCAGACCCACAGGGGTAGGAGTAGCTTAATGTGTGCTTCCACTTTGGGAGCTGGATATACTGGGCTTCTGACTACCAGGTGGGTGGTTTCTCCCATCCTCCAACTCTCCTCTAGATCTCCACTCCCCACATCCCTCACACAACCAGCCAGTTCTCCTATAATGAATCCCTTCCTCCACAGCTCAAAGTGATTCTGCTTCCCTGACTGAACTGATACACTTGTTTTTCCAAACCACACAAGGACTGTTAGGAGAGAATCCTCAACATGGGAGGAGTTTAGAAGGCAATAGGGAGAAAGCCCTGTGGAACTTGTGTTTAGAAGTGACTGAGGCCTGGCCGTGGTGGCTCAGTGGTTGAGCATCGACCTATGAACCAGGAGGTCATGATTCAATTCCTGGTCAGGGCACATGCCCGGGTTGTGGGCTCAATCCCCAGTATGTGGTGTGCAGGAGGCAGATGATCAATGATTCTCTCTCATTGATGTTTCTATCTCTCTCTCCCTCTCCCTTTCTGTCTGAAGTCAAAATATATTTTGAAAAAAAAAGAAGCGACTGAGAAACCCAAGGAAATAGATGCTATATTTGTATTGGACTTCTCCCCACAGTTCCTTATAGCCTTACCCTGCAATGCTTCTTTTCATCTCCAATCATTTTTGCAGGTACCTCTTCCTTCTTCATTCCTATGCTTTCTCCTCATCTTCATTCTTATCCCCATGGATCATCCCCATAAAGAGGCTGGGATGGGCCATCAGAGGTAAGCCACACCGTAGGGGTAGGTTCCAGATAGAAGACTAAAAGAGAAAAAAAAAAAAAACACCAAGTCCTGGACACATTATTGCTTCCATTATTGATTTACTGGATCCATTGGAATGATGCCCCAACTTGACACAGCACAGAAACCTTGAACGGGAGGTTTCTCTAAAACTAAGCTGAAGCTTGGTTCAGCTGTCAGGAAGACATCATCTGCCTCTATTTGCACTGGTTTGCTCTCAGTAATGGAAAAATCACTCTTGTGTCATCAAGGCCCAATGGTTCACAAGAGGCTTATTTTGAAATTGCCTCTTATTGTCATCTCTTAGAATAACAATGCATTTGGGGGGAAAAAAGAATAACAGTGCATTTGATTATATTTCCAAGCTTCTGTCTCACATCCAGAAGAGGAATCATTGCCAATCTATTTGCTCAATTAACTCCTGCTTAGAGTAGGCGATTATTTGTCATGAGTACGAGAAAGATGAGAGTAGAGGTTGTGATTAATTCTGACTATAAAGTAAATAGAACCAAGACAGGGCTACCAATACAATTACATACTGTATTCTTAGCACCGACTTAGGTCAACAAATTAAGCCACCTACCTTTGGATAATGAAGGTGTCTATTATCTGAACACTTATTGGTGGTTTTCAGGGATCTTCTCTACTTTTGAGAATCTCATGAGTGAAAATGGTCTCAGGGGATCTCTTTGAACAATTCTCTGTGGTCTTCCACAAGGGGCGCTTCGGAGCTCTGAGAGTTGTCAGTGGATGGAGTCTAGTCAAGCAGGCCCACAGAGTTAGAAACAGGTCAGCAGCAGATCTCAGTTACCCTATATAGCACCTTTGCTCCTCTGGCTCCAAGCAGCCCCACTTGGTGAACAAAGGGAGGGGTGGATTTCAGCCCCTATTCTCCAACTCTGTGGTGAACCTTTGCAGCCCCTGGCCCTCAGAGAAAAAAAGCATAGTCGGGGAAGCAAACTGTGTCAGCCCCATCACAGGAATTCAGGGGATGAGTATCTTCATGGCCCAGGAGGTGTGGTTGATCAACTAGGCCTCAGCTCCAGAGCTGGTAAAACCATCCTCTTTTGCACGAATTCCTCAGCAGCATTCTGTTGACCTTACTAGACCTCACTAGTGTGCAGGGATCATTGCCTTGGCTGCCATGTTTAAGAGGACTGACACACTTGTTTTTCCAAATCATACGAGGACTGTTAGGAGAGAATCCTCAACATGGGAGGAGTTTAGAGGGCAATAGGGAGAAAACCCCGTGGAACTTGTGTCTAGAAGCGACTGAGAAACCCAAGAAAATAGATGCTATATTTGTATTGGACCTCTCCCACAGTTCCTTATAGCCCTCACCCAGCAAAGCTTCTTTTCAGATCCAAGCATTTTTGCAGGAACCTCTTCCTCTGAGGAGTCCATGTGGCCATGAGATCCCCGCCTTCCCAATATGTACTCCTAGAGTTCCTCACCCGCACTTCTAGAACATTTTGGAGTTTTCTTTCCAAATGACCTCAGCCTGCTTCCAGAGCCTATGTGGCCTCTTCCTTAGGGCCAATCTCTTGGGAGTAAACTTACTGTAGAGTTGCATATCCCTAGGTACAAGGGGTGGTCGAGCATGGGCTTTTAGCAGGAAAATGTGAATAGAATCTGGATATCTGGGTTGGCATATCCTGTGGTGTGGCACAGAGGAGTGGCTCTGGCTGTGGCATATATATATATAGTTTGGGTTTTTTTTTTTTCCTGTGAAGCAGTACAAAACTCAGAAGCTCCACTAGGTGCAACAAACATGGATATGATGCTAAGCAACTCTAGGCCTTTCCATAAAATGAATAAGATTTAAGTTTGACAGCATAGTAAACCTTAAAGCAGCAGTTCTCAAATTTCAGTACAGCCCTGTATATTGTTAAATAACCAAGGCTAGATTGAGTTATAGAGCTTTTGTTTTTAATAATATATTGAATGAGATAGCAATGACATGAAGTGATCTGAACAAAGGTGCACTGGTAAAATATTGATGCCATAACCAACCCACATGGCCCACAGTTTCACTAAAGGCGACGACTAGATTCTCTGGAGGATGAAGAGGTGACTTTTCCCACAAATGTCAGAAGCAGGCCCAGCTAGAGGTATTTTAAGTTACTGTAGAAATGAATGGCTTAATTAGCATTTTGTTATTTTAATTACAGTTAATTATAGGTAGTTCGTCATCAAAAGTCTGAGGATGGAGTTTGGATCTGAAGAATACCTAGTGTCAAATAAAAATAGATGCACAGAGAAACTGTAGGGAGCAAGGAACTTTAGAATTTATAAGCTTTCTTTTTAGGCACACAGGAGTTTTAATTTGCAGAAGAAACTTGCGAAAAGAACTAAGCTCCACACAAAGACACACATTTATCCTCCTTCGGGCCATTAACACAACTTCTCTAAGATGTCAGAGTGGCCGAAACCGGTTTGGCTCAGTGGATAGAGCGTTGGCCTGTGGACTGAAAGGTCCCAGGTTCGATTCCGGTCAAGGGCATGTACCTGGGTTGTGGGCACATCCCCAATAGGAGATGTGCTGGAGGCAGCTGATCGATGTTTCTCTCTCATCGATGTTTCTAACTCTCTATCTCTCTCCCTTCCTCTCTGTAAAAAATCAATAAAATATATTAAAAAAAAAAAGATGTCAGAGTGATAAGCCAAGTAACAGAAATTGTTTTCTTCTCCTCACCTCGTAATAATCATTTTAATGCATTGCTGGGGTTTTGTAGACATTTTTCCCCCCAATAGAACAACTGACGTTGTGCCAGATGTGTAACTGACTTGGAGAAAAACTGAACATAATACATTGTGTAATTTTCACTACATCTTTCCTATGCTTTTTGCTGTTTGCCAGAGCCCTTTTGTGACGCAAAATTTCTGCGCTTGACCAGAGAACCCAGCTTGTTTTTTCTCCTTCATTTCCTCTCTCCCATTCTCTCACCAACCAAGGCAAAAGGGAGTCATTATCTACAACTGTGAATCTCCAAGAAGTTATTTTGTGGGTGAGGCCACACATTAAAGGATTTCTAAGAACTCCCAATTCCTGACTGTGGATAAAAGCATCTGCATAAATTGGTGATTGTAAGAGAAACACACTTACATGTCTTGTGAAAATCCACAGAGAAAAAGAACAACATATAATGTTTCTAAACTTCTGATTTAAGAAAATGGATTTTAATGTCGTGAAATAAATCTAGGCAGTTAAGGCACTTTGTGCCAGGGTCTTGAAATTAAAACCAAGGTGCCAATTTAAAAATGCCTTTGCTCCCAAGCTCTATGCCGGGCTCCAAAGGAAAACAAAATGTTGGGTGGCTCATTAGTAATGTTCCATACTCGTCTCTGCATAAGGGACAATTCAGCAGAAATGCCAAAGAAAGAAAATTATGTTCCCACAGTCATGTCACCTGCCCTAGTTGAGTGAAGAGAAAGCTGGTTATCTTTTTGGGGCTGGCATTAAAATCTTAGATGGCAACAAACAATTGGAAATTAAAATTTAAAAAAACAATATCAATTCAAAGCAGCATCAAAACACGAACGACTTAAGGATAAATTTAATGAAACATGCGGAAGTTGTGTCCACTGAAAACTTAAAAGACTGCCAAGAAAAAAGAAAGAAAACATACAAAAAGGGAGACATATACTGTGTTCATGGGTTGGGAAACTCAAAATTGTTAAAAATGTCTATTTTCTTCAAATTAATCTATAGATTCAATACAAACCCAGTCCAAACCCCAGCAAACGTTTTGGGAGAAATTGACTACCTCATTCTAAAAATTATATGAAAATATGAAAGACTTAGATTAGCCAAAATAATTCTGAAAAAATAAAAGAACATGTTGGAAACAGACTCTCTGATTTTAAGATACTGTAAAGCTACAGTAGTCAACATATTAGCATAGACATATAAATGGGACAAAATAGAAAAATCCAGAAATAGACCCACATATATGTGGTAGATTGATTTTTGATAAAAGTGCCAAGACAATGCAATAGTAAAAAAATTTGCCTTTAAAAAGAACATGCTGCCCAGCCAGCATGGCTCAATGGTTGAGCATCGACCTATGAACCAGGAGTTCACGGTTTTGATTTCTAGTCAGGGCACATGTGACCCAACTGGGGGTTGTGCAGGAGGCAGCTGATCAATGATTCTCTCTCATAATTGATGTTTCTATCTCTCTCTCTCTCCAACCCTTCCTCTGTG
>NW_006295384.1:669625-671708 GCF_000327345.1 Myotis davidii | reverse complement strand
TATTTAAAAAGAACATGCCATCCATAGCAGTATTATTCAAAATAGCCAAAATCTGGAAGCAACCCATGCTTTTGAACACCTTTTGTTTTGAGGATGATCTTTTGAAGTAGTGTTGGCCTTACATAAGAGTCTTTTGGGTAATCCAGCTATTATTTGATTCATAGGAAGCTACAATACTAAATGCTGTAAGATACTAAAGAGTGGAAATCTTTAGAACAGGTGGGAGATGAGCCCTCCTTCCTCACAGAAAAAGGTGTATCCAGGCATAAGTGACCACATATTGTTCAACCTGATATTTATGTCCAGGGTAACCATCCTGCAGATGACTCTAACAGGTAAGGCAATTCCTCCTCTAGATCCCTTGTTCTTGACTTTGGCTGCACATTGGAACCCCATCCTAAGAATTTATGATTTAATAGCTGGGGGTGGGGAAAGGTGGGCACTTAAACTTTGATAAATTACTCATATGATTCTAATTTGCAGCCAAAGTTGAGAACTACTGCTCTAAACTTTATAAACTTTATGGACATATGTAAATTAAGAAACGTTCATGCTGCCATCCTCGGCTAAAATCCACTATTGACTATGTGATTAGTGTTCTAACACAATTCTTTTTTTTTAAAATGAGACTTTTCTTTTAAATACAGAGGTGCTTTATTTTTGTTGTTAATCATCACCCGAGGATATTTTTCCACTGATATATTTTTTTTAGATAAAGTGGCAAGGAGGAAGAGAGACAGAGAGAAATAAACATCGATGTGAGAGAGACTTACATCCATTGGTTGTCCTGATCAGAGGGCCGGGGATGGAGCCTGCAACAAAGGTATGTGCCCTTGACCAGAATCAAATCTGGGACCCTTCAGTCTTTGAGCCGATGCTCTATCCATTAAGCCAAACTGCCTAGGGCTCATGATTCTTTCTTAATTATGCTCCAATACCTTTAATAATTCACAGGTGGATTCTGGTTTTCTGTCTCCAAGTGTGACTTCATGCTGCTGGTTTAGAAGGTCCTGAAGCATTAGTATAAAGCTATTTGTCTTCGGGACAGGTTTTATTCACGCTAACACCGCATATTTATGTTATGATCCAGGGCTCAGTCATCACAAAAGATTTGCCCATTGGTCAATACTTCATGTTAAATTACTTGAGGGCATGGATCTAACATTGCTCTCTAGGGGGACAGTGCCAAGAACATTATGCACTAATTAGTTTGAGAAAAGGCCTTGATGGCTAAAATTACTTCTACATAAAATTGTACTCAAAGATGGTTAATTCTCATTCTAAGTTCTTGGCTTAATTAGTGTTCTCTTGTTAAGATATACATGCAGATGTCTCTGTTCTTATTGTTTGTTAAACAATAAAGGAGATACATACATTGCATGCTTTGTACCACACACAAGAATCTAAAGCCCTTTTTGTCTTTCATAACATTGACATTCTGCAGGAGTCCAGGCCAGATGTCTTTTGCCCTATGCTTTGAATAGATCTGATTATTTCCTCATGATTAGATTCAGGTTCAACGTTGTTTTGCAAGAAGACTACTGTATATAGTTGATGCTCCTTTTCCCAAGTGCATCACATTAGGAGGCATATGATTGATTACCTCTTATTGGTGATGCTACTTTTGGTCGTTTGGCTAAGATGGTGCACATACCTTTATGTGGTTATATGTGTGTGTGTGTGTGTGTGTGTGTGTGTGTGTGTCACAGCCACTGTGTTCACACTCTGATAAGCTAAGTAACAGGCCAGACTGAGTCCACAGCAGGAGGCAGTCGCTTTCCCAGGCTCCCGGCAAACCGGTCCAACCACGCCCATCGTACTGCCCGCCCGCGTTTCTTTTCCGGGAAAATCACCTCTCAGAACCAGAAAGCCCCTGCTCCAACGCACCCATATCTTTTCCCATCAGTATGGGCGCGCCTGCGCAGCGAGTCTGCAGGCGGCTCCTTTCCAGCGCCCGACCGCTTCTTTTTCCTGCTCTCCTTCCCTCCGGCTCCGCTAGAGCGATTTCCCCCTTACGGGTCAACCACAGGTCCCCAAACGCGCGCTCGCGGGAAGACCTGGGGCGGGGCCTGGCGCGGCGCGG